>NW_027533260.1:301066-387920 GCF_008692635.1 Crocuta crocuta | reverse complement strand
GAGCAGGGGAGGGTCAGAGAGAGAGGGAGTCACAGACTGAAACAGGCTCCAGGCTCTGAGCTGGCAGTCAGCACAGAGCCCGACGCGGGGCTCGAACCCACGAACCGTGAGATCATGACCTAAGCGAAAGTCGGACGCTTAACCAACTAAGCCACCCAGACGCCCCTATTTATTTTTATGTTTAAGAGCAATTTTTATTTTTGTTGTGAATGTTCTATTCCTTTGTCCATTTCCCCCATATTTTAGGTATATGGTGTCATATTTTACATCTTTTTATTTTATAAATCCTTTGACTGAATTTTACAGAAATACTTATTTTTACTGCATTTGTGTTTTTTACTTTTCATACTCTCACTTACGACCTTTCCTTTTCACTCAGAGTCCTCTTTAATATTTCTCATAGGGCTGGTTTAGTGGTCATGAACTCCTTTGGCTTTTGTTTATCTAGGAGACTCTTTATCTCCCTTTCTATTTTTTTTAAATAGTTTATTATCAAGTTGGTTTCCATATAACACCCAGTGCTCATCCCAACAAGTGCCTCCCTCCATGCCCATCACTCCCTTCCCCTCCCCTCTACCCCCATCACCTCTCAGTTTGTTCTCCGCATTCAAAAGGCTCTCATGGTTTCCCTCCCTCCCTCTCCCCCACGNCAGCAGTGTCGGAGGGTGCCCATTTCTCCACATCCTCGCCAGCATCTAGAGTCCTCTGATTTACTCATTTTAGCCACTCTGACTGGCATGAGGTAGTATCTCAGTGTGGTTTTGATTTGTACTTCTCTAATGAGGAGGGATGCTGAGCAAATGACATATCAGATAAAGAGCTAGTATCCAAAATCTATAAGGAACTCACCAAACTCCACACCTGAAAAACAAACAATCCAGTGAAGAAATGGGCAGAAGATATGAACAGACACTTCTTCCAAAGAGGACATCCAGGTGGCCAGCAGACACATGAAATGAAAAAACTTATTTATTTTGAGAGAGAGAGCGTGAGTGGACACGTGGGGGAGGGGCAGAGAGAGGGAGAGTCCCAAGCAGTCTCCACACTGTCAGCTCAGATGCGGGGCTTGAACTCACGAATTGTGAGTTATGGCCTGAGCAAAGATCAAGAGTTGGACGCTTAACCGATTGAGCCACCCAGGTGCTCCTCTTTCCTCTCTTCTACTAGCTACTCTTGTGCTATTTATTTACTTATATTTTAAATGTTTATTTATTTTTGAGAGAGAGAGAGAGAACACAAGTGGGGGAGGGATAGAGAGAGAGGGAGACACAGAATCTGAAGCAGGCTCCAGGCTCTGAGCCGTCAGCACAGAGCCCGAAGTGGGACTCCAACCCACAAATGTGAGAATATTACTGAACTGTTGGATGCTTAACCGCCTGAGCCACCCAGGCACCCCACTCTTGTACTCTCTATCCTGTAGCTTGGCTATATTAATTTTTTTCTCCCTTGAACTATGTTTTTTAGACCAGTTTTAGATTTACAGAAAAAAATTGCATAGATGATACAAAGAATTCCCATATATCCCGCATCCAGTTTCTCTGTTACTAACATCTAACATTAATGTGGTACATTTGTTACAATGAATGAATCAATATTGTTACATTACTGTTAACTAAAGCCCATACTATCATTTTTTACCTCATGTCCCTTTCTGTTCTAGGATTCCATCTGGGATACCATAATATGTTTTGTTGTAATATCTCCTTAGGCTCTTCTTGGGTATGACAGTCTCTCATATGTTCCTTGCTTTTAATGACCATGACAGTTTTGAGAAGTGCTGGGCAGATATTTTGTAAAATGTCCCTCTATTGGGATTGACCTAATAATTTTTCATTATTAGACAGGTGTTCTATGTTTTGGGGGAAGAAGACCACAGGAATAAAATGTCATATCATGCCCTGGGGCCATGCCGTCAACATCCTTGAACCTGAGTGAGGTGTATTTGTCAGGTTTCTCCGTTTTAAGGTCATTTTCCCCCTACTTCTCCCCTCCCTGCCCCTTTCTGTACTATGCTTTTTGGAAAGTATTCACCGTGCATGATAGCCCGCAGTTCCAGAGTAGAGAGTTAACACTTCATCTCCTTGAAGATGAGGTATCTACATAAATTATTTGGAATTCTGCATAGGAGATTTATCTGCTCTATTTATTTATTTAATCATTTATTTCAGTAAAGGTTCCTGGACATTTATTTTATACCTTGGGTTATAATCCAGTACTCATTTATTTTATTCCTCAGATTTTTTTCCTGATTTTGGCCATTGAGATTGTTTTCAGTTGATTCCTGTGCCCCTTTAAAATACCCCCATCACTGTGGAGTTTTGTTGTTCTCATTTATTTATTATTATTATTTTGGCGCTACAAGTGCCCCAGGTTCAACTTCTATATGTCCTCAGTCCTCCCTTCAGTCATTTCTCCAAGGAGCCCTGGTTCATTTTACTGGAGAATGGTATTAGAAACCAAGATCTGGGCTCCAAGCCCCATGCAGTTATTTTGAATTTCCTATAAATAAGAAAACCTCCCTCTTCAAAGCCAGACACAGCAATTTCAAATTTTGTTTACTCTGATTCCTGCTTCTATTGTCACATCTCCTACTCTGACTCTGACCTTCCTGCCTTCCTCTTATAAAGTCCCTGTGATTACATTGGGCCTACCACATAGTCCAGGATTATTTCCCCATCTTCAGGTCCTCAACTTAATCACATGTGTAAAGTCCCTTTTGTCATATAAGGTAACATGTTCACAGGTTCTGAGGGGTAGGACATGGGCATCTGTGGGGGCCATTATTCCGTCTGCCACAGCTTTTTAAAAAAATTTTATTATTTTGAGAGAGAGAGAGAGAGAGAGTGGGGAGGGGCAGACAGAGAGGGGGACAGAGGATCTGAAGTGGGCTTTGCACTGACAGCAGCGAGCCTGATGTGGGTCTCAAACTCAGGAACCGAGAGTTTCCTGAGGGTCCACAGAAAAAGACCAGTTACTGGTGTTTGTTTTTTTAATTTTCATTTTCTAAAATGACAAGTCATTTTAGGCCTCTGTCTCTTTTCTGTAATCTATGCCCTACTTGCCTTATACTTCTTGCAGAACTTCCTAGGAGGTGTTGGGATTACAAAGAAATGCAAGAACCTCAGCAGTTAAGGATTTTTAGGAAACAAAGGTAGTGTAAAACTGTCTCTGGCCAACCATGTAAGAGAAAATCAGTGGTAAAAAACTTAAAGTGCTGTTTCAGAAGTAAGCTAGGCCCTGCACTCTTTGCCCAAGATGATGAGGCCAAGACTCCATCCAGTTTATACTGGATCTTGGAGCATGCACATAGTCCCTTCTCCATGCCTGACATTTACTTCCGCTTTATTATAATGTTAAAATCTCCTTGGGGTGCCTGGGTGGCTCATTTGGATAAGCATCAGACTTTTGATTTTGGGTCAGGTCATGATCCAGAGGACCATGGGATCCAGCCTGCAATGGGCTCTGTACTGAGCTTGGAGCCTGCACTAGATTCTCTCTCTCTGTCTCTCCCTCCCTCTGTCCCACTCCCTCATTTGTGCTCAATCTAAAATACAAAAATATGTATTAAAAAAGAAAATCTCTAAGGAAGAGCACAAACCTCATGAAAATAACATACAATGTATGGATAGGCCAATTGCCTTAAGATGCATACATGGCCTATTCCCACTTCTACATCGGACAACAAAACTGCCCTTTCTGAATATATTCATCCTAACCCTAAATAAAAGAAACCCACTCACCACTTCTTGGGAATTCAGGGCTTTGGGAGTTAATCCCTACAATCTCCATATTTGCTGAAAATAAAACTTCTTTGTGACAATTCCCCCTGGAATTCTTTATTTATTAATATTTAAGTGTATTTATTTTGAGAGAACATGAGAGCCTGACAGGGGAGGGGCAGAGAGAGGGAAAGAGAGACTCCCAAGCAGGCTCTGAGCCATCAGTGCAGAGCCCTATGAGGGACTCCAACTCACAAACCATGAGATCAAAACCTGAGAGGAAGTCAGAGGCTTAACCCACCAAATCACCCCAGCGCCCCTTCTGTAGTTTGTGCCTGTAACTCACCAAGGAGCAAATGCGCTGGTTCAGTTACAACCAGAGGTTTGGGGAACCAGTGCTTGTGGAGTATTTGGGGGGAGATCGCTGGTGATGGGGCTTTTTGTGAGAAGACATTCATGGAGAGTTCTGTGAAGGGATGGCTTGTCTTCCTCACACACGCCACAAACATGAACCACCTCCATGTGCCAGGTGGAGTGTGCCGCTCAGCTGGGTAAGTGGTGGTGCCCCTCTGACACAAGCAAGGGCTAGTGACAAGTAGCTAGTTACAATCGCTTACGCCCAAGTAGGACAGCTTTGGACACTGGGCAAGGAGAAAAGTGGCTTTTACCAAAAAGGGCACATTTCTTTTATCTATCTATCATAGTTTATTGTCAAGTTGGTTTCCATATAACACCCAGTGCTCATCCCATCAAGTGCCCTCCTCCATGCCCATCACCTGTTTTCCCCTCTCCCCCACCCCCACATCAACCCTCAGTTTGTTCTCAGTATTTAAGAGTCTCTCATGGTTTGCCTCCCTCCCTGCCTCTCCTTAACTATTTTTTCCCCTTCCCTTGCCCCGTGGTCCTCTGTTAAGTTTCTCCTGTTCCACATGAGTGAAAACATACGGTATCTGTTTTCCTCTGCCTGACTTATTTCACTTAGCATAACACCCTCAAGTTCCATCCACGTTGCTACAAATGGCCAGATTTCATTCTTTCTCATTGCCATGGAGTATTCCATTGTATAGATGAACCACATCTTCTTGATCCATTCGTCCGTTGATGGACACTTAGGCTCTTTCCATGTTTTGGCTATTGTGGAGAGTGCTGCTATGAACATTGGGGTTCATGTGCCCCTAAGCATCAGCACTCCTATATCCCTTGGGTAAATTGCTAGCAGTGCTATTGCTGGGTCATAGGGGAGTTCACGTGTTCATTTTTTGAGGAAGCTCCACACTGTTTTCCAGAGCAGCTGTACATTTTACATTCCCACCAACAGTGTAGGAGGGTGCCCGTTTCTCCACATCCTTGCCCAAAGCTGGCACATTTCTTTTTCAAAAAAAATTTTTAATAGTTTTTGAGACAGAGAGAGACAGAGTATGAGCAGGGGAGGGGAAGAGAGAGAGGGAGACACAGAATCTGAAACAGGCTCCATACTCTGAGTTGCCAGCATGCGGGGCTGGAACCCAGGAACCGCGAGATCATGACCTGAGTAGAAGTCAGACGCTTAACTGACCGAGCCACCCAGGCACCCCAAAGCTGGCACATTTCTTTCTTTCATTTTTTTCATTTCTGAGACAGAGAGAGAGACAGCATGAGCAGGGGAAGGTCAGAGAGAGAGGGAGACACAGAATCTGAAATCTGAAGCAGGCTCCAGGCTCTGAGCTGTCAGCACAGAGGCCTATGCGGGGCTCGAACCCACCAACTGTGTGAGATCAAGACCTGAGCCGAAGTCAGACGCCTAACCGACTGAGCCACCCAGGCGCCCCATGGCACATTTCTTAAAGCCACCGCCTCCAAGGGCAAGTAGCGGCCAGGGCGCGGCAATGTTGCCTCACAGGTGTGGGTGAGAAATTCAGGACCCACGGGCTCTTCCACCCGCTGCTGCGCCTGCGCGTCAGGAGTGCGGGAGCCGAGCAGAAGCGGAGCCTACAGCCCGAAGGTGCGACGTGGCGCCGGTGGCCGAAGGTACGTGACAGCGCCAGGAGCTTCCTTTGGTGCCGTGGCCCAGCAGAACCCCCGGAAGCCCTGTGGTGAAGCCCGAGGTCTGAGCTCAGGAGTGGGTCGTGAGGAGGAGGCTGCGTGGGCACGAAGTGCCCTGATTCAGAGTCTGAGGTGGATGAGAGATAGTGACCCGGATTGGAGCGTTGTTTGTTGGAAGTTTTTGTGGGGGTGGGGGGTGGGGCTCAGTGAGTCTGGGGGACAAGGCGTGTGATGATAAAGGGAGAATACCTTTTTCTAATTTATTTTTGAGAGAGACAGAGTGTGAGAGGGGGAGGGACAGAGAGAGAAGGAGACACAGAATCTGAAGCAGGCTCCAGGTTCCAAGCTGTCAGCACAGAGCCCTACACAGGGCTCGAACTCAAAAAACCCCGAGATCATAACCTGAGCCAAAGTTGGAAGCTCAACCATCTGAGCCACTCAGGCACCCCAGAGCTTTACTTCTTTTCCAAACTAGAGGCCTTTTATTTCTTTTTCTTCCCTGATTGCCCTGACTAGCACAACCAGAACAATGTAGAATAGAAGTGGAGAGGAATCTGAATTTAAATCCTGATATTAGAGCAGAGCATTCAATATTTGATTATTAAATATAACTTTAGCTGCAGAGGCGCCTGGTTGGCTCAGTGGGTTAAGCCTCTGACTCTTGGTTTTGGGTCAGGTTATGATCTCAGTTTTGTGAGTTTGAGCCCTGGGTGGCAGCGAGGAACCTCCTTGAAATTCTCTCGCCCTCTCTCTCCCTGCCCCTCCCCCACTCACACTGTTTCTGTCTCTCTAAAAATAAATAAACTTAAATATATAATGTTAGCTGTAGGTTTTCATTGATCTTCTTTATGAAGTTGAGGTTGAGGAAGTTCCTTTCTGTTACTAGTTTGCTGAGAGTTGTTTTTCAGAAATGGATGCTGGCGTTTGTCTAAAGTTTTTTGTGTGTCTATTGAGATATCATGGGACTCTTCATGTTAGTTTCTTAATGTGGTCCAATACATACATGGATTGGGTTTTGAATGTTCTACTAATCTTGCATTCCCAGGATCAAGTACAGTAAAACCTTCGATTGCGAGTAACTTGTTCTGCGAGTGTTCCACAAGATGAGCAAATGATTCTTTAACTTCATAAACGAGTGATGTTTTGCAATATGAGTAGCACTTGATGACAAATGTCAAATGATCACAATTGGTTCTTCTCTCTCTCTCTCACTGCGGGATTATGGGTGATTGTCAATACAATGTCGCATTTCCATGAAATCCTCAAAAGGAGGCAAAAGCAAGTGTCATTGGATAGGTTCCTTGTTCAAGTTGCATTAAAAAAAAAGATTCCACTGAGCCGATAGATGGCAGTGATTCTGTTAATGACCATGAAAGTCATCCTACACAATAACCCTTCTCTCTCTCATCTCTCTCATACCAGCTGTGAAGGTTTTCAAAGGTAAGTGCATGTTAGTTTGTTCATTTTTCTTTGTATTTTGTATTTATTGTTTTATATTACAGTATTGTAATCATGTTTATATGGATATTTTGGCGTTGTGGAATGAGTCATCTGAATTTCCATTATTTCTTATGGGGAAATTTGCTTTGATAAGAAAGTGCTTTGGATTACAAGCATGTCTCTGGAATGAATTACACTTACAAACCAAGGTTTTACTGTACCTTGCATCAAAGATGTCTTACCTTTTAAGATACATTGTGGCATTTTATTTTCTGATGTTTGGTTAATGAGAGATGCTAATCTATAGATTTCTTGTAATGGTTTTGGTGTCAGAAGAGTCCTGGATTCAGAGGAATGCTAGATTCACTTCCTGTTTAAATTTGGTTAGAGTTTGATAGAATTGGTTTGAATCTGATTCTCATCTCCCCACCTGGTCATGCAGTGACATCCACACACCCTGGGTCAGCCAAGGGTGTTTCCCAAACCAGGCAAACATGATCTGAGGCCTCAGAGTCCCTGGTGGGATCACCCATACATACTAACTGCCTCTTCTCTGACCACTGTGGACTGGGGCCAGTTCTCAGATCTCAAAGGTTGCTGCAAGAGCAGAAGCCAGCCCAAGCCCCACCTGACTTCACTTGGACAGCTTGGAAAAACATGACCAGAGAGTATGATTAAGAGGAAGTGGAAGATCATGATTTCTGCGTGTGGGGCCCCAGAATCTGTTTCAGTAGGTCCACAGGTTATTCATCTCTACATTAAAGTTGGAGAAGCTGTGATTGACAAAGTGGTTCTCAATGCTTACTTCCCATTGTGACCCGGGGTAGTGATAGGAACTACCATCCCCTGTGTGCCTCCTCCAGCGTTTCTGTCATTTGGTCTTGCGCTGGCCTGGAATCAGCATAGACTTAATAAAGTAGCCCATGTAGACCTACTGTGAGGCTAGGGCTAATCATTAATCACTGTGAGACTCCCAAGGAGGATGATTTCTGAGTAGTGAGTCTAGACTCTAGTCCACAGGAAGTAATGGGGCCCTGCTCTTTATGGAGATTTTTTAAAAAGTTTTTGTTGTTATTTTAGTTTCGTTTTATACTCATGGGATAACACTTTGTTCATTACTTTGCAGCTTGCTCATTCCACTTCAGAATCTATTTTGTGATCTTTTCATACCAAATGGCACTTAATGGCCGTAACGCATAGTCAGTCACTCTCCTCTGGTAGGTGCCAGGTTGTTCTCAGCTTTCCCCTACTATAAACAATAAACAACCTTATGCACCTGCCCTTATGTGGCGAGGTGCTTTGGATGTGATGCAGTAGAGCCCAGATGTGGGATTGCTGAGTTAAAGGGTCTGTTGTGTCTTTACCAAATTGGGGATAAAATACATGCATCATAATGTTGACCCTTTGAACTAGTTTAAGGGTACAATGATGGCATGTAGTCTATTCATAACACTCTGTCACCATCACCATTATCTTGGTCCATGACATTTCCATCACTGCAAAAGGACCTTCCATACTCATTAATCAATTCACTCGTATTCTCTCCTTCCCCAACCATGGGAAGTACTAATACGCTTTCTGTCTCTATGAATGTGACTCTTCTGTATATTTCCTATAAATGGAGTCACATAAAATGTGGCCTTTTGTTTCTGGCTTCTTTCCCTTAGCGTATTGTTTTCCAGATTCATCCATGTTGTACTGTTTATAAGTCTTTTATTCCTTTTTATAGCTGAACAACTTTTTCATTGCAAGTTTACATGATATTTTCTTTCCATCTTTCTTTGACTATTATGAATAATGTGAACCTCCTTGTATACTATTTGTTTCAACATCTTTTTCAGTTCTTTTTTTCGTGGAGGTATAATTGGCATACACTGTTATATTAGTTTTAAGTGTACAACATAATGATTCGATATTTGTATATATTGCAAAATAGTCACCACTGTAAGTCTAGTTAAGATCTGTCATCATGTTTGCAAATTTTGTTGTGTGTGATGAGAACTTCTAAGATCTACTGTCTTAGACACTTTTAAATGTTCACTATGGTATTATTAACCATAATTACCATGCTGTACATTACACCTCTATGTCTTACTTATTTTATACCTGGAAGTTTGTATCTTTGATGTCCTTCTCTTTCTTTCTTTCTTTCTTTCTTTCTTTCTTTCTTTCTTTCTTTCTTTCTTTCTTTCTTTCTATTTTAGAGAGACAGAGAGAGCAAGCAGGGAAGAGCTGCAGAGGAAGAGAGAGAATCTTAAGGAGCTTCCATACTCATTGTGGAATCATTCAGTATTTGTCCCCTGCATCTGACTTGTTTGATAAAGCATAATGTCTTCTAGGTTCATCCACGTTGTAGTCTATATCAGAATATTGTTCTTTTAAAAGACTGAATAATATTCCATTGTGTGTGTGTGGTATATATTTTGTTCACTCATCGATAGACATTTTGTCCATGTTTTGGCTATTGTGAATAATGCTGTTTTGAGCATTGATGTAAAATATGCTTGAATTCCTGCTTTCCATTTTTTTGGGTATATACCCAGAAATGAAATTGCTGGATCACATGGTAGTTTTATGCTAAGTTCTGTGAGGAGCAGCCATCTATTTTCTATAGCAGCTGCACCATTTTACATTTCCATAAGCAGTGCTCAAATTTCCTTACATTCTCACCAAAACTTTTTTGTTTGTTTGTTTTGCTTTTGTAAGTAGCAATTCTAATGGGTATGACTCATTGTTTTGATTTGCATTTCCTTGGTGACTAATGGCATTGAGTATTGTTTTATGTGCTTGTTGGTCATCTGTATATTGTTTTAGAGAAATATCTGTTTAATCTTTAGCCATTTATTTATTTATTTATTTACAGATAGTTTATTGTCAAGTTGGTTTCCATACAACACCCGGTGCTCATCCCCACAAGTGCCCCCCTCCATGCCCATCTCCCCCCTCCCCCCACACCCATGAGTCCTCGGTTTGTTCTCAGCATTCAAGAGTCTCTCATGATTTGCCTCTCTTCCTTTCCCCCACCATTTCTCCCCTTCTTCTCCCCCATGGTCCTCCATTAAGTTCCTCCCAATCCTCCTATACATGCAAACATATGATATTTGTCCTTTCCTGCCTGACTTATTTCGCTCAGCATAACACCCTCAAGGTCCATCCATGTTGCTACACATGGCCAGATTTCATTCTTTCTCATTGCCTTGTAGTATTCCATTGTATTATCTAGCCATTTATTTTGTATTTATTTTCTTAATATATAGTTTATTGTCAAGTTGGTTTCCACAATCCTTTAGCCATTTATAATTTTTACTGTTTGTTTATTTTTGAAAGAGAGAGAGAGACAGAGCACCAGCAAGGGAGGGACAGAGAGAGGGGGAGACACAGAATCTGAGGCAGGCTCTGAGCTGTCAGCACAGAGCCTGACCCAGGGCTTGAATCCACAGACCACGAGATCATAACCTGAGCCTAAATTAGACACTTAACTGACTGAGCCACCCAGGATCCCCTAGCCATTTTTAAATTGTGTTTCTGTTTTGTTATAAGAGTTCTTTATATTCTGGATACCATCCTCTGATCACATGTATGATTGGCAAATGTTTTCTTCCTTCCTGTTGGGTGTCTTTCACTCTCTTCATAGTGTTTTTGATGTACAAAGTTTTTTTTTTTTAATTTTTGAGAGATAGAGACAGAGCATGAGTGGAGGAGGGGCAGAGAGAGAGGAGACACAGAATCCAAAGCAGGCTCCTGACACAGCGCAGAATGCGATATGGGGCTCAAACCCACCAACCGCGAGATCATGACCTGAGCTGAAGCCATATGCTTAACCCACTGAGCCACCCAGGCGCCTCCAAAGGTTTTTCATCATGATGAAGTGCAGTTTATATATGTTTTCTTCTGTTGCATTTGCTTTTGCTATCATGGCTACAAAACCACGATCAAATCCAAAACCACCAAGATGGACCTTTATATTTTGTTTTGAAGTTCATAGATTTAGCGCTTAGATTTAACCATGCTTGCCTATCACCTTTCCATTGCCATTATTCACTTTGTTCCCATTACACCCTGTAAACCTTTTCCATTCAGATCCTAATAACTCCCTTACCCTTAACTTGCCTGCACACTATATCCTCTTGTTATCTTAAACCTGGCCTTGCACTTTAACTCCTGAGCCACAGTTAACACCCTTTTGCCTTTTATCCCCCTACCTTATTTCTCCGTGTGCTGTCTGTTCCCCACATCTTGGAGTCCTCACATCACCCTCCTATCCTATTCTCCCACTTCCCATGTACCTCCTTCTGATCCTACTATACCACATGCCCACACGCTGTCACTTCCAAACCCTGTATTGGTAAACATTTGCCACTAATTGTTTCTAACTAATGCCCAAAGGTAGGAGTGTTTGCAGAGATCAGATCAAAGATCTGAGATCAGAGATCTGAGTCAGATCAAATAGAGAAGAACCACGGGGATGTATATTTCCAACAATCTAACAGGTTAAACAGTGAAAATTCTCCATGGTTGGGCTTTTGAGGAGTTCCAGAGCCATTATTGCCCCCTCCAATGGTTTGCTAGGTTGCTGATTTTCACTGTTACTATAGTTGTTAGGTGGTTGTTTTTCAAGACTATTGTGGAGCCAAAGAGATGAGATTAGGATTGGGACAAGTTACAGTGCCACAAACCTCATTGTGGTTTGACATGTGGATTTAATCAGCTGCTCAGCAAGGGGGAAATGATTGGCTTCTAACCAGGGCCTCTCAGCTGGGTCAAGACAACACACAAAAAATTACATCAGTGTCCCCACTGTTCAACCTAGCTGATTAGAGTCTTGTGGAGCCAACATGATCTCTCTACTCATCTCTGGACATTCATTGATTTCACTTTTCTCTCATCATAAAAACACTTTTTTGGGGTAACTCTGTCTATTCTACACATGACCCAGATACCAGCGAGGTCTAACTTCATCCCTTGGAGATCCTGACTATTACCTGATCAGTCCCACAGCCTTAAAAGGCTAAAAATTTCCCAGGAATTTGTGCTTATTCCCAGGAGTTTATACTATCATGATCTTTGGTGTTTTCACCTCAGCCTTCCTCATAAATGTAGACATTGCTGTGTAAGGACAGGCATCAAACTGAAGCCTCCAGTAACATTCCCAAAAGAATCCACTTACACAGAAAAACATCTGTGACCTGTGTGGATTGTAAAAAGACATTATAAGAATGAGAGAAAGGTACTATGGTACACTATGGAAAATAATTGGTATCCTTTAATTAAAATATTTTAAATGTTTATTCATTTTTGAGAGACAGAGAGATAAAGAACATGAATGGGAGAGGGGCAGAGAGAGAGGGAGACACAGAATCTGAAGCTGTCAGCATAGAGCTTGATGTGGGGCTTAAATTTACGACTATGAGATCATGACCTGAGCTGAAGT
This sequence comes from Crocuta crocuta, assembly GCF_008692635.1. NCBI lineage: Eukaryota > Metazoa > Chordata > Mammalia > Carnivora > Hyaenidae > Crocuta > Crocuta crocuta. The sequence goes on along the minus strand of NW_027533260.1, from coordinate 375,308 downwards.
TGGATGCTTAACCAACTAAGCCACCCAGGCACCTTGGTGTCAACTTCTAATAGTTGTTTTTCTTCCATGGTCTCTCCGGGCCTTTCTGCCTACGAGGCCTCTTGGATCTTTGCCAACTTCCCATGCGATGCCCCCACCTGCTGGCCCTGCTCTTTTCTCAGCCATGTCATCAGCCTGCCCAGACAACTCACATTCTTCCACATTCAGGGAGGGATCAGTCGGCTCTTTCAAGTCTCTGTCCTAACCTGAACACCTACATTTATTGGGATTTAGAGTAGGTGAGCTTTTGCTTCAATATAATCCAACTTTTAAAGAATTCTATCTATTTATCTATCTTCTATCATCTATGTGTTTCTCTCTCGATCTATCTTTCTGTTTATTTTGAATCACAGCTATGGTTATTTGGGAATGGTGAGTGTTTGAAATTAGCCTGCAACTCAACTCATCTCATCTCATCTCATCTCATCTCATCTCATCCTCATCCTCATCCTCATCCTCATCCTCATCCTCATCCTCATCCTCATCTCATCTCATCTCATCTCTATAGAGAGACCTGAGCAGGGGAGAGGGCAGAGAGAGATGGAAAGAGAATCTTAAGCAGGCTGCAGCTCAGCATGGAGCCTGACATGAGGCTTGATCCTATGACTCTGTGATCATCACCCAAGCTGAAATAGAGTTGGACACTCAACTGACTGAGCCACCCAGTGGCCTGCACCCCTGGCCTGCAAACCTTATAGCTACTGGCAAAAGACATGAAATTTATAGATGAAAACAAAGCTGTTCAAGGGATAGAAGGCAGCATGAACATCCTGATTGCAAGTTTCCCTTGACTTCCTTCCTTGTCCTGACCTTATTCTGATCATGGTGCTGCTGAGGGGCCTAAATGAATGCTACATATGCAGTGTGTTTGCATCACACCTGAGGAGGCCTGAGTACAGGAAAATGAGATCTTTTATTTAAAAATTTTTTAAATCTTTATTTATTATTGAGACAGAGAGAAACACAGCATGAGTGGGAGAGGGGCAGAGAGAGAGGGAGACACAGAATCTGAAGCAGGCTCCAGGCTCTGAGCTATTTGCACAGAGCCTGATGTGGGGCTTGAACCCACGAACCGTGAGATCATGACCTGAGCCGAAGTCAGACACTCAACCGACTGAGCCACCCAGGTGCCCCAGGAAAATGGGATCTTTTAAAGAGGACTGCTAACACACCTGTTGTACTCTTTTCCATGAGGAAGGCATTATCTTTGTTCCCTGTACAGCAAATAAGTCATTCTAGTGTTCCAGAGAGTGACATGGTCCCTCTCTTCCAAGGACCTTTTTTTTAAAAATTTTAAATAGTTTATTGTCAAGTTGGTTTCCATATAACAACCAGTGCTTATCCCCACAAGTGCCCTCCTCCATGCCCATCACCTCCCTCCCGCTTCTCCCGCCCCATCTGCCACCAGTTTGTTCTCAGCATTCAAGAGTCTCTCATGGTTTGCCTCCCTCCCTATCCCCCACTATTTTTCCCCTTCTTCTCCCCCATGGTCCTTCGTTAAGTTCCTCCTAATCCTCCTATACGTGCAAACTCCAAGGACATTTTTTAAACACACATAATAAGTCAGGCCAGAAGAAAAGCTATCCATGCTTCTGTTCATAAGACATGAACATAATGAGAAACCCATGGTAGACCTGTCTTCCAACAATATCCAGCAGTCATTTCTGGACTGTATTAGCTTCTGGCACAATTTCCCATGAACTCATCACTTGTTCAATTGTTCTGAATAGTCAGTATGAGGCTGTTGCAGATTTTGAGTCTGGAATTCTCTCTTGTCCAGCAAGACAGTGGATGCAGAATTGAATATGAGAGAGGATGATGTTAGGGAGAAGACAACAGTCCCGAGTAAAGATCCTTGCTCCATAGTTTTTAGGATCAGAAGGCTTACAAACGTGATGGACATGCAGAAAGGGACAATAAAACAGTGATCATAAACTCATGTATGAGAGAGAGAGGGGGTTTCAAAGGTATTCAGTGTTAGGGGTTAGGGTCAATATAAATTAAAGTCCTGGTGCCGAGTAGACAGGATGTTTATTGCAGGCACCAGACACTGCATTTGTTTATCTTAACTTTTCTAGGGGCTAAGATAGAGCATGCTACCTCAGGGTTAACAAGGCATATTTCTTGCTAATTAGCTCTGCTGCAGAGGCTTTCCACATATACTTGTTCTCAGACACTTTCATCCTGTAGAAGTGGCTTTCTGCTCTACACTTTGTTCTATTATGTGCACTTTCACCCTGTCGTGGCGGCTTTCTGCCTCTACCTGTTCTCAGATGCTTTCGTCCAGTGGAAGTAGCTTTCTGCTCTATGCTTTGTTCTATGCTGAGGCGCTTTCAGCTTGTGGTGGCTTTCTGCCCTAAGCCTTTTTAACCCATTGGTGCAAGCTCAGAGAACTCTTTTTTATTTTTATTTTTTATAGTTTATTGTCAAGTTAGTTTCCATATAGCACCCAGAGCTCATCCCAACAAGTGCCCTCCTCCATCCACATCACCCCTTTTCCCCTCTCCCCCACCCCATCAACCCTCAGTTTGTTCTCAGTATTTAAGAGTCTCTTATGGTTTGTCTCCCTCCCTCTCCTTAACTATTTTACCCCTTCCCCTCCCCATAGGCCTCTGTTAAGTTTCTCCTTTTCTGCATATGAGTGAAAACATATAGTATCTGTCCTTCTCTGCCCGACTTATTTCGCTCAGCATAACACCCTCAAGTTCCATCCATGTTGCTACACATGGCCAGATTTCATTCTTTCTCATTGCCATGTAGTATTCCATTGTATAGATAAACCACATCTTCTTGATCCATTTGTCAGTTGATGGACACTTAGGCTCTTTCCATGTTTTGGCTATTGTTGAGAGTGCTGCTATGAACATTGGGGTATATGTGCCCCTCTGCATCAGCAGTCTTGTATCCCTTGGGTAAATTCCTAGGAGTGTTATTGCTGGGTCATAGGGGAGTTCTATTGTTAATTTTTTGAGGAACCTCCACACTGTTTTCCAGAGGGGCTGCACCAGTTTACATTCCCACCAACAGTGTAGGAGGGTGCCCGTTTCTCCACATCCTCGCAAGCATCTCGCGTTCTGTTATTTGCTCATTTTAGCCACTCTGAGTGGCATGAGTTGGTATCTCAGTGTAGTTTTGATTTGTATTTCCCTGATGAGGAGGGATGCTGAGCATCGTTTCATGTGTTTGTTGGCTATCTGGATGTCCTCTTTGAAGAAGTGTCTGTTCATATCTTCTGTCCATTTCTTCACTGGACTAGTGTTTTTTTGGGTGTGGAGTTTGGGGAGTTCCTCTTAGATTTTGTATAGTAGCCCTTTATCTGATATGTCATTTGCAACTATCTTTTCCCATTCCGTCAGTTGCCTATTAGTTTTATGGATTGTTTCCTTTGCTGTGCAGATGCTTTTCATCTTGATGAGGTCCCAATAGTTCATTTTTGCTCTTGATTCCCTTGCCTTTGTCCATCCCCTTAGTTTCAATCTGAAGGTGTCCTCCAGTCTAAAATGAGTCCCTTGTAGACAGCAGAGATTTGGATTTTTTTTTTTAATCCATTCAGCTACCCTATGTCTTTTGATTGGAGTATTCAGCCCATTTACATTCACTGTTATTATTGGAAAATATGGGTTTAGAATTATTGTGTTCTTTGTGGGATTCATGCTTGTGGTGGTGTCTCTGGTATCTTGCATTACTTGCAATATTTCCCTCATAGGGTCTCCCTCAGGATTTCTTGTAGGGCTGGTTTAGTGATGATGAATTCTTTCAATTTTTGTTTATTTGGAAAGACTTTTATCTCTCCTTATATTCTGAACGACAGGCTTGCTGGATAGAGGATTCTTGGCTGCATATTTTTTCTGTTCATCACATTGAAGATTACCTGCCATTCCTTTCTGGCCTGCCAAGTTTCAGTAGATAGGTCTGTAACCACTTTGATAGGTTTCCCTTTGTATGTTAGGGCCCCTTTATCCCTAGCTGCTTTCAAAATTCTTTCTTTGTCCTTATAAATTGCCAGTTTCACTATGATATGTCGTGCAGAAGATCCATTCAAGTTATGTCTGAGGGGAGTTCTCTATGCCTCTTGGATTTCAATGTCTATTTCCTTCCCCAGATTGGGGAAGTTCTCTGCTGTAATTTGTTAAAGGACTCCTTCCGTGCCTTTCCCTCTCTCTTCCTCTTCTGGAATTCCTATGATACAGAGATTGTTCCGTTTGATTGTATTGCTGAGCTCTTGAACTCTCCTTTTGTGTTCCTGGATCAGTTTCTCTCTCTTTTTNACATTGAAGATTACCTGCCATTCCTTTCTGGCCTGCCAAGTTTCAGTAGATAGGTCTGTAACCACTTTGATAGGTTTCCCTTTGTATGTTAGGGCCCCTTTATCCCTAGCTGCTTTCAAAATTCTTTCTTTGTCCTTATAAATTGCCAGTTTCACTATGATATGTCGTGCAGAAGATCCATTCAAGTTATGTCTGAGGGGAGTTCTCTATGCCTCTTGGATTTCAATGTCTATTTCCTTCCCCAGATTGGGGAAGTTCTCTGCTGTAATTTGTTAAAGGACTCCTTCCGTGCCTTTCCCTCTCTCTTCCTCTTCTGGAATTCCTATGATACAGAGATTGTTCCGTTTGATTGTATTGCTGAGCTCTTGAACTCTCCTTTTGTGTTCCTGGATCAGTTTCTCTCTCTTTTTCTCAGCTTTCTCTTTTCCTATAATTGTGTCTTCTAAATAACTTATTCTCCTTTCTGACCCTTTAATCTGTGCATTGACCCCTCCATTTTGTTAGGTATCTCATTTATAGCATTTTTTAAATTCACCACAACTATTTTTAAGCTCCATCGTCTTTGTAGCAGTAGTTTCCCTCATGTCTTCCATGTCTTTTTCAAGCCCAGTGATTAATTTTATGACTATTTTTCCAAATTCTTGTTCAGTTATGTTGCTTATATCTGTTTTGAGCAGTTCTTTAGCTGTCATTTCTTCCTGGAATTTCTTTAGAGGAGAGTTCTTCCGTTTCATCATTTTGGTTAGCTTTCTATCTCTTGTTAATTTTAAAAGCTTGTTATGCACTCTGCACCTCCGAGTCCTGCTGTATTTAAGAAGGCTCTTTGTTCAGGGTCTGTCTGTTCAGGAAGTGTTCTTTGAATGGTGTCTCTTGGTCTCTCTTGTTGAGACTTTGGTTATTTTATTTCCCTACTCATAATGTTATTTGAGCGTCTCTACCATGTGTACTTTGGCTTATTTCTTGGGGTGGCCCTGCACTGTGCCTCCTCCCTCACCATCCAGCCATGTTCTTGGCTGTCTCTCAGAATGGTCTTCACAGGATAAGACAATAGTTAATCGAGCTCCAGATTCATGGCGACTCTCATTCCATCCTCCTGGGAAGCAAGAGCCCTCAGTTTTTGCAGACCCTCTCCCTCTGTCCCCTCGAGTGTTCTTTGTGAAGACCTCTGGTCTCCTCTCTCAAAGGTGCTTTGTTCTTTGGACAGGAAATTTGTCCATGAAGTGCAAGCTGCCTCCTTGCAGAAAGGAAGTGGTCCCACACACCTGTATGGACGTAAGGAGGCCCAGCGCGAAGGACCCAGAATGGACATTTTAATAGTATTTGTTCTTCCAAGCTAGGAGTCTTGGATGTCTTTGTGTCCTCTTCAGTTTCTTTCATCAGTGTTTTCTAGTTTTCAGAGTAATGATCTTTCAACTCTTTGGTTAGATTTTTTTCTAGGTTATCTTACAATTTTGGTGCATTTGTAAATGGGATTGTCTCTATAATTTCTTTTCCTGTTGATTCATTATTGGTGTATAGAAATGCAACATGTTTCTGTACATTGACATTGTAATCTGGAATTGTACTGAATTTGTTTATCAGCTCTAGCAGGTTTTTGGTGGAGTCTTCTGGGTTTTCTATATAGAGCATCATGTCATGTGTCAGTAGTGAGAGTTTCACTTCTTCCTTACCGATTTGGATTCCTTTTATTTCTTTTTGTTGTATGATTGCTGTGGTTTGGACTTCCAGGCTTTTCTATGTGCATTTTTATTTCCTCTTTTGTTTCCTGGTTTACCCATTCATTGTTTAACAACAGGTAATTCAAGCTTATATATTTTTGGTCTTTCCTAATTTTTTTTTCTTGTGGCTGACTTCTAGTTTCATAGTGGTGTGATCAGAAAAAAATGCATGGTATAACATTGGACTTTTTTAATGTTTTGAGGCTAGTTTGATGGGCTAATATGTAATCACCCTGGAGGATGTTCCATGTGCACTTGAGAAGAATGTATATTTTACTGTTTTAGGATGAGATATTCTGAATACATCTGTTAAATCCATCTGGTCCGGTGTGTCATTGAAAGTCATTGTTTCCTTGTTGATTTTCTGTTTTGATGACCTGTCCATTGATGTAAGTGGGTGTTAAAGTTCCCTACTATTACTGTATTATTATTGATCAGTTCCTTTATGTTTGTAAACAGTTTAATGTATGCATGTGCTCCTGTGTTGGGTATAGAAGTATTTATATATGTTTATATATATTGTTATGTCTTCTTGTTGGATCGGCCCCTTTATTATTAGATAGTGTTCTTTGTCTCATGTTACGGTCTTTGTTTTAATTAATTAATTAAATAGTTTATTGTCAAGTTGGTTTCCATATAACACCCAGTGCTCATCCCAACAAGTGCCCTCCTCCATGCCCATCACCCCCCGTGGTCTTTGTTTTAAAGTCTAGTTTTTCTGAAATAACAATTGGTACTGTGGCTTTTCTTTGACACCCATTTGTGTGGTTGATATTCCTCTGTCCACTCATGTTCAATCTGCATGTGCTTTTACATCTAAATGAATGTCTGGGGTGCCTGGGTAGCTCATTCAGTTAAGGATCTGTCTCTTGATCTGTCTCTCTGTCTCTTGATTCAGCTTGGGTCATGATCTCACTGTTCTTGGGTTAGAGCTCCAAGTCAGATGCTGTGCTGACAGCGTGGAGCCTGCTTGGAATTCCCACCTCTCAAAATTAAATGAACATTAAAATGAGTGTCTTGTATGGAGCATATAGATGGGTCTTATTTATTTATTTTTATCCATTCTGTCACCCTGTGTCTTTATATTGGATCATTTAGTCCATTTACAGTGAAAGTAATTACTGATAGATATATATTTTTTAAATAATTTTTTACTTTTCTATATAGTTTATCACATATTTATACAACCCTCAGCAAGCCTTTCAAAGCTTCTGCAAGGCAAAGGAGACAATCCATAAAACTACTAGACAACCGACGGAATGGGAAAAGATAGTTGCAAATGACATCAGATAAAGGGTTAATATCCAAAATCTATAAGGAACTCACCAAACTGCACACCTGAAAAACAAACAACCCAGTGAAGAAATGGGCTGATATATTTTTATTGTCCTGTTACTATTTGTTATATATTGTTTCTGAAGAGTTTCTCTGATCCTTTCTTGTCTTTCTCCCTTTCATTTTTTGCTGATGTTCTTTAGTGACATATTTGGATTTCGTTCTTTATTCTTCGCATGTTCTTAATGATTTTTATATATAGTTACCATTAGGTTTGTATGTCATCTCTTCAGCATATAGCAGTCTATGTTGATGGTCACTTAAATGACCCTTTCTTTTCTTCCATCCTCCTCAGATTTTAGGCATATGTTATTATTATTTATATCTTTTTACTTGGGAGTTCTTTGATTGACTTTTTACAGAAATATTCATTTTTACTGCTTTTGTGTTCCCTATGTTTATAATGTCACTTATGGTCTCTTCTTTTCTCTTAGTGTTCCACTTTTATATTTTTTGCAGGACTGGTTTAGTGATCACAAATTCCTTTAGTTTGTGTTTGTCTGGGAAACCCTATCTCTCCTTTTATTCCGAATGATAGCCTTTGAGATAGAGTAGCTTGGGCTGTGGACTTTTCCAATTCAACACTTGGAAGATATCATGCCACTCCTTTCTGGCTTGCAAAGTTTCTATCGAAAAATCTGCTGCACTATGGGTTATGTCTCATAAGTTAATGACTTCTTTTGCCTTGTGGCCCTTTAGATAAGACTTTTTCTTTATCAGTATATTTTGCAAATTTAATAACAACATGTCTTTGGGTGGATCTGCTTTTATTGACTTTTTTAAAAAGTTTGTTCATTTATATTGAGAGAGAGAACAAGAGAGAGCAAGGGAGGGGCAGAGAAAGGGAGAGACAGAATCCCAAGAAAGCTTCGTGCCGTCAGCAGGGAGCTCGATGTGGGGCTTGACCTCATGAACTGAACCAAAATCAAGAGTCAGACACTTAACCAACTGAGCCACCGAGTTCCCCCTGCTTTTATTCATTTTGATGACAGTTCTATGTGCCTCCTGGATCTGGATATCTCTTTCCTTCCTCAAATTAAGGAAATGTTCAGTAATTATTTCTTGAAATAAATTTTCTGCTCCCCTTTCTGTCTTTTTCTTCTGGGAGTCCTGTAATACAAATATTATTATATTTTTGGAGTCACTGAGTCCTTAAGTCTGCCCTTGTTTTGTGTCAATCTTTTTTTCTCTCTTTTTTCACCCTAATTACTTTTCATTGTTCTGTCTTCTAGGTCACTGAAGTGTCTTCTAGGTCACTTCTTCAGTCCTGCTATTTGTTCCACAAAATTTGTTTCTCATGTGTTTATTGAGGCCTTTACCTCTTCCATGTCATTCTTTCAATATGTATTAAGGGTCTCAGTGATGTCTTCCACTCTTTCTCAAGTCCGTTGAGTATCCCTATGACTATTGCTTTAAATACTCTATCCAGTATGTTACTTACATCTGTTTTGCTTAGATCTCTGGCTGTGGCCTATCCTATTATATTGTTCGGGATAGTTATCTCTGTCTGCTCATTTTACTGCCCCTCTGTGTCTGTTTCTGTGTGTTAGAAAAATCACCTGTGTCTTCTGTTCTTGAAAGTAGTGATGTATGAAGAGGAGGTACTGGAGTTGCCAACAGTGCAGGTCCTCTGCTCACCAGAACCCAGCACTTTAGGAGAGTATCTTCTGTGTGTTGCTTATACCCTGCTGTTGTGTCTGGTTCACTTTTCCTTTCAGTGTGGTTGTGGGCACTGACTCTCTGCCTGTTTTGGCCTGTACTTGCTCTCTGTGATATTAGTGGGTCCCTGGAAGCCAGTTATGAGGGGGAGTGCCTGCCAGGGAATTTGGGAGTCGGGCAGCGGCGCTAGCAAATGTGTCCTGGGCCGCTGGTCCTATGCCAGATCACCCTGAGCACTATGATAGCTGGACGCTGTGTACCAGGGCTGCTGGTATGCAGTGGGTGATCCCAGTGCGGGACAGTAGTTGAGGGTATGTGACTGGGTGCTGCTGCTGGAGGAGTCTGTGGGCAACATTAATGAAATTTGCCCTGAGCACTTGGCCTAGGCTGCAGGTGACTGTGTGCAGCTCTGCTTCCTGCAGGTGGTTCTGTGTTTAACTGGTGGGTGGGAGAGGAAAATGACACCTACCAGCTCCCTCATGTTTAAAGAAGTCCCAGACATACTCTGAAATCAGTACGAACAGATCTGCCTCCCGTTTTCCCTCGCATTGGGCAAATGCCATGTTCGTGTGCCTCTCTGTACAGGCTGCTGTCTCTTTAAGGGCTGGGACTCACCCATTATTCACCCCCCACCTCCTCTAGGGCTGAGTTAGCTGACTTTACAAGCTCCAGGCTCCATGTCCCACCGGTTTTTACAAACTTACAGAAATCCACCCCTCTGGTTTTTAAAGCCAAACATTATGAGGTTTAGTCTGACCAGTGTGAGCCTGCGGTGTGAGGGTTTAGTCTGTCCTCCCTGTGAATGGAACTCACTCTGTCCTGTGGGCAGCCTCCCCCTGCCTTTCTGACCTAACCCTTCAGATGCAGCTACTTCTCTATATTTAGTTGTGGAGTTTGTTCTGCCAGTCTTCAGATCGCTCTCCAGTGTATTGACCTGGATGTGCATGTTATCTAGTTATAAATATGGGATGTGGTGATCTCAGGGTCCCCCTACTCTGTCATGTTCCCAAGATCTTCCATCCATGACATTTTATTCTCTGCAAGAGGACACCCTCTTCCCCATTAACCATTCAGTCCCATTCTGACCATCATGGGAACTACTGATATGTTGTCCATCTGTTTGAATTTGACTCTTCTGCATATTTCCTAGAAATGGTGTCACATAATATGTGAACTTTAGCTTCTGGTGTCTTTCCCTTAGCATAGTGTTTTCAGGGTTGAAAACACCTGTATTATGTATCAGTATTTCAGTCCTTATTATGGTTGAACAATATTCTCATTGTATGTTTACACATTTTGTGTCCTCCTTTGGCTTTCCTGAAGATAGCGTCTGTGAACATGTTGGTATATCTCTTTTTGAACTTCTATTTCAATTCTCTTTGAATTCTTTGTATTGAAGAATAATTGACATATACCACTATATTAGTTTCAGATTGTGTGTGTGTGTGTGTGTGTGTGTGTGTGTGTGAACTTCTAAGATCTATTCTCTTAGCCACTTTAATATTTTTTTAATGTTTTATTTATTTTTTGAGAGAGAGAGAGGGCTAGTGGGAGAGGGAGAAGAGAGAGGGGACAGAAGATCCTTGTTGACAGCAGAGAGTCTGGCTGTGCTTGAACCCATGAACTGCAAGATCATGACCTGAGACAAAGTGGGGTGCTCAACAGAGTGAGCCACACAGGCGCTCCTTAACCACTTCAAAATATGTAATACAGTGTTATCAACCCTAATCACCGTGTGACACATTACATTTCAATGTCATTTATTTTATACCTGCAAGATTGTATCTTTGACCTCTTCCATGTCTTCATTTCTTTAGAATACATACATAGGTGTGGAATTTCTGGGTCATATGGTAAGTTCTTGTTTAACTTACAGAGTAACTGCCACTGCATTTTCCACAGTGGTTGCGCCATTTTCCGTCCCTCCAGTAATGTATGAGGGTTCCAGTTTTTCTACATCCTTACCAACATGTGTTATTTTTATGTTGTTTTTTTACATAACACTCATCATAGTAGGTATAATGAGGTATCTTGTGGTTTTGCGCCTTTTTATTATGGTGGAATATACATAACATAAAATATATGTGACACTTTTACCATATTTAATTGTACACTTCAGTGGTATTCCCATATTGTGCCATCATCATCAGCATGCATTTCCAGCATTTTAAAATCATCTCAACCTAAAACTCTATCCCTTAAGCAATAACTTCCCATTTCCCCTCCCCCAGTTGCTGGCAAGCATAATTTTACTTTGCGTCTATAAATTTGATATCTCTAGGTACTTTGTTTAAGTGGAATCATACCATATATATCCTTTCATGTCCTACTTATTAGATTTAGCGTGTCTTTCAGGTTCACCCGGGTTGTAGCCTGTACCAGAATTTCACCCACATTCTGTGGGTGTGTATGTGTGCATCATATGGTAGACTCCACCAAAAAACTACTAGAAGTGATAAATGAATTTGGTAAGGTTGCAGGATATAAAACCAATGTGTGGAACTCTGTTGCATTTCTAAAGATGAATAATGAAACAGCAGAAAGAGAAATTAAAACAATTTCCCGGGGCGCCTGGGTGGCTTAGTCGGTTAAGCGTCCGACTTTGGCTTAGGTCATGATCTCGTGGTTCGTGGGTTCAAGCCCCGCGTAGGGCTCTGTGCTGACTGCGAGCTTAGAGCCTGGAGCCTGTTTCAGTCTGTGATTCCCTCTCTCTCTGACCCTCCCCTGCTCACGCTGTCTCTCTCTCTCTCTCTCTCTCTCTCTCTCCTAGAAATAAATAAAACATTAAAAAAAAACCATAAAAAAAAAAAAGAAAACAATTTCCCTTGTCTCTAGCTATGACCCAGGAATTGCACCACTAGGTGTTTACTCAAAGAATATAAAACCAGTAAGTCAAAGGATTCCGTGCACCTCAATGTTTATAGCAGCATTATCAACAATTGCCAAATTATAGAAACACCCAAAGTGTCCATCATTGGATGAGTGAATAAAGAAGAGTAAAAAAGACATGGTATATTATGTAGCCATAAAAAGGAATGAAATCTTGCCATTTGCTACAACATGGATGCAGCTAGAAGAGTATTGTTCAAAATGAAATAAGGTATTTAGAGAAAGACAGATACCATATTATTTCACTCAGATGTGGAGTTTTAATGGTTTTTTCTTAAGTTTATTAATTTGTTTTGAGAGACAGAGTGTGTAAGTAGGGAAGGGTCAGAGAGAGAGGGAGAGCTCGTCCTGGCAGGCTGCCCGCTGTCAACACAACACACACCTTGAATTCAGAAGCTGAGATTATGTCCTGAGTCAATATCAAGAGACTGAGGCTCAGTTGACTGAGCCACCTAAGCGCCCCTCATATGTGGAATTGAAGAAACAAAATAAGTGAGCAAAAGGGGGGGAAAAGAGAGAGAGAAGTACACCAAAAAACAGACTCTTACTTATTGAGAACAAACTGGTGGTTACCTGAGGGAAGTGGATGGGGGATGGGTTAAATAGGTGATGGGGAGCAAGATGTGCAATTTTGTGATCAGCACTGGGTGTTGCATGAAAGTGTTGAATCAGTACATTGTATGTGTGAAACTAATATTACACTGTATGTTAAGTAACTGGAAGTTAAATACAAACTTTAAAGTTTTGTTTATTTGGAGAGAGAGAGAGAGCACTTGCAAGCAAACACAAGTGGGGAAGGGGCAGAGAGAGAGAGCATGAAAGAGAGAGAATCCCAAGCAGGTTCCCTGCTGACAGTGCAAAGCCTGATGTGGGGCTCCATCAAATGAACCACCAGATCATGACCTGAGCTGAAATCAAGAGTCAGAGGCTTAACCGATTGAACCACCCACACGTCTCATTAAATACAAACTTTGAAAATGAAAACATTCCCATTTACAATTGTACCCAAAATAAGACATCTAGCAATAAACCTAACCGGAGGCAAACTTCTTAACACTTTGAAAACTGTAAAACATCGATGAAAGAAATAGAAGATGGCACAAAGAAAAGGAAAGATGATTCCATGCTCATTGATAGGAAGAACAAATACTGTTAAAATGTCTATACACAGGGTCCATCATAGAAAGACATGTGGCTATGCTTTAAGATGCTGTATTGACTTTTTGGAGGTGATTGGGTGGCTCAGTCAATTCAGCATCTGATTCTTGATTTCAGTTCAAGGCATGATCTCATGGTTTGTGAGTTTGAACCCTGGATCAGGCTCTGCACTAACAGTGGCTAAACATACAATTTACATTTTTTGGTAACATTAGGAGAGTTTGTGTTCCTTATGCAAGAAAAGAAGATCCTGAGTACTGTGGAGTCTCGAGTCATGATCAGAAAGGGATTGACAGTTGGAAAACACATCGAAGTTAGGGCAGAGATGTTTACTAACCACTGAGTGGGATTATCAATAAGAGCAACGCCAACATGAAAGATAGAGGAGATGAAGTAAAAAGATACAAAGGTGCTCACCAGCACAAGTGTGCTCTGGATGGCTCTGGACTCAGCAGAGGGTCTGGGGGAGCCATTAGTGCTGTGAATGTGTTGGATCTGCTGCTTGTGTCTGTGTAGGATGAAGACCATGGAGCCGCTGGCCCAGATCATCAGCCCAGAAAGTGAAACTTCAGGGAATACTGTCAGTACTGCAAAAAGTCGCCCTGTCATTGTCTCAGGATCAGAAATAGAACAGTATCCATAATCCTTGTTCTTTGTGATGTTTTTGCTCCTCTGTTTCCCAGATACATAAAACTCATAAGCAAGAATGATAAAATTTACCATGATGTGCAGGATCCAGCAGAGGGTAATGGAGAATCCAATGTACTTTGGAGCTTTGACTTTAAGATCCTTCCACCAGGAGTTCATGGGGCTGACCATCATGATGGTCTGGAAGACACTCAAGAGGCAGATACTGCTAATGGACACCCCTCTGCCCACTCTCTGAACATAGAAAACAAGTTTGCATTCAAATCATTGAAGAAATATATCACCCCAAAAGCTGCCAATGTATGGGGGACTCCTTTTGAGAGCATCAACAGGGAGCTGGCTATAAACAGGTGCTTGAGAATCAGATCTGTGGGTCTCAACCTTCCTTCAGTGTGGTAATGGAAGAGATAATGGTAAAGAAGAGAGCAGTTTCCCAGGACTCCAACTATCATCTGTGATGAGAAGATGATTGCTATTGCCAAATCCATGGAAGCTATTCTATCATTCAGTACATTTCCCCTTAAATTATAGCAACAATCATTCCTGTGAACAAAAGGTTCATTGAAGGTTTTGACATCAACAGCCATTTTGTTCGTTTGCTTCTGTGGGAGTGCCAGAGGCTTGAAGAAGTAGTAAGAGATAGAAGCACCAGCATCACAAACCCAGAGCTAGACTTCTTACACATACTTGGCTTATTCTAGAAATAAAGTCCATTACATGGTTTCTGCACAAAGTGAACTTATTCTGATAGTTCTTTCCGACTCTTCATTATAACCATAAAAGCATTATAAGCACATCACTCATAATATAGTGAATGTAGGCTGTGGTTCTTCTAAGGACATGTGAGCAAAACATCAATTTCTTAACTAAGTCTTTCCGTGGATAAGAAAACCCATTTTAATATCATTGGTATTCCTCACCAACAGTCATCCTCAGTGGGGATATCATTATATTATTTTAGGAGTCACTGTGAGTCTGTCTTCACTTGCTCAGCTCACAACTGAGGAGGTTTTCCTCCCCCTTCTCTAGCTTTGCTATTGAATCTGTTTCTACCACAAGTACTTACTTATTTACTTACTTACATTACTCAGACCACATTTCCTTGTAAACTGTGCCTCCCAGATTGAAATAGAAGTACTCACTGGACTCTTTCCTGTTGTCAGGAGTGTTGGCTCTGTGTGAATCACAACAGCCAGCACATGTGGTTGGGAGGCAGCCAAGCTCAGATAAAGGTCTGTGAATCTGTGACCTCACCTCCCATGGAAGTGTAATTATCATTTCTCTTATACACACAATGATAGCCGAAGGCAGCTGAGAACACTCATGAAGAAGTTGTTTCCCAGTTGCCAATTATGAAGACCAATGAAAAGTTCCTTCTGAGTATCTTCAAATAGACCACTGAAATGTTTAAGAAAACCTCTTCCTCTTTGATGATCCCTATGGTAGGCAGGGTCTCCTAGGAAAGGAACAGGAATTACTGAAGTCTGACTCATGGGGGACTGGTAGCCAAGTAGGTGTGTCTCACTGGATTCACTGCTTTCTTGAGAAGTTCTACTCCAAATAAATATCATTCTTAATTTTCAGTCCCTAAGTTGCAGCATTATTGAAATATTCAGGATAAGTGATATCAGAAAAGCTAATTGAAAACTTTGTAATGAGAAGCAAAAACTTGATATTCATTTATATTAGAAATTATTGGACACATTAATAGAGCTAAATGGTAATGGATTTGGAAATGATATAGAAATTTCTAGGAAAATATACTTTAGCAATATCGATTCCAGCTGTGCTACTGAGTCTAAGCAAACAAACAAAATCCATAGAAATAGATGTTGAGAAAATGTCCAACACAAGTAAAAGCACCAGAATCAGATGGCTTCACAGGCAGATTGTATCCATCCTTGAAGTATCATTGAAGCCAAAGCTACTTTCTTCATTCAACTGTAGTGAAGGGTTAGCAGAGTTCTCTAGACTTAACTTATGCTGAAATTTCCTAGAGGCACTCACTGATCTTGTAATTAAAGAAGAAACATAAAGTATAATAGTCAAAATGATTCTTTGAATTTTGCAACAGAGAAATCTACCTTTCCATGTACTACCATCCCTTCCCCCTGAGAGCTTTATTTTGACAGAGGAGTTAAAGGGACTGCTGTGCCCACAAGACCACACTCAGTGCTGACACCAAGAGTAAGTTTGGAGCTTCCCCAAATCACGCTCAGTTTCCATAGTCCTCTAGAGGGACTCACAGAACTCAGTGAGAGCAGTTCTTCTCACTGTTGTGGTTTGTACAGGGAAAGTGAACAAGTGAACATCAGACAGGAAAGAGATGCATGGAGTAGAGTCCAGGAAATGTACCCAGTGTGTATCCCATCATTGTCCTCTCTCTGTGGAGTCATGAAGTGTTACCTTCTGGGGTCCATACGGGATAACACTTATGGGCTATTGCCAGTGAGGGTGGCTCTCACAAGCCTTGGTGCCCAGAGGTCTTAATACAGCTCTACCATTTACCTTCTGCTTGGCTGACCTCACTGTCCATTCTGTCCTCAGGATGAACTGGTACCTTTAGCCTCCAGCCCTTCCAGAGGTAATTTTGTACAGGATACTTCAGGCCCAAAGGGTCATCATAAACCTCATTTTTAGATAGCCTGGTGATCAAACCTTCAAACAAACAAAGACACTGCTATCAGGCATGATATTCAAATGATTAGAGATCAACTCCAGTAGCAGAGGGCAAAGGCCAGACCTCCCTTAGGGTGAAGTTAATTCTTCTTTACACAGGTCATTTCCTGGGCTCAGCCCAGGACTCTCACAACAAAACACATATGTTTTTCTGGGCATCTACCTAGTGGAAAGTACATGATCACCTGCAACGTGTAACTGGGAGGAAGCCCACCATTGGAAGAAGCAGTGTGAGGTAGAGATGGTTTTAAAGAAACAGCTAATCTATCCTCAAAAATACATAATACATTTTCCTAATTTTGTACTAAATTGTTTATTTTCCTTCTTGATCTATTGACCTCTTTTGGTAAGAGGCAAATTCTTCTCTACTCACACCATAGTTGCCATATCAGGGAACAGCCATATGGCTCACAACCCATTCATCAACCACAGAAATGTACAGAGAGGAGACTCAGACATATGTGCAAATATACGTATGCACACTCACTGTATGAAACACGATGAAACATTTACTGAAATAAGTCCTTCTCATCCTCACACACACTGATTTCATGCAAATGTCTACACTTTGACACACTCACAGTGCATCCATCCACACAGATGTCACTGTCCCACTCACTTGCCCACAATCACTAAATCACCAGGTGGATATGTATTCCAGTAATGTGTTGGTAGAGGAAGGTTTCGTGCATATCTACAAACCTGTGAGGCAAGACAAGAGGATCCTAATTGCCCTTGAGACTCCCTGTCACAAAGCCCACAATGGCAACATTTAACATCTTTGACATTTAAAGCTTGCTCAGAATGTTGCCCCTTGTAGAGTTCCTGTCTACAGTAGGTTAAGTAGTACAGCAAAGGAAGGGGAATATATTTATAAGATTGAAAGATTCTTTTATTTTATTTTGTTTTGTTTAACTGATTTTATTTACTTTATTAGTGGTTTATTTCATTTCATTTAATAAGAAATGCAGACTTCCCATGCCGCGTCTCATTTGGGTATATCTGGAAGCTGTGACCCTTGACCCTCCATACATTCTGTTACTAATGGACCTTGAGAGCTTGTGTTGAGAGTCCAGCAGAGGAGTGTAGCTACTTGCATCATGTTGACCAAAGATAGGTCATCCTTTATCAGGGAAGGTTGTCCTCATGCACCCATCATATAGCTTTGGGAGGGATGCACATGCAGTAGAGAGGGAGGAAGGGGTCACCCATATAGCCATCCAGATCAGTGCAACCAATGGGGTGCAGATGTATCAGCCCCATGGCTCTCAAATCTGAAAGATTCTTTTAATATTTGGACGCAACACAATGACACAGACGAAAGGCAGCTTGGCTTCAGACGACAGGGAGGCTACATGTGTCCCCCTGAAGGTAGAGGGGTAGGTTATGTATGGTAAAGAGAGTGGGTCTAGCTGGCTTTGTAGACTCTCTGATCATTGGCTCATTGAATAATTCCTTAAATTCTAGGGCATAAAGATGGGTCCCCATCTGCTGGTAGTTGGCCCCAGACTGATTAGAGGTGATTCTTGGTGGCTATAAGTAGGATAGCTCCATAAGCGTGGTCATGGTTGTGTGGACTTGACCAGTTGCTCAAGAAGGAGAGACTGCTGTCCCCTAGGCGGGGGCTCTAAACTGGGCCAAGGCAGCATAAAACAGGAAGCTGAAAACTCTATTACAATGTGTTTTGGGATATGAATTTCCTGAGGATAGTTAGTGTTGAGAGAGTTAGTGTCGAAGGAGAGCAGGAGCCTTCCAGAGGGGATAATGGGCTCCTGCAGACAAGGTGATTGTGGGTAATGAAATCAGTGGGGAAGGGTAGTGTGTTTGAGTACACTAAGGGGCCCAAAGGAGAAGAGCAGGTGTAGGGTTGTGAATCAAAGAATACAGGGAGGTAATGGCACTCAGTATTTGAAGCTGGGGATTTGAGGGCAGGGTAATAATGGTATGAAATTGGGCTGAGGTCACTGCAAGAAGGGAAATATAGGTCCAGGGGAAGGCAGAGGCAGTGGAAGTCAGGAGTATTTGGCTGACATCACAGCAATGGTATGGGACAGAGGGAAGCTATTCTAAGTGGGTGAGGGTTGGAAGTGGGCTACAGAGGTAGATGGATCTGGTAGAGGTGGAGGGAAAAATGCAAATTAAGGTAGTAGAGGGTGATGCGGTATGATCTTGAGTATGGACAAGACCTAAGGAATTATCCCATGAAGTCCTTAAGGGCAATAGAGATATAAAGAGGATCAGTATGGGGATTCAGGAGATAATTTGTGGCACCTTGGGGGTCACTGATTCATTTCCCTACTGGTTAATACCCTCATTTATATGGAGTCACACAACACTCATGTATGGCTTTTCTTTTGAGACCATGAAGCAAAACTTATGCTCAAATAAGATGCCCCTACACAATTTTTACCATACAGTTAAGGCCACAGGTAGACTGTTGAGAGACAGCACTCATCCCTATTTCACTCCTGTGTGAGAATTTCAGGTGGAGTGTGTCTGGGGTTGCGTCTGGCAGGAAAGCCTGTTCATTGGTACCAGGCGCTCAGTGTTGGCAACAGGTGGCAAGCCTGATCCTTCCCAAACTTAGATCTTCAAGAACATTCATTGTACAAAATTGATTTGATGAAGTTGTTCTTCTTTAGTGGAATATATCCGCAATGTAATGCATGCTTTATAGAAGAAATAAAACATTGGGGCGCCTGGGTGGCTTAGTCGGTTAAGCGTCCGACTTTTGCTTAGGTCATGATCTCGCGGTTCGTGGGTTCGAGCCCCGCGTCGGGTTCTGTGCTGACTGCCAGCTCAGAGCCTGGAGCCTGTTTCAGTCTGTGACTCCCTCTCTCTCTGACCCTCCCCTGCTCACGCTGTCTCTCTCTCTCTCTCCTAGAAATAAATAAAACATTTAAAAAAAAAGAAATAAAACCTAAAACTGAATTCAAAGATTGTAAATAATGTTAGTTTCTTGTGTGAAACCATGTGAAAGTCACCCTTGGTAACAGGTTTGTGGATATAATTATGATTATATTTTTATTTTCATCCTAATGAAGTAGCAGGTTCTTGGTGTTATTCATTGGTTAAATTGCCTTACATGGTAAAAGTACCTTTGCGGATATAATTAAGGAAACTCATGATCTGAGTTTAAAACAAGGAGATGGGGAGAGATAGGGAGGCAAACCATGAAGGACTCTTGAACGCTGAGAACAAACTGAGGGCTGATGGGGGTGGGGGAGAGGGGAAGGGAGGTGATGAGCATGGAGGAGGACACTTGTTGGGATGAGCACTGGGTGTTATATGGAAACCAACTTGACAATAAACTATTTAAGAAAAAAATAAAAACATTTAAAAAATAAGTAAAATAAAATTATCTTACAACTAAAAAAAATAAAACAAGGAGATGATCCTGGATTATCTGTGTGGGCCAAATTATCATATGACCCTGAAAGCAGAATAAGACAGGGAGATGTAACAGAAGAGGAAGAGATTTGAAACAGGAGGGAGATTCATATTGCTTTTTGTGGCTGTCAGAGTGGAGGGAGCCTCAGTGTGATTGTCCATGGGAAGGACCTCTGGCAACAATGTGAATCAGTGTGGAGGTGAATCTTCTTCAGAGGCTGTAGGTAAGAGCCCAGGAGACCCAGCATCTACATTTGGGCTTCCTTACCTACTGACCTATGAGAAAATGAATGAGCGATGTTTGAAGCTGCTGATTTCATGGAAATTTGTTCCAGCAACAACAGAAACCTAACAGCTACAACTCATTTTGTTACACTTTGCATTATAACTGCAAATACTGTGGTTTTTACAAAGTGAAGTTTTGTGGCAGCCTTGCCTTGAGCAAATCTATCGGTACCAGTTTTTCACAGCATTTGCTCCCTTTGTGTCTCTGTGTCACATTTTGTGAAATAGTTCAGACTTTTCTTCTGTCATTTTTTCTCATAGTTATCTATGTTTAGTGATCTTTGATGTCACTTTTGGAATTGTTTTGGGGTACCATGAACCATGCCCAAATAAGACTGCAAATGTAATGAATGAATGTGGACTGCAGATGTGGTGGAAGAAGAGATCCTGAATTAGATGCTGAGTCTGTCAATGGGGGTGAATTGTTGCAATCTCGTGATCAAACCTGAGCCCCTGAGGAGTTGCTTCTTCTGTAGGAGCACAGAAGGTAATTTCCTGAAATGGAATCCATTCCTGGTGAAGATGCTGTGAGGACTGTAGACATGACACAAAAGGATTTGGAAGAGTACATAGTCCTAGTGGTAAAGCAGCAGCAGGATTGGAGAGGATTGACTCCAGTTCTGAAGGCAGTTCTGTGGCTAAAATGCAGTGGGACAGCATCTCATGATACAGAGAAATCAGTGTGAAATGAAGTCTCAATCAATGCAGCACATTTTAGTGTTGTCTTTTAAAAGAAATTGCCACCTCCACCCCAGCCTTCAGTAACGCCCACCCTGACCAGTCAGCAGTCTTCAACATGGAGACAGGATCTTCCACCAGCAAAAAGTTTCTAACTCACTAAAAACACAGATGATAATTAGCAGTTTCCTGAAATTAAGTATAGTTGAAACATGATGCACACTGTTTTTTCAGACATAATGCTAGGGCACACTCAATAGACTGCAGTATGAGGAGGACATAACTTATGTATACTGTGGAGGTGAAAAATTCCTTTGAATTCTTTTTGAGATAGTTGCTTTTTTCGATGTGGTCTGGAACCAAACATGCAGTATCTCCAAGGTGTGCCTGTAAATGTGGAAACATGCTTAATTATAATCAATAACATGAGGTGTTGATATTCAAAACTGATGCAATTTCCATCTCCAGGTGTAATGATTGTCTCATACTTAGATTTATTCTGTTTTTCAACGTAGCCTTGGAGTATATCTGATATTATATCAGAAATTATGTAAAAATACAGGCAGAGAAGAACAGATATCATATGTTTGCACATATAGGTGGATTAGAAGGAACTTAATGGAGGACCATGGGGGAGCAGAAGGGGAAAAATAGTTGGGGAGAGGGAGGGAGGCAAACCATGAGAGACTCTTGAATGCTGAGAACAAACTGAGGCCTGATGGAGGTGGGGGAGAGGGAAGGAGGGGTGATGGGCATGGAGGAGGGCACTTGTTGGGATGAGCACCGGCTGTTATATGGAAACCAACTTGACAATAAACTATTTAAGGAAAAAAAAAAAGATGTAAAAGAAGTGAGATTTCAGTACTTCTCAACTTTGTTTAAATAGGTGTTATTCAGAAAAACTCATGAAACTGTAAAATTTTCCTTAATTATATATTTAGGATATAAAACACTCCCCTAGTTTGGATAGTATGTAGAAAAGTAGAAACGAGTGTTAGAAAGTCATAGTCATATGAGTTGCCAAGTCTTGTCTTATCTTTTGCATAACTACTCTTTACCTTTTCCTTCCAGGTATAGATTTATTTATAATTTTAATGATTGAATTTGGGATAATATTTAAACTCACAGGCTTTGGTGTGAAATGGGCATGAGTAGACTTCTCAGTTCCATTTAGCCCTTACTATGTGATGTGGACAAGGTCCTCTGAATCTGGGTTCCACTTTCTTTTAATCTCTAATGCAATGTAAATAGTGGGGCCATATTGTAATGTTAAAGGATATTTAAATGAAGTTAATACATGTGAGATATATATTTCAGTGTCTGATATTATAGCAATTTAAGAAATCATTTTCCTTTGAAAGATAGAAACCTGTAACTGGGTCTTGGTTTAGATAAAAAGTGTGTTTAGGTAGAAATAATTTTGAAACTGGATATGTTTTAAATCAACAGCTAGCTTTCTAAGTTACCATTTAAATGTCCTTTTGTGTTGGGGCGCCTGGGTGGCTTAGTCGGTTGAGCGTCCGACTTTCGCTTAGGTCATGATCTCGCGGTTCGTGGGTTCGAGCCCCGTGTCGGGCTCTGTGCTGACTGCCATCTCAGAGCCTGGAGCCTGTTTCGGAGTCTGTGTCTCCCTCTCTCTCTGACCCTCCCCTGCTTGCGCTGTCTCTCTCTCTCTCTCCTAGAAATAAATAAAAATATTAAAAAAAAAATAAATGTCCTTTTGTGTAAAAAAAGAATGAACTGTGGTTGACATTTTTGAGATACACGTAGACAAAAAATTGCATTTGTGGCCTGATTTTTCACCATTAATTGCATATTTATTAGGCATCTATTATGTGGTAGAAAACATTCCATTCTTAGGAATTCAAGTAAAAAATGTCCTAGTGTTTGTACTCAGATTTAAAGTCCAAGAGAGATGGGGCGCCTGGGTGGCTCAGTCAGTTGAGCGTCCGACTTCGGCTCAGGTCATGATCTCATGGTTCATGGGTTTGAGCCCTGCGTCATCTGTGCTGACAGCTAGCTCAGAGCCTGGAGTCTGTTTCAGGTTTTGTATCTCCCTCTCTCTCTGACCCTTCCCTGCTCACGCTGTCTCTCTCTCTCGGAAATAATTTTAAACATTTTAAAAAGAAGTCCAGGAGAGAAAAATACACACAAAAAACATAATTTAGTATAGGATTTTTAAATTAAAAAGTACCATTGAAGTTTAACAATGTGATATAAGATATAAAACCAACACTATCACAGAAATCAAGTACATGGTTCCTAATGCCTAAAAAATTAGATATTTGATAATAAAATATAATTTTTATTAAAAAAGAAATGACATAAAAATAAATACACGCCTTCGAACATACTCTGTTTTGATTCAGTGTGTACATAAATATTGTTACACTGGCCATATTTTACAATGAAGTAGTTTTTCTTGGTCATTAGTCTGTAAAGGTGATATCTTTATGCAATAGAAATAGCTCTCCAATACTTCCTAAAACACTTCCATTTATTCCATGATGATTATTAATGAGTCATTTTATCTAAACATGAGCAAAAGATTTTATGCATTTAAAGAGTTGAATGAAAAAAAAACTCTTGATAGTATATGTCAGGGTACAATTAAAAGACCTTTAATTTTCTCTCTTTTTTTTAATTAAAAAAATTTTAATGTTAGTTTTGAGAAATAGACAGGGCACAAGCTGGGGAGGGGCAGGGAGAGGGAGACATAGAATCTGAAGCAGGCTCCAGGCTCTGAGCTGTCAGCACAGAGCCTACAGTTGGCTCGGGCCCATGAACTATGGGATCATATCCTGAGCCAAAGTTGGTGGCTTCACTGACTGAGCCACCCAGGTGTCCCTCTCTGTCTCTTTAACTGTAGAGAACACACTGATGGTTACTAGAAGGGAGCTGAATGAGAGGCATGGGTTATATAGCTGATGGGGATTAAAGGGTGTACTTGAGGTTATGTGCACTGTGTATTTGATGGAAGCGTTGAATCACTATATTGTATACCTGCAACTGACATAACAATATATGTAAGCCAACTAGAATTAAAAGGAAAACCAAAAACTTCATTTTTTCTATATTGTTTGAAATAATAGACAACATTCCTATAGCATTTGGAAGAAATAATGATATTTTGTAATTTAAAAAAAGGGTTAAATGTTGGCTCTCCCACACATCATGGGGTATCGTTAGTTGGTACAGTTGCTTTGTGCATATGAGAATGGTCTCAGTGGTTCTTGAGATGGGTGAGTCCTCCACCATTTATGCAGGGTCTCACAGTACGTGCATACTTGCAAAATTGCCCTTGCAATGATTGTAAATGCAGTATCCCATGATCTGCATACCCTCATGCCATAACTTTTCATTAAATGTCCACTTACCATGTTGAACAATTTAACAGAAAATGTAAAGACAAAATGTAATCCGAGAGTAAATGTAGACCTACAGGAGACTCTATCTAAACCCACCACCATTACTGTTTTATCATAAGTTCTTTTTCATCTGATGACATGTCACATTTAGGATCAGCAAGAGGTTTTAGAAACACCATTACTTGTGCTTCACTCCTCTCCCACCTTCATTCTGTGAGTTATCATGTCTCCAGGACTCATTTCTGAGAGTGGAGCCCAAACTCTGGCCCATGGGGAAGTTATAGGGGTCTTCTGTGCCGGGACTCGTAGGAGGATCTTGGTGCAGTCCTGTCCCCAGTGCTGTAGCAGGATTTGAGATGTTTCTAGGAGGGCAATGTCCCTGAGGACAGGGGAAGAGGAACTCTTGGTTTGACCTTCAGATCAGAGCTGTTTGTCTCGGTCTTTGAATCCCTCCTGTAGAAACGGTCATAGAAGGGCATACTTTTCTGCATTTGAAGATGCTTCTGCCTGTGGGAAAGCAGGTGGAAGGGAAAGTGTGAAAGTTACAGGGGCTGCCATACCAAGGAGCCTACATGGAGTGGCTGAAACAACAGAAATTTATTATCTGGCAGTTCTTGAAGCTACAGGTCCAAGATTAAGGTGTCCTCAGGGCCGTGTTGCCTTTGAAGGTCCTTGCAGAATCTTTCCAGGCCACTAATCAGCTTCTGCTTCCTTGAATTGTGGCAGCAGAAGTTTATGTGGTGTTCATCTTGTGTACATTTGTTTTTCCAAATTTACCATTTTTTTGGTAAGGATGCCATTCATCCTGAGATGAATGTAGGAGACTCCCTATTCTAGACAGCATCTTAAGGAATTCCATCTTCATGACATTCTGAGGGACATTCTGAGGTCCTGGAGGTTAAGACTTCAGCATTTTCAGTTTGATGGGACACAGTGCAAACTATAAAAGAAGGGGTATGTTGAGGCCATTATGATGCGTATTTACAAAGTATGTTTTTCCGGAGAGTGAGAACATGGGTTGAGAATTTTGAAGAGCAAAGGGGAAACTGTCTTTTACAGACTAATACTAACATCCAGGTCAAATACCGTGTTCTTTCTTTCCCCTGAGTGGCCAGGTATTTATAACTTGAAAACCTTTACTTCTCTCTGTCATCCCTGTCACCCTGGCCCCGTCTTCTGGGGTCTGGGTCTCACTCATACCCACTCTCTTCTCCAGCGCTGTCTGTCCTGGGCCCATATTGCTTCCTGCCCAGGCTGCTTCTCTCTCTCAGGCTTTGCATCCTTTCCCACACACCAGTGGTCTCTAGAGGTGCTACCTAGAAGCTTGCAGTTGTTCTTGGTAATTGGCAAGTGGGGAGAACGTTTGCAAAAATATTCTCAGGTCCCAAGCCTGTCACTGCCAGTGCTGCTTCAGGTGAAAAGCTAATTGCAGGTGTGAGGGGAGGGAAGGTCACACAGTCATAAATTCACATCTCAGGGCTGGCCTGCATGTCTTGGCACAGGTACTGACTGCTCTGACCATCACACGGAGCCCATGATGCAAGCAGCAGGACGAAGTAGGTGGGTTTTCTCTGTGTTCATCTGAGAGGTAGTATCTGTAAGAGAAAGATTGTATCAGGAGTTGCGATAAGTGAACAGAGTGAACAAAGGGAGTTTCCTGCATTTGAACTGGTTCAGTGCCAAAGCCACATGGGAAGGTGGAATACGTCCTGAGCCAGGAGCTGAGCTGGTAGAGAGAGATTGGGTCCTAGACCTACACCCACCCCTGCTGGCTCCTACGGCAAGTAGTGTAATCCTCACTGAGAGTGACTATGTGGTTTCACCCAAGTGGTCATGAAATCTCATTTTTTAAAGTTTTTACTTTAGGGGCACCTGGGTGGCTCAGTCAGTTAAGCATCCGACTTCGGCTCAGGTCATGATCTCACAGTTTGTGGGTTTGAGCCCCATGTCAGACTCTGTGCTGACAGCTCAGAGCCTGGAGCCTGTTTCAGATTCTGTATCTCCCTCTCTCTCTGACCCTACCCTGCTCACGCTGTCTCTCTCTCTGTCTTTCAGAAATAAATAAAACATTTTTAAAAAGTTTTTACTTTAATTCTAGTTGGTTAACATACAGTGTTTTATTAGTTATAGATGTACAATATAGTAATTCAACTCTTTCTCCCAAAGAATGTGATTTTTAATGTACTTGAGAGCTGTAGTTCTGGAGACAGTCTCCTGTTGATTCTGTATTATAAGAACCATAGACATTATTGTGAGGCTTCTAAGGTTCACTTAGAACCTTGATTCAAAATAAAGAGTTTGATGACTCTCTAGTATCATATGATCATGTGTAGAAACAGTGTATCTCAGGGGCACCTAGGTGGCTTAGTTGGAAGATTGTGGGACTCTCGATCTTGGGATCCTGGGTTTGAGCCCCATGTGGTGTATAGAGATTACTTAAATAAGTATAACTTCAGAAGTCTGGAAACATTCTGTCTGATGGCAGGTGCTGATTTAGATATGTTTTCTCTAACTCCAGGTATTTGACGTGTTAATAGACATAAGAGGTGAGTCTGAATTCAAATGGAGAGGCTTTTTCTAGTTAACAGGGAAACAGCACTTAATAACATGGTTTCTCACAAGACTCTTACTTTCCAATGTATCTTGTGATATTTCTGCTCTTTTAAATATTATAAACCCAATCCAAGATTATTTCACTTACACGACATACAAGGTTGTTGCCTAACATTCTATTATACATGTGTCCTGTGTTTCTTTCCTTTTTCTTTCTTTCTTTTTTCTTTAAATAAGCCTCATGCCTGACACAGACCCCAATACAAGGCTTGAACTCAGGACCAGAGATCAAGACCTGAGCTGAGATCAAGAGCCGGACCCTTAACTTACTGGCCAAGGCACCCCTTGTATTTTAATGTCTTTCACAAATCATGCTGAAGTTTTACTAATTTTATTTAGCACAGGTTTTAAGAAATCGATACCTATATATTCTGAATAATATTTAAGCAGGAACCAATGTTTCTGTCCTGAGTTCCTGTGACTTAAAGCCTTATACTTTTTTCCTGGAATAAAACAAATGATTCTTTCTGTTGCCATCCTAATATGGAGCGCTTCTTGTACTCATTAAATGCAGGTTGTCACGGGGCAGGAACCTGCAGGCTCACAGTCCTGCAGTCAGTGCGTCTACAGTCTACCCAGGTCTCTAGTGTGTTATTCACAGTGTACAGCTGCTTATAGAAAGGGTGTGCATAAATAAATGGAACATCATTGTTAGCAAAAATTGAATATACATACTGCCATCTACGTTGAAATGACAAGGTATACACATAAAGCTAAATTTGGATCTCGTTTATTAACAGAACACAGCTAAGTAGAGTTTTCATAGATCACTAATTTAAGGCACTAACTTTCTGCCCAGCCCAGCCAGGTTCTCATCACGTGTCTGCCCCTAATTGAGTGAATGTAGACAAAACACTTAACCTCTCTGTGCTTCTATGGCCCTTATCTTTCTCAGGAAGGCAGTAGTGCCTGCCTGTGTATTTATGAGAAATAAGGTACTTCATGGGTGGTAGTTATACTAGTGTTTCGCACATTGCAAGTGTTGTGTACTGCTTGTGCATGGACCTCGTAGAAGGCCTTAAGTGACTGAAGAACTGTAAGTAATTATTTGAAAGTAGGAAGTGTTGGTAAGTGGAAAATGTTGGATTTCAGCTGACATGATTCATGTGGCCCCTGCCTCCTATTCCCATGCAGGATCGTCGAGCCCAGAAGACAAGTATCAGTCACTGAGGACTGACAGGATGGCCACTCGGGATCTGGCAATAGGAGTGATCTTCTTTTTTTTTTTTTAATATTTTTTTTATTTATTTCTAGGAGAGAGAGAGACAGCGTGAGCAGGGAAGGGTCAGAGAGAGAGGGAGATACAGACTCTGAAATAGGCTCCAGGCTCTGAGCTGGCAGTCAGCACAGAGCCCGACGCGGGGCTCGAACCCACGAACCGCGAGATCATGACCCAAGCGAAAGTTGGACGCTTAACCGACTAAGCCACCCAGGCGCCCCAGGAGTGATTTTCTTAGTCCAGACCGTGCTTGGAATCCTGGGGAACTTGTCTCTTCTTTACCATTATGTCCTCTTTTCTTTGACTAGGTGTAGGCCAAGGCCCACAGATTTGATTGTCAGGAACCTGATTGTAGCCAATCTTTTGGTCCTGGTCTCTTTTGGAATGCACCGTACACTGTCATCTTTTGGGTGGTATCACACATTCAGTGATTTTGGATGTAAAAATTTTCCCTACATATGCATCGTGGGCAGAGGTGTGTCCATTGGGGTGACCTGCCTCTTGAGTGTCTTTCAGGCCATCATAATCAGCCCCTGAAACTCCAAGTAGGCAGCACTTAAAGGGAAAGCTCTCAAGTGACTTGTCCTTTCATTTGTCCTGGGCTATGTTGTTGCACATGAATTTAGCCTCAGTCCTTCCATCTTGACCCAGAGTTTAGCTTCTGGGCCTGCACTCTGAGGGCAACATAACTATCGTCAGGTGCAAGGGAAAACACAAATGAGATGACAAGGGTTAATGTTCCCTGATAATGGTTATTTATGACACAGTTTGCATATTTTGTCCTTGAGATAATGGCTATTCCCTTGAAACTTCCCCAAACCCTAAACCGTGCCTTCAAAATAACAAATGGTGCCCTGCACACCAGGATAAGGGCTGTTCTCTTTATCACTTTGTAGCCTTTTTTTGCAATAACTGGTCAATTCTGCTTCTATACTGCCCACTTGCCTGCTTGCTCATTAGAAGAAGCCCTAAGTCCTTGGACTCAGGGCTGCACATTTAGAGTTCTGTGTTAACTCTGTGTGGTCCCGGCCAGTAATAAAGACTCCCTGAATTCGGCTTCAGTGGTCTTGGTTGGTTTCTGTGTCTCTCGGCATAACAATGTCTTGCAGATATTGTTAAAGATAATTTTTCCTATGGTTATGGGCAGCACTTTGAACAAGAATAACATCACAAGAAAAAAAAGTTTTGGATACTGTTCAGATGTTAATCATGACAAAACCAGAGGTTCATTGAATACAACGTTGTTATCATTCTCTGATGTGTTATATTTAGGGCTCATCCTCTGGGCCAGTGGCGTCATGGTTTCCCTTCTATATAGGCACAGGCAGAGGGTCGAGCACATTCATTGGACCAGTGTCTCCTCCACATCATGCCCTGAGTCCACGGCCACCAAAACCTTTTCCTCCTGTTGCGTACCTTTGTCTACTGTAGTACTCTTTCATCTGTCTTTCATATTGTTTTGTCTGTTTGGATCATCCCGCCTGGTATCTCTTGAGCACCAGTTCAGTGATCATTCTGTGTTTCCCAACTGTCAGTCACTTTCTGCTCATGAGCCGACACCCCCAGGGTATCCATGGTCTGCTTTCACTGGATAAGGAATATAAAATGCCCTCATCTCATGAGAAATGTGTAAACTGTAGGAATATTCATAATGTTCCTCCTGTTGGTAATTCATTCATCCCCTCAGAGTCCCTTCCTTGTATAATTATGAGAGGCTAATTGAACTGTGGTAAACAGAATGTGTTTGCATCTACTTCAAAGTGAACAATAAGTAGTCCTCGTAATGGTAAGGAAATATTATATCATTATCTTATCAATACATTTGGATTGAAGTTTTGCTAATGATTTCAGTGGAGGAGTTCATAAATTTTGCAGTTTTAATGATCAGGTCCTGAAAAAATCCGGATATTATGGAAAAGCCTTTGAGTGTGTCACATAAATTTGTTACAGTAAATTTCCCTGAGGAGAAGTAGGTATGGAATGAAAGGAAAAGGAGCATGGAAATGGATCAGCATGTGGCTGGTCAACACTGACTGTGCAGAGAATAGTGTTGGAGGGAAAATTCAGTCAGCAAGTGAAACTTTGGAGAGCCAATCATGCATGTTGCAGATTACGTCCTTGGTAGGTGGTAAGTCATGTGAAGTATGATGTTTGGGAACATGAGAGGTGAGCATGAGTAAACATTTTCAGATAGCAATGGTCAGAATAGGGGCGCCTGGGTGGCTTAGTCGGTTAAGCGTCCGACTTTCACTTAGGTCATGATCTCGCGGTTCGTGGGTTTGAGCCCCGCGTCGGGCTCTGTGCTGACTGCCAGCTCAGAGCCTGGAGCCTATTTCAGAGTCCGTATCTCCCTCTTTCTCTGACCCTCCCCTGCTCACGCTCTCTCTCTCTCTCTCCTAGAAATAAATTAATTAATTAAAAAAGAAAAGAAAAGAAGTGGTCAGAATAGGTCGCCTGGGTGGCTCAGTCGGTTGAGCATCCGACTTCAGCTCAGGTCATGATCTCGCAGTATGTGAGTTCAAGCCCCACATCGGGCTCTGTGATGATGGCTCAGAGCCTGGAGTCTGCTTCAGATCTGTGTCTCCTCTCTCTGTACCTCCCCTACTTGTGTTCTGTCTCTTTCTCTCAAAAACTAAATAAATGCGAAAGAAAAAAAGAAAGAAAGAAAGAAATGGTCGGTGGTGGCTGCGGTGGCAGCGGTTCGGTTGCACGTGGTGCACGGGGTGGGAGCAGAGTCCAGGCGACCATGGGGAACGTCTTGGCCGCCAGCTCGCCTCCCGCAGGGCCCCCGGCGCCTCCGCCCTCTCCTCCAGGCTTCACGCTGCCGCCACTCGGGGGCGGTCTGGGCGCTGGTGCGGGTCGAGGTTCGGAAAGGACCCCGGCGCCGCGGTCGGCAGCGCCGCAGGGACTGCAGACGATGCGGCCTGCGGCTGCCCGCCCAACCCGGGCACGTTCGAGGAGTGCCACCGGAAGTGCAAGGGTGAGGGGAGAGAGACCCGGCGGGGGTGTGAAGGCCCGGATCTCGTGGGGGAAGGGAGAGCACTCTGAGGACCTTGGGAATTGGCATGGACCATTGGAAACATTGAACAGAGCGTTAGGAGTTGACGTCAGGATCGCATGGTGGAACGTTAGCATAGAACGATGGGATCAAATGGAACCTCAGGATGGAAAGCCAGAGCAGTAGAGTAAAGCCTTAGGGACCTCAGGACCCCCAGGGATCAGCCAAGCCGGCCTTCTTGTGTGATTGTGAAGGAAACTGAGGCCCAAGGTCACTGTGTCAGCAAGGGTCCCGCAGGCGTGGAATTCAAGGCTTCCGGATCTTGGCTTGGAAGAAGTCTGACAGCAAAGGTACTGAAGGCTTATTGAGCGTCGTTTTGGCCTTCGGTGTATGTCGGTTCGTTAAATTCTTGTAGTGTCTCTGCGTGGGGAGCTTACAAATGACACAGGTGACAAGTTTGACATAGGGAGTTAAAGTGACTTGCCTGGAGCCAAAGGGGTAGTAGGTGGTGGAATTGGGACTTGGATGCGGGCAGAGGCTCTGGTCCTAGCCCCACCCACTAAGTCAGACGGTCTCTGTCCTGGTTGGGGTACTTTGTGCAACGCTCTGCTTGTGGATCCCTGAAGAAGGGAGAGCGGGGATGGCAAGGCAGGAAGGGATGATTTAAAAAACAAAACAAAACAATAAAAAAACCCAACAACAAAGAAAAAAATGGTCAAATGGGCTGGAGCAGATAGTGGAGAAGATCAAACTGAATTTTAGCTGAATTTTTCAAATTTTATTTTAGAGAGGCAGAGTGGGAGCAGGATAGAGGGAAAAAGAAAGAGAAATGGGAAGAATCGAGCTCTGCACTGAATATGGAGCCTGCTTGAGATTCTCTTTCTCTCCCTCTGCCTTTCCCCGTGGCTTGTGCTCTCTGTCTTTCCCTCTCTCTCTCTCTTTCTCTGTGAAATATAAAAAAATACAAAAAATATTTTTAAATTATATAAAGGCACACTGATCATAAGTGGTAGCTCCATGAAAGCTCACAAAGTGATCACAGTTTTGTACTCAGTATTTAGTTCAATATATAGAATATTGTCAGACTCAGAAGCCCCTGGTGCTCCTTACCATCCCTCCTGCTCAGGGTCATAACTGTGTGATGTGAACACCATAGGGCACTTGAGACTGCTTAGCATTGATATAAAGGAAGTAATAGAGCATGAACTTTTTTGTATTTGGCTTTTGTCATAGTTTCTGTTGTTTGTGATATTGTTGCTGCATGTTGTTAGCCATCATTCATTGGCATCACTGTAGAGAGATTCTATGCATGGATGGGCAACAATCATTCCCCTTTTAATTAGCATACTGGTGGGTTGCTGTTTGTGACTATTAGGAATAATGTTTTTATGCCTTTGGGGTGCCTGGGTGGCTCAGTCATTTAAGCGTCTGACTTCGGCTCAGGTCATGATCTCAGGGTTCGTGGGTTCGAGCCCTGCATTGGGCTCTGTGCTGACAGCTAGCTCAGAGCCTGGAGCCTGTTTCGGATTCTGTGTTTCCCTCTCTCTCTGACCCTCCCCTGCTCACACTGTCTCTCTCACACACACACACACACAAAAAAAAAAGAAAAAGAAAAAAGAAAAAAAAAGGAATAGTGCTGTTATGTAAATTTCTTTCATGCTTTGTTGGCACACATAAAACTTTTGTTGCTTATATAAGTAACAGTGGAATTGATGCGTGACAAGGTTAGACCTTTGCAGCTTTAGGAAATAGTCTCAAAGGGCTTTGCAAAATGAAGATACAAACTTTCACACCCACCAGCAGTGTAGGAGATTTTTGGTTTGTGCACATGCTTGTGAACAGTTTTGGGTTTTTTCATTTATCTTTTTGACTTCAGGTTGATGTGTAATCGTACCAAGTGGTGATTTTCTTTTAATTTCCTAGATTACTATGGAAGTTGAGCATCCTTTCACATATTTATTAGACATTGGACTTGTGCATTTTCTAGTTTCTTGAAATCGGCCTGGAGTGCAATGTACTTTCCTCTTAGGACTGCCTTTGCCGCATCCCATAGATTTTGGATTGTTGTGTTTTCATTTTCATTTGTTTCCATATATTTTTTAATTTCATCTCTAATTGCCTGATTGGCCCATTCATTCTTTAGTAGGGTGTTCTTTAACCTCCATGTTTTTGGAGGTTTTCCAGGCTTCTTCCTGTGATTGATTTCAAGTTTCAAAGCATTATGATCTGAGAGTGTGCATGGTATGATCTCAATTCTTTTATATTTATCGAGGGCTGCTTTATGTCCCAGTATGTGATATCTTTTTGAAGTATATGTTTTTTATTATTCAATTAAAATTTTTTAATGTTTACTTTCTTATTTTAAGAGAGAGAGAGAGAGTGAGAGAAAGCAAGTGAGCACTGGTGTAGGCAAAAGTAGGACTGTGTAGGGTACCATGGAAACCATAAATAATAGTACCATGGCAGAGAGTGACACAGAGAGAGAATGCCAAGCAGTCTCTGCAGAGTCAGCGCAGAGCCCACTGTGGGGCTGGATCTCATAAATCACAAACAAAAAGTGGTTCATGTTGCCCAGAGTTGGGAGAGATGAGACTCCTTTTGCTGATGGCTGAAGGCTATAAGGTTTTTTCGTGTGGTGATCAAAATATGAAAAACTTGATTGTGTGTTAATAAGAGCACGGCTCTGTGATCAAACCATTGCTTGCCTACTTTAAGATTTTACAAAGTAGGTTTCCAAGAAAGTAATAGGTACAAGGAGGAAATTTACTCTTTGAGAAAAGGATCACCTTATAAAAGTAGTCTTATCAATCCTGAAGGTCTGTGTACCTACCATCAGAGCTGAAAAATCTGTCAGGAAGAATGCTAATAGCAGTGAAAAGAGACCCAGATAATCCCACAGTTATATTTAGGGATATTGACACCCTGTCCTCAGTTGTTTATGTAAGAAGACCACAGAAGATCAGCAAGGATATGGAAAACTTGAGCAATGCCACATTCAAGGTAACTGAAGTGGAGCATGTATTCAACCATTGCAAATACATATTGTTTTCAAACACCCTTGAAATATTCAACAAGCTAGACCAAATTCTGAAACACAAAACAGATCTAAACCAAGGAATGAAAGTATACAATCTCTAACCATAATGGAATACAACTAGAAGTCAGTCATAAAAACTATTAGGGACTTCTCCTTAATAACCAGAACTCAGAAAACACACTTCTAAATAAACATGGAAGTTTTATTTATAGTTTCCATGGTACTATTATTTATGGTTTCCATGGTACCCATGGAGGTCTCCCATCGTGTACCATCTTGAACTAATTTAATAAGAATAGTGCATGTCCACCTTTGTGGGATGGAGTTACCAAAGTGCCCACAGGGAAACAAAGCATGAAAGGCTTCCATGGATTTTGTTTTCTGCAACTTGGGTAAACTCCCTATTTAATTGTAGTAGATTTGTTATTTATTGTGTACTAAAATGTTTACTTTCTGTCAATCTGCTTTCACTTTTGTTGTCTGATTTCGTTCAAGTATGAGCCAGAACAGCCTGTGTTTTATTTTGAGCATTTTATTTGGCCTGTCTGGTTAATGAGAGATGCTACTCTATAGATTTCTTGTCATGGATTTGGTGTCAGAGGAATGCTACATTCATTGGTATCAGAGGAAGCCCCATCTGGTTAATGAGAGATGCTAATGTATAGATTTCTTGTAATGGTTTTGGTAACAGAGGAATGCTGAATTCCGAGTAATGCTAAATTCACTTCCTGTTTAAACTTAGTTGGAGTTTGACAAAATTGGTTTGAATCTGATTCTCATCTCCCCACTGGGTCATGCAGTGACATCTACACACCCTGGGTCAGCCAGGGGTGTTTCCCAAACCAGGCAAACATGAACTCAAGTCTCAGAGTCGCTGGTGGGACTACCCACACATACCAAGTGCCTCTTCCCTGACCACTGTGGACTGGGGCCAGTTCTCAGATCTCAAAGGTTGTTATTTGGTCTTAACAAGGCCCAGAATCAGCACTGATTTATAGTAAAGTAGCCAAATAATCCTACTGTGAGACTAGAGTTAGTCATTAATCACTGTGAGACTCCCAAGGAGGACAATTTCTGAGTAGTGAGTCTCTACTGTAGTCCATAGGAAGGAATGTGGTCCTACTCTCTATCGAGTTTTTTAAAAAAGCTTTTGTTAGCTGTAATCATCAAGACAATATGGTATTGGCACAAAAATGGACACATAGACCAATGGAATAGAGTTGAGAACTCAGAATTGGACCCAAAAATGTATGGCCAATTAATCTTTGAAAACGTGGGAAAGAGTATCCAGTGAAAAACAGACATCCTCTTTATCAGATGGTGCTGGGAGAACTGGACAGTAACATGCAAAAGAATGAAATTAGATCACTTTCTCACACCATACACAAAAATAAACTCAAAATGGATAAAGGACCTGAATGTGAGGATGGAAACCATCAAAACCCAAGAGGAGAAAGCAGGAAACCTCCTTGACCTCAACCACATCAATTTCATACTTGACATATCCCCAAAGTCAAGAGAATCAAGAGCAAAAATGAACTATTGGGGCCTCATGAAGATAAAAAGCTTCTGCATGGCAAAGGAAACACTCAATAAAACTAATAGGCAACCGACAAAATGGGAATAGATAGTTGCAAATGGCATATCAGATAAAGGGTTAGTATTCAAAATCTGTAAGGAACTCACCAAACTCCACACCCAGAAAACAAATAATCCAGTGAAGAAATGGGCAGAAGACATGAACAGACACTCTTCCAAAAAGGACATCCAGATGGCCAACAGACACATGAAATGTTCTTCAGCATCCCTCATCATCAGGGAAATATAAATCAAAACCACACTGAGATACCACCTCATGTCAGTCAGAGTGACTAAAATGAACGTATCAGGAGACTCTAGATGCTGGTGAGGATGTGGACAAACGGGCACCCTCCTACACTGTTGGTGGGAATGTAAACTGGTGCAGCCCTCTGGAAAACAGTGTGGAGATTTCTCAAAAAATTAACAATAGAACTCCCCTATGACCCAAAAATAGCACTGCTAGGAATTTACCCAAGGGATATAGGAGTGCTGATGCATTGGGGCACATGTTCCCCAATGTTCACAGCAGCACTTTCAACAATAGCCAAATCATGGAAACAGCCTAATGTCCATCAACTGATGAATGGATCAGGAAGATGCGGTTTATCTATACAATGGAATACTCCATGGCAGTGAGAAAGAATGAAATCTGGCCATTCATAGCAACCTGGATGGAACTTGAGGGTGTTATGCTAAATGAAATAAGTCAGGCAGAGAAAGACAGATACCATATGTTTTCATTTGTAAGTGGAACAGGAGAAACTTAACAGACGAACATAGGGGAGGGGAAGGGGAAACATAGTTGGAGAGAGGGAGGGAGGAAAACCATGAGAGACTCTTAATACTGAGAACAAACTGAGGGCTGATAGGAGTGGGGGAGAGGGGAAGGTGAGTGATGGGCATGGAGGAGGGCAATTGTTGAGATGAGCAGTGGGTGTTATATGGAATCCAACTTGACAATAAGGTCTAAAAGGAAAAAAAGTTTTTGTTGTTATTTTAGTTTCGTTTCACACTCCTGGGATAACACTTTGTTCATTAGTTTGCAGCTTGCTCATTTCACTTCAGAATCTGTCATGTGATCTCTCTACACCAAATGGCGGTTGATTGGCGTAATTCATAGTCAGTCACTCTCCTCTGTTAGGCGGTTGGGTCTCAGGTTTCCCCTAATATAAACAATAAGGAATTCTCGCATCTGCCCTTATGCAGAGAAGTGCTTTGGCTGGCTGTAAATGCATAGTACCCAGAAGTGGTATTGCTGAGTTAAAGGGTCTATGTCTTTTATAAATTGGGTATAAAATAACATTGACTCTTTGAACTACTTTAATATTCCAAAGCTATGGCATTTAGTGTCATTGTGCCACCATCATCATTATTTGGGCCCATAACATTTCTGTCAGTGCCAAAGGACCTCCCACACCCACTAACCATTCACCCCATTCCCATCTCCCCTCCAATGGGAACTACTAATAATCTTTCTGTCTGTAGAAGTTTGAGTATCCTGTATACTCCTATTAATGGAGTCACATAAAATGTGGCCTTATGTTCCTGGCTTCTGTCCTTAGCATACTGTTTTCCAGATTCATCCATGTTGTACTACGTGTCAGTCTTTTATTCCTTCATATGGCTGAACCATATTCTGCTCATACACTTATGGCACATTTGTTTCCACTTCAGGCTATTGTGAAAGTGATGCTGTAAACACTGTTATATTCTTTATGATTGAACATCTCTTTCTTTCCTTTACTGATGGAATAATTGACATACACTGTCATATTACTTTCAAGCATACAACATCTTGATTTGATATTTGGATGCATTACAAAGTGATCACCAAAGGAAGTCTAGTTACAATATGTCACCATAGCTAGTTCCAATTTCTCTAAGTCTCACCAACATTTTATTGCTTGTTTATTTTTCAGTTGGCCATTCTAATCTATATGCCTCCTTGGGGTCTTGATTTGCATTTCCTGGAGGACTTATGCATTGACTATCCTTTCATGTGTTTTTGGCCATCTCTGAATATTGCTTTAGAGAAATGTCAATATCATCCATTAGCCATTTTTAAACTGGGCTTCTGTCTTGTTGAGTTATACGAGTCCTTAATATCATGGATACTACTCTCTTATCAGTCAATTGACACATGTTTTCTCCCATCTTCTGAGGTGTCTTTATCTCTCTTGATAGTTGTTTTTAAATTTTTTTTAACTTTTTATTTATTTCTGAGAGAGAGAGAGACAGCGTGAGAAAGGGAGGGTCAGAGAGAGAGGGAGACACAGAATGTGAAGCAGGCTCCAGGCTCTGAGCTAGTTGTCAGCACAGAGCCCGACGCGGGGCTTGAACCCACGAACTGTGAGATCATTACTTGAGAAAGTTGGCCGCCCAACCAACTGAGCCACCCAGGCACCCCTCTTGATAGTTGTTTTTGATGGACAAAGATTTTTAATAATGAGGAAGTTCATTTTTACATATTTCTTCTTTTGTTTGTGGTTTCGTTATCCTGTCAATGAAAGCACGATCAAGTCCTAGGCCATCAACATGGACTCTTGTATTTTTTAAAGTTCATAGATTTGGAGCGCCTGGGTGTCTCAGTTGGTTAAGTGGCCGACTTCAGCTCAGGTCAATATCTTGCGGCTCATGAGTTCGAGCCCCGCGTTGGGCTCTGTGCCGGCAGCTCAGAGCCTGGAGCCCGTTTCGGATTCTGTGTCTCCCTCTCTCTCTGCCCCTTCCCTGCTCATGTTCTGTTTCTCTCTGTCAAAAATAAATAACCCCCTGGGGCGCCTGGGTGGCTTAGTCGGTTAAGCGTCCGACTTTCGCTTAGGTCATGATCTCGCGGTTCGTGGGTTCGAGCCCCCCGTCGGGCTCTGTGCTGACGGCCAGCTCAGAGCCTGGAGCCTGTTTCAGTCTGTGACTCCCTCTCTCTCTGACCTCCCCTGTTCACGCTGTCTCTCTCTCTCTCTCTCTCTCTCCTAGAAATAAAATAAAATACATTAAAAAAATAAATAAATAACCCTAAAATTTAAAAAAGGGACTTAAATTTAAAAAAATTAAAAAAATAAATTTCATAGATTTAGCTTTAAGATTTTTAAATTATATTTAACCCTCACCTTTCCATGCCATTATTCCCCTTGTTCCCAGTACACCCTGGATACCTTTTTCTCTCAGATCCCAATAACCCTTTGATTATGAGTTCTCTGCACACTTGTCCCTTTATGATCTTAAACCTGGCCTTGCACTGTAACTTATAAGCAACATTTAAGTCTCTATTGGCTTTTATCCCGCTGCCTTATCCCTTGTTCTGCTCTCTCTAGACCCCACATCCAGACCATGTCATCCTAATCTCCCAGTTCCTGTGTGCTTCTCTCTTACCCCACTCCATCAGCACACATACACTGTCCTTTTGCAAGACCTAGAGGGTTAAACAATAGCCATTGCCTCATTCTGTGGAATTCTCAAGGGTAAAGATGTGCACATATATCAAGCTGACAATGACATCAAGTAGAGAAAAACCAAGAGAATATATATTTCTAGCAAACTAGCAGAGGGGTTAATGTGTAAAAATTATTTGCAGTTGGCTTTTGGGGAGTTCTAGAATATTTCTTGCCTCCTGCAGTGGCTTCTAGGTTATTGATTTTCACTGTTACTGTAGTTGCAAGGTGGTTGGTTTGCAAGGCTTCCTTGGAACTGAAGTGATTGGGTGAGGAAGGGGACAAGGCACGGTGCTACATGGCTCACTGTGGTTTGACGTGTGGCCTTCATCAGCTGCTCAGCAAGGCGGAAATGACTGGCCTCTAACCAGGGTCAGACAGCTGGGTCAGGACAGCACAGAAAAGTTACATCACTGTCCCCATTATTCACCTAATCGATTCTATTCTTGGAGGAAAAACTGGATCTCTCTGCTCTTCTCCTGACATCCATTTAGTTCATATTCCTTCTGTAATCATGTAAATATATTCCTTGGGGTCTCTGTGTATTCTACACATGACCTAGATATTTGCTGGGTCTAGCTTTAACCCTCTGATATCTTGTCTTTCAGTCTGCCAGTTCCACAGCCTTGAAAAGCTAACGTTTTCCCGGGAGTTTCTGCTGATTTCCACGAGCTGACACTGTCAGGATCTCCTGTGTTGTGAACTTAGCCATCTCCATAAAATCAGACATGCTGTCTGTCAGGGAAGACTTCAAACTGAAGCCCTCAGTGAACATTCACAGAAGAATCCACTTACACAGAAAACATCTGTGACCTATGTATATGTTGAAAGACATGGTCAGAATGACAGAAGATTCCAGTTTATACTAGGGCAAAGAAGTGGTATCCTCTTATAATAGGTGTTTTTCTTCCACAGTCTCTCCAAACTTACTGCTTATGAGGCCTCTTGGATCTCTGCCCCCTTCCTGTGCAGTGCCCTCTCCTGGCGGTTTGGCTCCCCACTCCCCACTTTACCACGTCTCCAGCCTGCACAAATAGCTTAACTTCTTCTCCATTTGGATAGGGACCAGTTGGCTCTCTCAAGTCTCTGTCCTACCTAAATACCTGAAAACAGTGTGATTTAGAGAGCAGTTGAGCTTTGCTTCGGTAGAATCCATTTTTTTCTTTCATAGTTTATTGTCAAGTTGGTTTCCGTATAACACCCAGTGCTCATTCCAGTAAATGCCCTCCTCCGTGCCCATCACCCTATCACCCCCCTTCCCCTGTCCCTCACCCCCATGTGCCCTCAGTTTATTCTCTTTATTCAAGAGTCTCTTATGGTTTGCCTCCCT
Source organism: Crocuta crocuta (assembly GCF_008692635.1). NCBI lineage: Eukaryota > Metazoa > Chordata > Mammalia > Carnivora > Hyaenidae > Crocuta > Crocuta crocuta. Next base: position 334,991 of record NW_027533260.1, on the reverse strand, counting down.
CCCTCTCTCCAACTATTTTCCCCCTTCCACTCCCTCATGGTCCTCTGTTAAGTTTCTCCTGTTCCACTTATAAGTAAAAGCATATGGTATCTGTCCTTCTCTGCCTGACTTATTTCACTCAGCATAACAGCCCCGAGTTCCACTCAGGTTGCTACAAATGGCCAGATTTCATTCTTTCTCATTGCCATATAGTATTCCATTATATAGATAAACCACATCTTCTTGATCCATTCATCAGATGATGGACATTTAGGCTGTTTCCATGATTTGGCTATTGTTGAGAGTGCTGATATGAACATTGGGGTACATGTGCCCCTAAGCATCAGCACTCCCGTATCCCTTGGCTACATTCCTAGCAATGCTATTGCTGGGTCACAGGGGAGTTCTATTGTTAATTTTTTGAGGAACCTCCACACTGTTTTCCAGAGGGGCTGTATCAGTTTACATTCCCACCAACAGTGTAATAGATTTCCCGTTTCTCCACATCCTTGCCAGTAGAATCCATTTTTAAAGAGTTTTACCTATTTACTGTGATCTATCATCTCTGTGTCAGTCTCTGGCTCTGTCTGTTTTTGAGTCACACCTATGGTTTTTTCAGGTACTATGGGTTCTGAGATTAGCCTGCAACTCCTATAGCTACCAGCAGATGACAAGAGATTCCTAGATTGAGAACAAAGCACTTTATTGCACACAGCCCAGCAGGCAGCATGAACATCCTGATTCCAACAGTTTTCCTTGACCCCTTGTCCAGACCTTATACCAATCATGGTTCCTCCAGGGTGCCCTGATAAGTGCCACACATGCATTGTTTGAGATACACCTGAGGAATACTGACTGTACAAAACACCAATCTTTTCCAGGGGGTTGCAAGCTCATCTGCTGTATTCTTTGACCCTAAGGAGGACTTCAGCTTTGTTTACCTGTACAGCAAATAAATCTGTTTGGTATTCTGGTGGGTGACACTGTCCCTCTCTCCCATGGTACTTTTCTAATCACACATAGGGTAACCCAGTATAGAAGAAGAGCTGTCCATGCTTCTGTCTCAGAGGCATGTACATATGTGAGAAATCCATGGTAGAACTGTGTTCCAACAATATCCAGCAGTCATTTGTGGACTATATTAGCTCTTGCCACAATTTCCCATGAATTCATCACTTGTTCAAATGCTCTGATTAATCCAACAAAGGGCTAAGATCAAATCAATGCAGTTTGTATCAAGCAACATTTGATTGAGACTACTTTCAAGAGGATACTGTGTATGAGGATGAGGTTAACCCACGTTATTCACTTCCACTATACCTATATAGTTCCTACATTCAGCCATCATATGGAATCCCAAAGAACCATTAGGGTCCACTATAGAATGACAATTGTTTACTAAGTTAGATACTGTATTGGGGTGCCTGGGTGGCTCAGTCTGTTGGATGTCTGACTAAATTTGGCTCAGGTCATGGTCTCCTGGTTTATGGGATTGAACCCTATGCTGGGCTTTGTGCTGACAGCACAGAGCCTGCTTCATACTCTCTTTCTCTCTCTCTCTGCCACTCCCCCACTCTCTCTCTCACCAATAAATAAACATCAAGAAAATTAAAAACATAGGATGCTGCATTGAGTTTTCCAGTGAGATGAGTGAATAACCAACTACCAACTGACTCTTCTTCAAAATGATACCACCTACAGTTTTCTGCTAGGAAATATGTTCTTTATCCCGGGAAAACAGAGCCTAGATACCGTGGAGTCTCGTCTCATGATCAGAAAGGGACTGACAGTTGGAAAGCATTCAGAAACTAGTTTGTTGGTGTTCATCAGCCACCAGCTGGGATTATCCATAAAAACAATACAAACATGAAAGATGGAGGAGAGGAAGTAAAATGACACAAAGGTGCTCACCAGGGCCAGTGTGCTCTGTGTGGCTCTAGACTCAACAGAGGATCTGGGGAAATGGTTAGCTCTGTGAATGTATTCGACCTGCTGTTTGTGCCTGTGCAGAATGAAAACCATGGAGCTGCTGGCCCAAATCATCAACCCAGTAAGTGAAATTTCAGGGAATACTATCAGTATTACATATAGTGACTCTGAGAGTGTGTCATGGTCAGATGTAGAACAGTATCCATAATCCCTGTTCTTTGTGATGTTTTGGCTGCCCGGTTTCCCTGACACAGATAACACATACATAGGAATGATAAGATTTACTATTAGATATATGATCCAGAAGAGGAAAATGGACAAGCCAATGTACTTTGGAGCTTTGACTTTAAGATCCTTCCAACAGGAGTTCATGGGGCTGATCATGATGGTCTGGAAGACACTCAAGAGGCAGGTGCTGCCAATAGACATTCCCCTGCCCACTCTCTGAACATAAAAGAGAAGCTTGCATCCAAACTCATTGAAGATATCTTTCACCTCAAAAGCTGCCAATGTCTTGGGGACACCTTTTGAGAGCATCACCAAGGAGTTGGCTATAATCAGGTGCATGAGAATCAACTCTGTGCATCTCAGCCTCCCTTTGATGTGGTAATGGAAGACATAATGGCGAAGAAGAGCGAAATTGCCCAGGATTCCGACTGTCATCTGTGATAAGAAAATGATTGCCATTGTCAAATCCCTGGAACCTATTCTATCATTCAGTATGTTTGTCTTTAAATTATGAGAACCATTCCTGTGAATAAAAAGTTTCCTTGAAGATTTTGACATCAAGAGTCACTTTGGTGGTTTGCTCCTTTGGAAATGTCAGAGACTTGAAGAGGCAGGAGAAGATGGAGAGAAGTACCAGGATGTTCCAAGGAAAAGTCAGCACTAAAGATATAGTAGTATATCCTGGAAGAAGCAAAGGTAAGTGGTAGCATGTGGAAAGAACACTTAATACTAATAGAACATTTTCAGAAAAGTGATATTGTTTACTCACAGTGGTAGAAACCTACAGTGTGAGTCATTACCTATGTCATGGCATAAATCACTTCTGAATATGTTACTGATTTATTTATTAAAGAAAAACTCTGAGGCTTGTCATTGCTTGTTCTGACCCAAATGGCTAGAGATGCTTAATGGCCAGTGGTGCCATTGGACACGCCCTGCCAACACTGTGTGGGTTGAAAACAAAACTACATTCTAAATCATTGAGGAAATGTTTCAAGGAAACTCTATCAGTGTCTTGTGGATACCTTTAAGGAGAATGATCATATCTTGGATAGAAACAGGTGCTTGAGAATTAAACCTCTGGACATGAGTTTGTAATGAGGGTGAAAAGGAAGAGATAATAGTAAGGGTGAGAGAAAGTGCCCGGTTTCCCTGATGGACTTTGCTAAGTAGACCATCCCTGTTGGCAGATGCTTTGACTCCAGTCAGATCCCAATGACCTATTATCATCTTTGAGCCTGAGGAGCCTCCCTGAGACATGTGTTGTAGACTATATTGATCATATCAAATGAAACCCAAGAGTTTAACTGAAAAATAATTAATATTTATGTTGTTAAGAAGCTTCTCAGAAGAGGCTTGGGTGGCCCTGTTGGTTAAGCATCTGACACTGGTCCAGGGTATGATCCTGTGGTTCACATGTTTGAGCCCCACATTAGGCTCTATGCTGACAGCTCAGAGCCTGGAGCCTGCCGCAGATTCTGTGTCTCCATTTATCTTTGCCCCTCCCCTGTTCCTAATCTGTCCCTCACTCTCTCAAAAGTAAATAAAATGTTTTTAAAATTTTTAAAAAAGGAAGTTAGTACATTTGGTTTGCATGAATCAGTGCTATCATGCAGGTTGTACCTCTGGTATTTTGATACGTCTTCATACTGCATGTAATAGGCACTTGGATTGCATTATCTTCATTGCAAAGAAAAGTAGAACTTTGGGATACAGACGTCAGGCACTCTGTGTAAATTCACATGCAGGTTTGGGGGCAGAGGGAGGAAAGAAGCTGTCTGGGCTGTTTGCAAAGTCTGTGCTCTGACCATTGCTCCCCTACCAAACCTTGTTAGCTGTTCCTTCACATAGTTCACCTGTCTATTTAGTTTAGTTTTGAGACCTTGCTGTTTTAATTCCTATTTTTGGTAGTTTATGGTATAGTTTCATGTGTAACAAGTTTCCATTTGTATTGACAGATTTATCGTATAGGCCAACAATAAATATGAATGAAGTTTTCAAGATTGTAATAAAACACAAATCCGGTAATTTCAGTGTCATCCTAAAGAAACCTACCACTGCACTAGTAGGATTTTATCAAACAAGATTATGTGTTCTTAATTTGGCAGCAGAAAGCCTTGTTTGCTGTCCTGGTGGAGCACAGATACAGCGGACATTATTGAACAATGTGACTTTGTTCCTAAAACATGATAGACAAAACACTAGTATGTGATAAAAGTATGTGGGCCAGAAACCAAGTGATTCCTAATGTGGGTCATATACTCCTCAGTTATTAATCATTCAAGTATATCTGTTAGCTATTGGGCAGGATTTGTGCAGTGCAGTAAACCACAAGAGGCATACATGAAATAGAATCTGGCGAATGTGACACCTTATGCACAGGAGAAATTGAAATTATCATGAAATGAGTAGTGATCCTGGGACTGAAGTTAGAATATTACTAAACCACAGAGAAAACCATATGTGCATTAGGTCCTCACAATTGTTTTCTGAATCCATAATGAGCAGGTTACCTTTACCTGAAATGCTGCTTCCCTAACAAGAAGAAGGAAATCGTTCTCCTCATAACCATTGGAGTGTGGTAAACACAGATGATTTCAGTACAGACACAGTAACTCTCTCAAGTGCATCCCAAACCCCAAACGAGAATTTCTAAACACACTTCCTTTTATTTATTTAATTTGTTTGTTTGTTTTGTGAGAGAGAGCACAAGTGGGAGAGGGAGAGAGAGAGAGATTCCCAAGAGGCTCTGCACCACCAGTGCCGCCTGTGGGGCTCTAACTTAAGAACCATAAGATCATGGGCTGAGTCCATGTTGGATGCTTAAATGACTGAGAACTCAGGGGCCCCAAACACACTTTTTAAATTATAGAAATAAAACCATGGTTTCTATACAAGGTGATGTTTTTCTGATAGTTCCATCCTGCTCTTTTTTATAAGCGCAAAGGCATTACAAGCACATGTCTCTTAATACAGAGAATGGAGCTTTGGTTCTTGTAAGGAAATCTGAAGAGCATATCAATTTGTTAACTAAAGTCTTTTAGGAGCTAAGAAAACCCATTTTATTATCACTGGCATTATTCACCAACAGTCCTCTTCAGTGAGGATATCATTCCCTTATATTAGGAGTCATCGGGATTGGTGTAGGGACGGACACACCCATCTCTCTTCACTTGCTCAGCTCTGAACTGAGGACTTATTCCTCCTCCTCCTCTCGTTTTGTTATTGGGTCTATTTCTACCACAAAAGAGTCCTTCTGGACACACAAGTACTTACTCAGACTTCATTTCCTTATAAACCGTCCCTCTCAGGCTGAAGTAGAAGTCCTCACTGGATGCTTTCCTGTTGTCAGGACTGTTGGCTCTGTGTGAAGGTCACAACAACCAGTGTATGTGGGAGGGCAGCAGCCAGACTCAGATAAAGGGCTGTGAACCTGTGACCTCACCTCCCTGGGAAGTACAATTCTCATGACTCCTATAGCCATAATGACAGTTCAGTGTTTCTGCTAATGATCCAAACCAATTAAAAGTTCCTTCTGAGTATCTTGGAATACACAATTGAAATGTTTGAGAGAGTGTGTGAGTTTTATAATCCCTACTGCAGACAGGGTCTCAGAGGAAAGGAGGAGGCATTACTCAATTCTGACACATGGGGTCCTGGCAGCAAAGCTGATGTTTCCCAATGGGAAACAGCTTCCTTGATAAACTGTACTCCAAATACGTATTTTTTAATGTTGAGTGCCAAAACTGAACCAATATTGAAGTACTGAAGATCAGTGGTATCAAGCTAATTGAAAAATTTTCAAATGTAATAAAAGTAAAACAAACTTTGTCATCATTCTTAACATTAGAAATTATTGGGCCCATTTGTAGAAGTAAATGCTAATAGATTTGTAATTGATGATATGGAGGGGCACCTGGGTGGCTCAGTGGGTTGAGCGTTCAGCGTCGGCTCAGTACATGATTTCACGTTTCATGGGTCCCAGCCCCGCAATTGGCTCTGTGCTGACAGCTTAGAGCCTGGAGCCTGTGTAGATTCTGTGTCTCTGCTGTTTTCTGCCCCTCCTCTGCTCACACTCTGTCTGTCTCTCTCTCTCTTCAAAATAAACATTTTAAAAAACTGTATATGGTAAAAAGTTTGATATGGATGATATAGAAATTTTTAAGAAAGTATATTTTAAGTATATCGATCCCATTTGTACTAGTAGTCTAAACAAATAGACAAAATCCATAGAAATTGATGTTGTGGAAGTATCCAACACAAATAAAAGCACCAGGATCAGATAAGAGGCAAATTGTATCCAACCTTGAAACTATTCTAAGTAGGTGAGGCTTGGAGGTGGGATGTGGAAGTAGAAGGGTCTGGTAGAGTTGGGAGTTATAAGTGCAAATTAAGGAGTTAGAAGGTGATGGGGTAGGTTCTTAGGTATGGACAAGACCTAAGGAACACAGGATGAGTTCTCAAGGCAACAGAGGTATAGAGGGGATCAGGATGGAGATTCAGGGGTTGGAGGTGTGGCCCCTTAGGAGTCACTGATTCATTTCCCCACTGGTCAATACTCTCATTTACATGGAGTCACCCATTACTCATGACGGTTTTTTCTTTGGGCCCATGATGCAAAATTCTTGATCCTGTAAGATGCCCTTACAAAATTTAATGTTATTGTTATGCCACAGGTAGACAATTGAGTGGTTAGCCCTCTATCCCACTCTCACTCCTCTATGGGACTTTGCGGTGGATGGTGTGCCTGGGGTGTGTCTGGCCCTTGTACTCGGCACTCGTTGGCAAGAGGTGACAGGCTGGACCTTTCCCCATACTTAGATCTTCAAGAATTTTCATTGTCCAAAAGTGATTCGATGAAGTTGTTCTTCTTCAGTAGACCCTCTCTGAAATGTAATACATGCTTTAGAGAAGAACTAAAACATAAAACATAATTTAAAAATTGTAAGTATTGTTTTGTTTTTCTTGTGTGAAGCCATGTGAAAGTAATCCTTGGTAACAGATTTGTGGGTATGGTCATAATTATGATTATATTTTTATTTTTGTCCTAATAAAGTAGCAGGCTCTTGGTGTTATCCATTGGTTAAATTGCCTTACATGGTAAAAGTGGTTTTGCAGATGTAATTAAGAAACTCGTGATCTGAGTTTAAAACAGGGAGATGATCCTGGATTATCTGTGTGGGCCAAATTATCATATGACCCTGAAATCAGAAGTCAGGGAGAAACAGTAGAGGAAGAGATTAGAAACAGGAGGGGGATTTATATTGCTGTTTCTGGCTGTCAGGGTGGAGGGAGCCTCAGGGTGATTTTCCATGGGAAGGACCCCAGGCAACAATGTGAATCATTGTGGAGGTTAATCTTCTTCAGAGGCTGTAGGTAAGAGCCCAGGAGAGTCAGCATCTACCTTTGGGCTTCCTCGGCTACTGACCTGTGAGAAAATCAATGAGCGATGCTTGAAGCTGCTGATTTCATGGAAATTCATTCCAGCAACAACGGAAACCTAACAGCCACACCTCACTTTGTTGCACTTTGCATTATGGCTGCCAAAACTGTGGTTTTTTCAAAGTGAAGTTTGTGGCAACGCTGCCTCAAACAAGTCATTCAGCATCAATTTCACAGCATTTACTTCCTTTGTGTCTCCGTGTCACATTATGTGAATTATCGCAATAGTTCAGACTTTTCCTCTATCTATTCTTCTCATAGTTATCTATGTTTAGTAATCTTTGATGTCACTTTTGGAATTGTTTTGTGATATCATGAACCATGCCCTATAAGATAGCAAATGCAATGAATGAATGGACTGCAGATGTGGTGGAAGAAGTAAGAGATCCTCAATTATATTTTGAGTCTGTCGATGGGGCTGTTGATGCAATCTGTTGATCAATCTGTTTCCTTACCTGATTTTTTTAATGCTTATTCATTTTTGAGGGAGAGACAGAGTGCGAGTGGGGAAGGACAGAGAGAGAGGGAGACACAGAATCTGAAGCAGGCTCCAGGCTCTGAGCTATCATCAGAGAGCCCAACGCGGGGCTCGAACTCAGGAACTATGAGATCATGACCTGAGCCAAAGTCAGCCACTTAACTGACTGTGCCACCCAGGGTCCCCTCTCATGATCAAACTTGAGATGAGGAGGAGTTGCTCATTCTGCAGGAACAAAGAAAATGTTTTCCTGAAATAGAATCGATTCCTGGTGAAGATGCTGTGAGAATTGTAGAAATGACACCAAAAGATTTAAAAGAGTACATAGTCCTAGTTGGTAAAGCAGCAGAAGGGTTGGAGAGAACTGACTCCAGTTCTGAAAGTAGTTTTGTGGCTGAAATGCTATGAGAGCATTGCAAGATATAGAGAAATCAGTGTGAAAGGAAGCCTGAATCAATGCCGTAAACTCCACTGAAGCCTTTTTGTAAAGAAGTTGCCACCTCTATCTCACTGGGGATGAAGGAAGGAAGGAAGGGTGGGAGGGAGGAAGGAAGGAAGGAAGGAAGGAAGGAAGGAAGGAAGGAAGGAAGGAAGGAAGGAAGGAAAAGAAAGAAAAGAAAGAAATGTCCAACTCCATTCTGAGCTTCAGTAATGCCCACACTGACCACTCAGTATCCTTCAATAAGGAGGCAAGACTGTTCACCAGCAAAAGGTTTGTGACTCACTAAATCTCAGAAAATAGTTAGAATTTTCCTGCAATTAAATGTTTTAATCATTATGCACAGTGCCATTCTAGATATAATGTAGATAAAATGCTAGTGCATACTCAATAGACTGCATTACTTGGAGAACATGACTTATGAGAATTGGGGAGGTGAAAAATTCATTTGAATTCTTTTTGAGATATCTACTTTACATTGTGGTCTGGAACAAAATGTGCAGTATCTCCAAGGTGTGCCTGTAAATGTAGAAACATATTTTATGATAAACAATTACATTGATACCCAACAACTGATGCGATTTTGATGTCCAGATGTAATGACTTTCTTCATGTTTAGGTTTCTTCTGTTTTTCAATGTAGACTTGGGTATGTCTGATATTATATCAAAAATGACATAAAAATAAATACACACCTCTTAATATATTCTCTTTTGATTCAATGTGTACATAAATCTTGTTATACGGGCCTTACTTTACAGTCAAATAGTTTTTCTTGAGCATTAGTCTGTGAAGGAGATATCTTTATGCAATAGAAATAGATCTCCAGCATTTCCCCAAATACTTCAGTTTATTCCATGATGATTATCAATGAGTCATTTCATCTTAACACTCCTCTTTATGCACTTAAAAAGGTGAATGAAAAAATCTTGATACTGAATGTATCCGGCTAAGATTTGATGACCCATTTTTTTTAATTGAAAATGTTTTCACTTATAAGTGGATCAGGAGAAACTTAACAGTGGACCATGGGGGAGGAGAAGGGGAAAAATAGTTGGGGATGGGAGGGAGGCAAACCATGAGAGACTTTTGAATATTGAGAACAAACTGAGGGCTGATGGGGTGGGGGGAGAAGGGAAGGGGGGTGATGGACATGGAGGAGGGCACTTGTAGGTTTGAGCACTGGGTGTTATATGGAAACCAACTTGGCAATAAACTATGAAAGAAAAAAATTTTAATGTTTATTTATTTTTTGAAGATAAACAGAGTATGAGGCAGGGAGGCGCAGATAGAGAGGGACACACGGAATCTTAAGCAGCCTCCAGGCCCTGAACTGTCAGCATAGAATATCACACAGTGCTCAAACCCACGAACTGAGGTCATGTCCTGAGCTGAAGTCGGACACTTAACTTCAGAGTTACCCATGTGCCCTGTCTGTCTTTTAAATGTAGAGAACACATTGATAGTTACCAGAGGGGAGCTGCATGGGAGGCATGGGTTATAGGGCTGATGGGGATTAAAGGGTGTACTTGAGGTGCACCTGAAATTTATATCACAGTGTATGTTAACTAACTGGAATTCAAAGAAAAACAAAACAAAAAAAAATATTTCTCTGTATTGTTTGGATTAAAAATCAACATACCTATAGTATTAGGAAGAAACAATAATATTTCATAATTTAGAGAAGCGGTTAAATGTTGGGTCTCCCACACATCATAGGGTATCGATAATTGGTCTGTTTGCTTTGTGCACATGAGGAAGGTCTCAGTATTTCTTGAAATGGGATGATCCCCCCACCGTTTTGGCAGGTCCCACAGGGCATGCATATTTTGGAGATTGCCCTTGCAATGACTGTAGGATGTAATATCCCACAATCTGCGGACCCTCATGCCGTACCTTTCACTAAATGTTCACTTATCATGTTGCCCAATTTAACAGAAAATGTAAAGGAGAAAATGTATTCTAAGAGCAAATGTAAGCCTACAGCAGGCTCTTTATCTAAACTCACCATCCATTACTGTTTGTCAATGACACTTAGGATCAGCAGGGGGTTTCAGAAACACTATTACTTGTGCTTCCCACCTCCCTCACCTTCATTCTGTGAGCTGTTATGTCTTCAGGACTCATTTCTGGGAGTGAAGCCCAAGCTCTGGCCCTGGGGGAGGTATCAGGGGTCGGCTGTGCCTGGGTTTTGCTGTAGGATCTTGGTGCAGCCCTGTCCCCAGTGCTGTAGCAAGATGGAGATGTTTCTAGGAGGGCCATGTCTCTGAAGACAGAGAAGGAGAACTCGTCTTATCTCCTTCAAATCAGACCTGTTTGCCTTTTCTTTGAATCCCTCCCTTGGAAAAGGACATGTAAGGGTGGACTTTTCTGCATTTGAGGTGCTTCTGCCTGTGGGGAAGCAGGTGGAAGGGCATGTGTGAAAGTTGCAGGGGCTGCCATAACAAGGAGCCTACACAGAGTGGCTGAAACAATAGACATTTATTTTCTGGCAGTTCTGGAAGCTACAAGTCCAAGATTAAGGTGTCCTTAGGGCCGTGTTCCCTTTGAAGATCCTCAGAGAATATTTTCAGGCCACTAGCCAGTTTCTGCCTCCTTGGATTGTGGCCACAGAAGTTCATGTGGTGTTCACCCTGTGTACATTTGTTTTTCCAAATTTACCCTTTTTTTGGTAAGGATGCCATTCATGTTGATTAGGAGACTCCCTACTCTAGATAGCATCTTAAGGAATTCCATCCGCAATGACCCTATTTCAAAAAAGGGTCATTCTGAGGTCCTGGAGGTTAAGACTTCAGCATATTCAGGTTGATGGGACACAGTGCAAACCATAAAAGAAGGGGTATCTGAGGCCATAAAAAATATATATGTACAAAATATGTTTTTTTCAGAGAGTCAGAAAGTAAGTGAAGAATTGAAGAACAAAGAGGAAACATGTCTTTCTCAGATTAATACTGACATCTATTTCAAATGCTATGTCCTTTCTTCCTCCTAAGAGGTCATGTGTTTATAACTTGGAAAGTTTTACTTCTCTCCATTCTGTCACCCCAGCCCTAGACCTGGACTCTGTGTCTCACTTCCCTCACATGCCCTCCAGCCCTCTGTCCTGGGCCCATGTTGCCTCCTGCCCAGGCTGCTTCTCTCTCTCAGGCTTTGCATCCTCTCCCACATGCCAGTGGTCTCTAGAGGTGCTACCTAGAAACTTGTAGTTGTTCTTGGTAATTGGCAAGTGGGGAGAACGTTGGCAAAAATATTCTCAGGTCCCCAACCTGTCACTGCTAGTGCTGCTCCAGGTGAAAAGCTAATTGCAGGCGTGAGGGGAGGGCAGGTCACACTGTCATAAATTCACATCTCAGGGCCCTGCTGCCCTCCTTCCCACATACCCACTGCCTTATGGTCACACGGAGTCCAACAGGATGAAGTAAGTGGGTTTTCTCTGTGTTTGTCTGAGAGGTAGAAACTGTAAGGAAAGGATTGTATGAAGCGTCGAGGTAAGTGGAGGAGGCACTTGTGGGGATGAGCACTGAGTGTTATATGTAAACCAACCTGACAATAAACTATTTAAGGGGGAAAAAAAAGGAGATATAAATAATAGGAAGAAAAACAGAGTTGAGGTAAGTGAGCAGACTGAACAAAGGGAGTTTCCTGCATTTGAACTGGTTCAGTGCCAAAGCCACATGGGAAGGTGGAATACGTCCTGAGCCAGGAGCTGAGCTGGTAGAGAGAGATTGGGTCCTAGACCTACACCCACCCCTGCTGGCTCCTACGGCAAGTAGTGTAATCCTCACTGAGAGTGACTATGTGGTTTCACCCAAGTGGTCATGAAGTCTGATTATTTAAAGTTTTTATTTTAATTCTAGTTGGTTAACGTACAGTGTTATATTAGTTATAAGTGTACAATACAGTAATTCAACTCTTTCTCCCAAAGAATGTGATTTTAATGGACTTAAGAACTCTAGTTCTGGAGACAGTCTCCTGTTGATCCTGTGTTATGGGGACCGTAGGCATTATTGTGAGGTTTCTAAGGTGCACTCAGAACCTTGATTATAATAAAGAGTTTGATGAATCTCTAGTGTGATATGATCGTGTGTAGAAACAGTGTGTCTCAGGGGCACCTGGGTGGCTTAGTTGGAAGATCAAGGGACTCTTGATCTCGGGGTCCGAGTATGAGTCCCATGTGGTGTATAGAGATTACTTTAAAAAGTATAACTTCAGAAGTCTGGAAACATTTTGTTTGATGCAGGTGCTGGTTTAGATAGGTTTTCTCTAACTCTAGGTATTTGAAGTGTTAATACACATAAGAAGCGTGTCTGAATTAAACATGGAGAGTCTTTTTCCAGTTAATAAAAAAGGAGCACTCAATACAATAGGAAGTATCTCACAAGGTTCTTAGTGTCCAGTGTATCTTCTGATATTTCTGCTCTATTAAATATTATAAAACCAATCCAAGATTGGTTCACTTACATGTGATACAAAGTTTTTGCCTAACATTTCATTATGATGTGTCCTGTCATTTCCTTCCTTCCTTCACCTTCCTTTCTTTTCTTATTTCTTTTTTCTTTTCTTTTCTTTCTTTTCTTTTCTTTTCTTTTCTTTTCTTTTCTTTTCTTTTCTTTTCTTTTCTTTTCTTTTCTTTTCTTCCTACTTTCCACCCTCCCTCCCTTCCTTCCTTCTTCCCTTCCTTCCCTTCCCTTCCTTTCTCGTTCTTTCCTTTCTTCTCTTCTTTATATAGGCTTCATCCTCCGCACAGAATTCCACACAAGGCTTGATCCCAGGACCAGAGATAAAGACCTGAACTGAGATCAAGAAGAAGACCCTTAACTTGCTGACCCAGACACCCCTTGTATGTCAATATCTATCACAAATAATGCTTAAGTTTTACTAACTTTATTTGGCACAGGTTTTAAAAAATTGATACCTGTATTTTCTGAAAAATACATAAGCAGGTACCAATGTTTCTGTCCTGAGTTCCTGTGATTTAAGAGATTATACTTTTGTTCCTGGAATAAAACAAATGATTCTTTCTGTTGTCATCCTAATATGGAGCCCTTCTTGCATTAATTAAATCCAGGTTGTCATGGGGTAGGAACCTGCCCCTTTATAGTCCTACAGTGAGTGCGTCTAGTGTACTGAGATGTCTAGTGTGTTATTCACACTGTACAGTTGCTTATAAAAAGAGTGTTCATAAATACATGGAAGGACATCATTGGTAAAAATTGAATGTACATACCGCCATCTATGTTGAAATGACAAGGTGTAAACATAAAGCTGAATTTAGATCTGGTATATTTACAGAACACAGCTAAGTAGAGTTTTAGCAGCTCATTTATTGAATGCACTAACTTTCTGCCCAGCCCAACCAAGTTCACATCATCTGTCTGCCCCTAATTGAGTGAATGTAAACAAAATAATTAACCTCTCTGTTCTTCTATGGTCCCTATCTTTCTCAGGAAGGCATAGTTCCTGCCTGTGTATTTATGAAAAATAAGGTACTTCATGGGTGGTAGTTATACTAGTGTATCACACATTGCAAGTGTTGTGTACTGGTTGTGCATGGAACTCTTAGAAGGTTTTAAATGACTGAAGAACTGTAAGGAATTATTTGAAAGTTGAAAGTGTTCATAAGTGAGAATGTCAGATTTCAGCTGACTTGAGTCATGTAGCCCCTGCCTCCTTTTCCCATGCAGGATCGTCTAGCCCAGAAGACAAGTATCAGCACTGAGGACTGACAGGATGGACACCCAGGATCTGGCAATAGGAGTGATCTTCTTAGTCCAGACCGTGCTTGGAATCCTGGGGAACTTGTCTCTTCTTTACCATTATGTCCTCCTTTCTTTGACTGGGTGTAGGCCTAGGCCCACAGATTTGATTGTCAAGAACCTGATTGTAGCCAACCTTTTGGTCATGGTCTCTTTTGGAATACACCGTACACTGTCATCTTTTGGGTGGTATCACACCTTCGGTGATTTTGGATGTAAATTTTTCCCGTATGTTCGGAACGTGGGCAGGGGTGTGTCCATTGGCGTGACCTGCCTCTTAAGTGTCTTTCAGGCCATCATGATCAGCCCCCAGAATTCCAGGTGGGCAGCACTTAAAGGGAAAGCTCCCAAGTGCCTTTTCCCTTCACTTGTCCTGTGCTGGATTTTGCAGTTACTGGTAAATATCATGTTTCCAATGTTTATGAGTGGCCCTTTGAACTATAAAAACACCACAATGCAGAAAAGTTTTGGATACTGTTCATCTGTTCGTCATGACAAAGCTGAGGACTCATTGTTCGCAGTGGTGTTATCATTTCCTGATATGTTATATTTAGGGCTCATGATCTGGTTCAGCGTCTCCATGGTTTACATCCTGTACAGACACAAGCAGAGGGTCCGGCACATTCATCGGACTAGCATCTCCTCCATATCATCCGCTGAGTCCACGGCCACCAAAACAATTTTCCTCCTGTTGTGTACCTTTGTCTACTTTAATACCATTTCTTCTGTCTTTCATATTGTTTTGTCTGTTTTGGATCATCCCAACTGGTACCTCTTGAACACCGGTTTACTGATCACTCTGTGTTTCCCAATGGTCAGTCCCATTCTGCTTATCAGCCGAGACCCTAGGGTATCCATGGTCTGCTTTCACTGGATAAGGAATATAAAATGCCCTCATCTTATGAGAAATGTGTAAACTGTAGGAATATTCATAATGTTTCTCCTGTTGGTAATTCATTCATACCCTCAGGGTTCGTTGTATAACTACGAGTGGCTAGCTGAACATTGGTAACAGAAGTGTTTACATCGACTTCAAGTGAACAATAAGTAGACATCATAATAGCAAGGAAATATTATATCATTGTCTTAACAATACATTTGGATTGAAGTTTTGCTAATGGTTTCTTTGGAGGAGCCCATAAAGTATGCAATTTTAATGATCATGTCCTGAAACAATCTGGATATTATGGAGAGGTCTTTGAGTATGGCACATAAGTTTGTTACAGTAAATTTCCCTGAAGGGAAGTAGGTATGGGATGAAAGGAAAAGGAGCATGGAAATGGATCAGCATGTGGCTGGTCAACACTGACTATTCAGAGAATAGTGTTGGAGGGAAAATTGAGTCAGCAGGTGAAACTTTGGAGAGCCAATCATGCATGTTGCACATTACGTCCTTAGTAAGTGGTAAGTCAGTGATGTGAAGTATGATGTTATGGGAACATGGGACGTGAGCATGAGTATACATTTTCAGATAGAAATGGCCAGAATGGGCTGGAGTAGATAGTGGAGAGCACCGAATTGAATTTTAGCCGAATTTTTAAAGTTTTATTTTAGAGAAACAGAATAGGACCGGGATAGAGGGAAAAAGAAAGGGAAGGAAAGAATCGAGCTCTGCGCTGAATGTGGAGCCTGCTTGAGATTCTCTCTCCCTCTGCTCTTCTCCCTGGCTTGTGGTATCTCTCTCTCGATCTCTCTCTCTGTCTCTCCCTCTCTCTCTCTTATTCTGTAAAAAAAAAAATACGAAAAATATTTTAAAAGTACATAAAGGCACATGACTGATCATAAGTGTGTAGCTCCATGAAAGCTCACAAAGTGATCTCAGTTCTGTACTCAGTATTTAGTTCAAATATAGAATATTGTCAGGATCAGAAGCCCCTCATGCTCCTTACCATCCCTCCTCCTCAGGGTCATAAGTGCTGTGACGTGTAACAGCATAGAGCACTTGAGGCTGTTTAGCACTGATATAAAGGAAGTAATAGAGCGTGATCTCTTTTGTATTTGGCTTTTGTCATAGTTTCTGTTGTTTGTGAATTTGTTGCTGTATGTTCTTAGCCATCATTCATTGGCATCGCTGTAGAGAGGATTCTATGCATGAATAGGAAACGATATTTTCCTTTTTTTTTTTTACTTAAAAATTTTTTTCTTTCATAGTTTATAGTCAAGCTGGTTTCCATATAACACCCAGTGCTCATCCCAACAAGTGCCCTCCTCCTTGCCCATTTCCTCCCTTCCCCTATCCGCCCACCCCATCAGCCCTTAGTTTGTTCTCAGTATTCAAGAGTCTCTCATGGTTTGCCTCCCTTCCTCTTCCTAACAATATTTCCCCTTCTCCTCCCCCATGATCCTCTGTTAAATTTCTCCTGTTCCACTTATAAGTGAAAACATATTGTATCTCTCTTTCTCCGCCTCACTTATTTCACTGAGCATAACACCCTTGAGTTCTATCCATGTTGCTAAAAATGGCCAGATTTCATTCTTTCTCATTGCCATGTAGTATTCCATTGTATAGATAAACCACATCTTCTATATCCATTCATCAGTTGATAGACATTTAGGCTCTTTCCATGATTTGGCTATTGTTGAAAGTGCTGCTATGAACATTGTGGTACTTGTGCCCTTATGCATCAGCACCCCTGAATCCCTTGGGTAAATTTCTAGCAGTGCTATTTCTGGGTCATACGGGAGTTCTATTGTTAATTTTTTTGAAGAACCTCCACACTGTTTTCCAGAGGGGCTGCACCAGTTTGCATTCCCACCAACAGTGTCGGAGGGTGCCCATTTATCCACATTCTCACCAGTATCTAGAGTCTCCTGATTTTAGCCACTCTGACTGGTGTGAGGTGGTATCTCAGTGTGTTTTTGATTTGTATTTCCTGATGATGAGTGACTCTGAGCATCGTTTCATGTGTCTATTGGCTATCTGGATGTCATGTTTGGAGAAGTGTCTCTTCATGTCTTCTGCCCATTTCTTCACTGGATTGTTTGTTTTTCAGGTGTGGAGTTTCATGAGTTCCTTATAGATTTTGGATACTAGCCCTTTATCTGATATGTCATTTGCAACTATCTTTTCCCATTTCGTCGGTTACCTAATAGTGTCATTTATTGATTGTTTCCTCTGCCGTGCTGAAGCTTATCTTGATGATGCCCCGTAGCTTATTTTTGCTCTTGATTCCCTTGCCTTGGTGATGTGTCAAGTAAGAAATTGCTGCTGTTGAGGCCAAGGAGGTAGTTTCCTCTTTCTCCTCTAAAGTTTTGATGGCTTCCTGTCTCAGGAAAACCTGAGTTTCCTGTCTCAGTTTATTTTTATGTATGGTGTGAGGAAGGAATCTAGTTTCATTCTTCTGCATGTTGCTGCCCAGTTCTCCTAGCACCATCTGTTAAGGAGGCTGTCTTTTTTCCATTGGATACTTTCATGCTTTGTCAAAGATTAATTGGCCATACATCTGTGGGTCCAGTTCTGAGTTCTCTATTCTATTCCATTGGTCTATGTGTCTGTTTTTGTGCCAATATCATAGTGTCTTTGATGATGACAGCTTTGTAGTAGAGGCTGAAGTCTGGGACGGTGATGCCTCCCATTTTGGTTTTCTTCTTCAATATTACTTTGGCTATTTGGGGTCTTTTGTGGTTCCATACAAATTTTAGGATAGTTTGTCCTAGTTTTTAGAAGAATGCTGGTGCAATTTTGATTGGGATTGCATTGAATGTGTAGAATGCTTTGGGTAGTAATGACATTTTAACAACATTTATTCTTCCAATCCATGAGCATGGAACGTTTTTCCATTTCTTTGTGTCTTCTTCAATTTTCTTCATAAGTTTTCTATAATTTTTGTCATACAGATCTTTTATATCTTTGTTTAGGTTTACTCCTAGTTTTATGGCTTTTGTACAATTGTGAATGGGATCAGTTTCTTTCCTTTTTTAAAATTTTTTTATAGTTTTTTTTTTTGAGACAGAGAGAGACAGAGCATGAGTGGGGGAGGGGCAGAGAGAGAGGGAGACACAGAATCTGAACAGGCTCCAGGCTCTGAGTTGTCAGCACAGAGCCCGACCCGGGGCTTGAACCCATGAACCATGAGATCATGACTTGAGACCAGGTCGGATGCTTAACTGACTGAGCCACCCAGGCACCCCTGGGATCAATTTCGTGATTTTTCTTTCTGTTCAACCAATTTCTGTAGGTTGATTTTGTACCCTGCAACTTTGCTGAATTCATAGATCCATTCTAGTAGGCTTCTGGTGGAGTGTCGGGTTTTCTATGTAGAGTATCATGTCGTCTGAGAAAAGTGAAAGTTTGACTTCTTCTTTGCCAATTCTGATGCCTTTTTTCCCCTTTTGTTGTCTGATGGCTGATGCTAGGACTTCCAGCACTATGTTAAACCACATAGTGGTGAGAGTGGACATCCCTGCCGTGTTCCTGATCTCAGGGGGCAAGGTCTCAGTTTTCCCCCATTGTGGATGATGTTAGCCGAGGGCTTTTCATAAATGAATTTTGTGATGTTTAAGTAAGTTCCTTCTATCCCGACTTTCTCGAGGGTCTTTATTAAGAAGAGATGCTGTATTTTGTCAAATGCTTTTTCTTCATGTATTGACAGGGTCATATGGTTTTTATCTTTTCTTTTGTTAATGCGATGTATCACAATGATTGATTTGCAAATATTTAACCAGCCCTGTTATCCAGAAATGAATCCCACTTGATCATGAGGGATATTCTTTTTATGTGCTGTTGGATTCGATTTGCTCATATCTTGTTGAGGATTTTTGCCATTGTATTCATCAAGGATATTGGCTTGTAGTTTTTTTTTGCCAGGTCTGTCTGCTTTGGGAATCAAAGTGATGGTGCTTTGGTAGAATGAGTCTGGAGGTTTTCCTTCCATTTCTACTTTTGGAATAGCTCGAGAAGAATGGGTATTAACTCTGATATAAATGTCTGGTAAAATTCCCCAGGAAGCCATCTGGCCCAGGGCTCTGATTTGTTGGGAGATTTTTGATATCTGATTCAATTTCTACACTTGTTATAGGTCTGCTCACATTTTCTGTCTCTTTCCATGTGAATTTTGGTACAGTGTTTGAGTTTAGGAGTTTGTCCATTTCTCCTAAGTTGTCCAGTTTGTTGGCATACAATTTTTCATAGTATTCCCTGATAATTGCTTGTATTTCTGAGGAGTTGGTTGTAATAAGTCCATTTTCATTCATGATTTTGTCTATTTGGGTGCTCTCTCTTTTCTTTTTGAGAAGCCTGGCTAGAGGTTTATCAATTTTGTTTATTTATTCAGAAAACTAACTCTTGGTTTCACTGACCTGTTCAACTCTTTTTTCGGATTCTCTATTGTTTATTTCTGTCCTGATTTTTATTTTTTTCTTCTGCTCAGTTTGGGGTGCTCTTGCTGCTTTCTTTCTAGTTCATTTAGGTGTGCTGTTAGATTTTTTATTTGTGCTTTTTCTAGTTTCTTGAAATAGGCCTGGATTACAATGTGGTTTCCTCTTAGGACTGCTTTTGATGCATCCCATAGAGTTTGAATTGTTGTTTTTTCATTGTCATTTCTTTCCATATATTTTTAAAATTTTTCCCTAATTGCCTGGTTGGCCCATTCATTCTTTAGTAGGGCGTTCTTTAACCTCCATGTTTTTGGAGGTTTTCCAGGCTTCTTCCTGTGATTTCAAGTTTCATCGCATTGTGATATGAAAGTGTACACAGTATGATCTCAATTCTTTTATATTTTTGAGGGCTGCTTTATGACCCTGTATGTGATCTATCTTGGAGAATGTGCCATGTGCACTTGAGATGAACGTGAATTTCATGGCCTCAGGATGTAGAGTTCTAAATATATCTGTCAAATCCATGTGGTCCAATGTGTCATTCATGTCCATTGTTTCTTCAGTGATTTTCTGTCTAGTTGATCTATCCATTGCTGTAAGTGGAGTATTAAAGTCCCCTGCTATTAGCACGTTCTTATCCATAAGTTTGTTTCTGTTTGTGATTCATTATTTTATGTATTTAGGTGTTCCCATATTCGGTGCACGCACATTTATAATTATTAGCTCTTCCTGATGGATAGACCCTGTAATTATTATATAATGCCCTTCTTCATCCCTTGTTACTGCTTTTACTTTAAAGTCCAGTGTCTGACTCCAGCTTTCTTTTGACTTCCAGTAGCATGAGAGATATTTCTCCATCCCTCACTTTCAATCTGAAGGTATCCTCCAGTCTAAAATGGGTCTCTTGTTGACAGCAAATAGATGGATTTTGTTTTTGTATCCATTCTGCTACCCTATGTCTTTCATTAGAGCATTTAGCCCATTTACATTCAGTATTATTATTGAAAAATATAGGTTTAGAGTCATTGTGTTCCTTGTAGGATTCATGCTTGTGGTGGTGTCCCGAGTACCTTGTGTTCCTTGCAACATTTCCCTCATAAAGCCCCCCTAAGGATTTCCTGTACGGGCTGGTTTAGTGATGACTAATTCTTCCAATTTTTGTTTATTTGGGAAGACTTTTATCTCTCCTATTCTGAATGACAGGCTTGCTGGATAGAGGATTCTTAGCTGCATATTTTTGTCTGTTCATCACATTGAATATTTCCTATCATTCCTTTGTGGCCTGGCAAGTTTCAGTAGATAGGTCTGCAACTACTCTGATAGGTCTCCCTTTGTATGTTAAGGTCCTTTTATCCCTAGCTGCTTTCAGAATTCTCTCTATGTCCTTATAATTTGCCAGTTTCACTATGATATGTCATGCAGAAGATCGTTTCAAATTACGTGTGAGAAGAATTCTCTGTGCTTCTTGGATTTCAATGTTCGTTTCCTTCCCCAGACTGGGGAAGTTCTCTGTATTTCTCTTTCCTGGCTGTCTCTTTTTCCATAATTGTGTCTTATAACTCACCTATTCTCTTCTCTGCCTCTTTAATCCGTGCATTGGCTGCCTCCATTTTATTATGCACCTCACTTATAGCATTTTTAAATTCATCACAACTATTTTTAAGGTCTATAGTCTTTGTAGCAATAGCTTCTCTCATGTCTTCCATGCCTTTTTCAAGCCCAGCGATTAATTTTTTGACTATTGTTCTAAGTTCTTGTTCAGTTATGTTGCTTATATCTGTTTTGAGCATTTCTTTAGCTGACATTTCTTCCTGGAATTTAAAGGAGAGTTCTTTCTTTCGTCATTTTGTCTAGCTTTCTGTCTCTTGTTAGTTTTAAAAGCTTTTATGTGCTCTTCATCTGCGAGTTCGGCTATATTAAAGAAGGCTCATTGACTGTCCAGGGCCAATACGTTCAGGAAGTGTTCTTTTAATAGTGTCCCTTGGTCTCTTTTGTTGAGACTTTGGTTATTTTATTTCCCTACTCGTAATGGTATATGGGACTCTCCGCCATGTGTACTTTGGCTTGTTCCTTGAGGTAGCCCTGGAAAGGAAAATAGACAAGCAAACACACAGGGAACATGAGCTTGCAAATGCACAAACAAATCCAACAAATAAGCAAACCTAAAGGGAACGAGAAAAAAAAAAAAACCTAGAAGAAAAAGGACAATCTAAAAGCATAAAGCCAGTATTCCCAGATACAAATAAAGAGCAGGGTGTATTCAGTGCTGATGGAAGAGCATATACAAAGAGAGAAATGCCAGCGGTGGGGAGAAAGCGAAATTGGAAAATGACCTGGCAGAGAGACTAAGAGGCTTAATGCAGAGAGAGAAAGTAGAGAATATGGTAGGAAGTGTGGAGAAAGAAATGAATAATGTTACTCTGAGAAACTATATAATCTGATTACTCCAGAGAGAGAGAAATAGGAAAGTAACAGTGGAGGTGTAGAATATACATCTAGAGAATGGATTAAATGTGACTGTTGAACCAAACTAATGACCAGAGTGTCCAGTCCATCAGAGGGGAGGGATACAAATGAGACAAGGAAAACATAACTGAATAGAAAGAATTGATCTAGAATTAATCATGTCAGTGCATCCATGTTGGTCTTGTCCTGGGCTCTGGTAAAAAAAAACCAACAACAAAAAAACCAAAAGTCTCTCTAGCCTGTATGGGCATGATTTGGTGTAGGCAGATCTTGCCTTCCCTGCGGTCAGTGGGCTGCTCCCTGAGGTCCTGCCTTGGTGGTTGTGGTGAGAAAAATGACAGTGCCCCAATCCCTTCTTGAATCAAGCATTGCAAATCACTCTTTTGGGTTAGGTCTACCTGTGCCACAGGCGTAGCCAAGTAGGGTCATGTTCTATGTTCCATGCCCCACCTTGTTTCCAGGTCTTAGTCCTCGCACTTTATCGATACCGCCCAAAATATAAACCCACAGGCTGGGTCCTTCCCAGTCATGGATCAAGCCAGGAGAGCCGCGGAGCACTTTCTCCTGGCACCGCCAGGGACCGGAGCACCCAGCCCAACATCAGCACCACAGCAAGACATAGGATAACTCTCCTTCTAGAACTGAGGTTTTTCTCTTCTCAGGGATAGTTCTATGAGCAGTTTCAGCTGCTCTTTCTCTTCCCCTCAACTCTCCGTGGCTCCCCATGAAGGGGGTATCCTCCCCTCCTTCTGTGTCTCCAGGTCCCAGTCTGCTTTTATCTTCCCCAGTTCACACTCATGCACCTATGAGGTTGTCTTCTTAGTGGACTCTGTCTCTTTTCCTCCAAAATTCCTGCGGTCCAGTGTCCTGTGGCTTCAGGCCTTCTCTGTTTGAGAGATTGGGGTGAGTGAAATGTACAGAGCTCCCTACTTCTCTGCCATCTTGCCTCCCTATCACATTTATACCACATTTTATTTCCATGTCACGCTATTGTGAATAGTGATGCTGTAAACACTGTTGTATTCTTTAATATTGAACATCCTTTCATGTTTTTTTAAATTGAGGGTATAATCATCATACACTTATATAACTTTCAAACATACAACATCATAATTCGATATTTGTATACATTACAAAGGGATCACCACAGGAAATGTAGTTGTGATATATCACCATACTTAGTTGCAAACTCCCTACTGTCACAGCAACATTTTATTGTTTGTTTGTTTTTCTACTGGCCATTCTAATGAATGTGTCTCAGTGTGGTCTTTATTTGCATTCCCTCGATGACTCATGGCATTGAATATCATTCATGTGTTTTTGGCCATGTCTGAATATTGCTTTAGAGAAATACCTATTTCTTCCTTTAGCCATTTTTATTTTAAAATTTTTAACGTTTTATTTATTTCTGGGAGAGAGAGATAGAGACAGCGTGAGCAGGGGAGGGTCAGAGAGAGAGAGGGAGATACAGAATCTGAAGCAGGTTCCAGGCTCTGAACTGTTAGCTGACAGCTGTTTCAGATTCTGTAACCCCCCCTCTCTCTCTGACCCTCCCCTGCTCACGCTGTCTCTATCTCTCTCTCCCAGAAATAAATAAAACATTAAAAAAATAAAATAAATTGGGCCTCTGTCTTCTTGAGTTATTCAAGTCCTTTATATCGTGGATAGTACCCTCTGATCAGATGTGTGATTGACACATATTTTCTCCCATCTCCTGAGGTGTCTCTCACTCTCTTGATAGTGTTTTTTTTTTCATGGATAAAGGCTTTTAATAAGGATGAAGTCCTTTTATATATTTTTTTCTCGTTGTTTTTGCTTTTGCTATTGTGTTTAGGAAACCACATCTAGTCCAAGGTTATCAAGATGGACTCTCGTTTCTTCTTTTAAAGTTCATAGATTTACTTTTATATTTTTTGCCATATCTGACCATCTCGTCTCCGTGACGTCATGCCTTTTGTTCCCAGTACTCCCTGTACACCTTTTCCTATCAGATCCCCGTACCCCTTTGATCTTGAATTCCCTGCATACTTTGTCCCTTTTTAATCTTAAACCTGGTCTTGCAGTGTAACTTGCTGTTTTTATTAGTTTGATTTCAATTATTTTTTAACATAATTGATTGTCAAATTGACTTCCATACAACACCCAGTGCTCCTCCCAATGCCCATCACCCACTTTCCCCTCTCCCCCATGCTGCATGAACCCTCAGTTTGATGTCTGTATTTAAGAGTCTCTTGTGGTTTGGCTCCCTCCCTCTCCGTTTTTAACTTTTTTTACCCTTCCCATTCCCCATGGCCTGTTAAGTTTTTCAAGAACCACATATGTGTAAAAACATATGGCATCTACATATGTTTTCACTCATCTGTGAGACAGGAGAAACTTAACAGAGGAACATGGGAAAGGGGAGGGGGAAAAAGATAAGGACAGGGAGGGAGGCAAACTATAAGAGACTTAAATAATGAGAACAAACTGAGGGTTGAGGGGGTTGGCGCAGAGGGAAAAAGCGGTGATGGGAATGAAGGAGGGCACTTGCTGGAATGAGCATTGGGTATTATATGGAAACCAACCTGACAAGGAATGAAAAAAATAAATGAAAAAATAAAAATTAAAAAAAAACCCATATGATATCTGTATTTCTCTGACTGACTTACTACACTTAGCATAATACCCTCCAGTTCCATCCATGTTGTTGCAAATGGCAAGATTTCATTCTTTCTCATTGCCAAGTAGTATTCTATTGTATATAAACCTCATCTTCTTTACCCATTCCTGAGTTGATGGACATTTAGGGTCTTTCCATAATTTGGCTATTGTTCAATGTGCTGCTGTAAACATTGGTGTACATGTGCCCTTATGCATCACTACTCCTGTATCCCTTGGGTAAATTCCAGCAGTGGTATTGCTGGATCACAGGGTTTCTAGTGTTAATTTTTGAGGAATCTCCATACTGTTTTCCAGAGTGGCTGAACCATTTAATTACATTTTGCCTTTTATCTTGCTGCCTTCTCCCTTCCTCCAGCTCTCTATGTCCCACATCCAGACTCTCTGTACCATCTCATTCTAATCTCCCATTTCCTGGGCCTCCATCAAACACACATACACTGTCCCTTTTCCAAGCACTATAGCATTAATCAACTGCCACTGCCTCTATCTAAGGAATTCTCAAAGGGTAAGGAGGTGCACATGTATCAAGCTGACAATGATATCAAATAGAGAAAAGCCAAGAGAGTATATATTTCTAGCAAACTAGCAGATAGGTTACTGTGTAAAACTTCTGTGCAGTTGGGCTTTTGGGGAGTTCTAGAGCACTTCTTGACTCCTACAGTGGCTGCTAGGTTATTGATTTTCACTGTTTTGGTAGTTGCAAGGTGGTTGGTTTGCAAGGCTTCCGTGGAGCTGAAGAGATTGGGTGAGGAAGGGGACAAGGCACGGTGCTACAAGTCTCACTGTGGTTTGACGTGTGGACTTCATCAGCTGCTTTGCGAGGCAGAAATGCCTGGCCTCTAATAAGAGCCTGATAGCTGGGTCAGGACAGCACAGAAAAATTACATCAGTCCACACTATTCACCTAATTTATTCTATGCCTGGAGGAACAACTGGATCTCTCTTCTCTTCTCCTGACATCCATTTAGTTCATATTCTTTCTGTCATCATGTAAATATATTCCTTGGGATCTCCATCTTTCTACACATGACATAGATATTTGCTTTTCTTGGTTTAACCCTCTGCTATCTTGTCTTTCAGTCTACCAGTTCCACAGCCTTTAAAGGCTAACGTTTTCCTAGGAGTTTGTGCTAATTCCCATGAGCTGACACTACCAGGATCTCCTGTGTTGTGAACTTAACCATCTCCATAAAATTAGATATGCTGTCTGTAAGGAAAGACTTCAGACTGAAGCCCTCAGTGAACATTCCCAAAAGAATCTACTTACACAGAAAAACATCTGTGACCTATGTGGATATCGAAAGACATAGTCAGAATGACAGAAGGTTCCAGGAAATACTAGGGCAAAGAGTTGGTACCCTCTTACAATAGACATTTTTCTTCCACTGTCGCTCCAAACTTACTGCTTATGAAGCCTTTTGGATCTCTGCCCTCTTCCTCTGCTGTGCCCTATCCGTTGGTTTTATCCCTCTGCTTGCAATGTCACCAGCATGCTCAAACATCTTATCTTCTTCTCCATATGGATAGAATCAATTGGCTCTCTCAAGTCTTTGTCCTGCCCAAATACCAGAAAATATTGTGATTTAGAGAGTAGTTGAGTTTTGCTTCAGTAGAATCTATTTTTAACGAGTTTTACCTATTTATCTGCCTTCTATCATGGCTGTGTAAATCTGTGACTCTGTCTGTCTCTTTTGAGTCACACCTATGGTTACTTCAGGAACTGTGGGTGTCTGAGATTACCCTGTAACTCTTATAGCTACCAGCAGATGACAAGAGATTCCTAGATTGAAAACAAAGCACTTTATTACTCATGGCCCAGCAGGGAGCATGAACACGCTGATTCCAACTGTTGTGTTGGATCTGTTGAGTGTTCGGATTACACCCGAGGAACCCTGATTGTACTAAATCCCAATCTTTTCCAGGGGATTGCTAGCTCATCTGCTGTACTCTTTGACCCTGAGGAAGACTTTAGCTTTGTTTCCCAGTACACCAAATAAGTCAATCTTGTCTTCTGGTGGGTGACACTGTCCCTATCTCCCTCGGTATTTTTCTAATCACACATAGGGTAACACAGTATAGAAGAAGAGCTGTCCATGCTTCTCAGAGGCATGTACATGTCTCAGAGGCATGTATATACATGAGAAATCCATAGCAGAACTGTGTTCCAGCAATATCCAGCAGTCATTTGTGGACTGTATTAGCTCTTGCCACAATTTCCCATGAATCCATTATTTGTTCAAATGTCTAATTAATCCAACAAAGGCCTAGGGTCAAATCTATACAATTTACATCAAGTAACATTTGATTGAGACTACTATCAACAGGATACTATGTATGAGGATGAGATTAACGCGCATTATTCACCTCCAGTATGCCTATATGGCTCCTACATTCAGCCATCATAAGGAATCCCAAAGAACCATTAGGGTCCACTGTAGAATAACAAGTGGCTACTAAGTTAGATATTGTACTGGAGTGCCTGGGTGAGTCAGTCTGTTGAATGTGTGACTTCAGCTCAGATCATGATCTCATGGTTTGTGGGATCGAGCCCTATGTCAGGCTTTGTGCTGACAGCATAGATTCTCTGTCTCCCTCTCTCTCTCTCTGTCTGTCACTCTCCTACTCTCTGTCACTAATAAATAAATATTGAAAAAATTTAAACTATAAGATGCCATATTGACTTTTCCAATTTGATGAGTGAATAATGAATTGAGAATTGCATAAAATGATACCACTTACTCCTTCTGCTACAATGTGTGTCCCTTATCCAGAAAAGGCAGAGCTTAGATACCGTGGAGTCTCATCTCATGATCAGAAAGGGACTGAAAGTTAAAAAACATTGAGAAATTAGGTAAGTGGAGTTTACCAGCCACCAGCTATGATTATACATAAGAGCAATACAAACATGAAAGATGGAGGAGAGGAATTAAAAAGGTACTCACCAGGACAAGCTCTGCATGGCTCTAGACTCAGCAGAAGATCTGGGGAGAAAGCTAGTCCCCCCTAGAGTTGAATGTGTTGGACCTGCTGTTTCTGCCTGTGCAGGATGAAAACCATGGAGCTACTGGCCCACATCATCACCCCAGTAAGTGAAACTTCAGGGAATACTATAAGTGTTGGATAGGGAGACCCTGAGATTGTATCATAATCATACATAGAACTGTATCCAAAATCTCTTTCCTTTGTGATGTTTTGGCTGCTCGGTTTCCCTGGCACATATAACACATACATAGGAATGATAAGATTTACTATTAGATACATGATCCAGAAGAGGTAAATGGACAAGTCAGTGTACTTTGGAGCTTTGACTTTAAGGTCCTTGCAACAGGAGTTCATGGGGCTAATCACAATGGTCTGGATGACACTCAAGAGGCAGGTGCTGCCAGTGGACATTCCCCTGCCCACTCTCTGAACATAAAAGAGAAGCTTGCATCCAAACTCGTTGAAGAAATCTCACACACCCAAAGTTGCCAATGTCTTGGGGACATCTTTTGAGAGCATCATCAAGGGATTGGCTATAATCAGGTACATGAGAATCAACTCTGTGCGTCTCAGCCTCCCTTTAATGTCATAATGGAAGACATAATGGTGAAGAAGAGCGAAATTGCCCAGGATTCCAACTATAATCTGTGATAAGAAGCTGATTGCTGTTGCCAAATCTCTGAAACCTATCATTCAGTAAGATTTCCTTTACATTATAATGACACTCATTCCCGTGAACAAAAAGTTTCCTTGAAGATTTTGACATCAAGAGTCACTTTGGGTGGTTTGCTCCTTTGGAATTGCCAGAGACTTGTAGAGGCAGGAGTAAATGGAGTGAAGTACCAGAGTATTCTATGGAAAAGTCAACATGAAAGATATATTAGTATAATCTGGAAGAAGCAAAGGTAAGTGGTAGCATGTGGAAAGAACGCTTAATACTAATAGAGCATTTTCAGAAAACTGATACTGGTTACTCACATTGGAAAAAACAATGTGATTCATTACTTACATCATGGAATAAATCACTTCTGAAATTTACTGATTTATATATTAAAGAAAAACTCTGAAGCTTGTCATTGCTTGTGCTGACCAAAATAGCTAGAGATGCTTAAGAGGCCAGTGGCACCGTTGGAAACACCCTGCCAACATTGTGTGGGTAGAAAACAAAGTTACATTCCAAATCATTGAGGAAATGTTCAAGCAAATTCTTTATTGTCTTGTGGATACCTTTAAGGTGAATGGTCATGACTTGGATAGAAATAGGTGTTTGAGAATCACACATGTGGACCTGAGTGTGCAATGAGTTTGAAAAGGAGGTGATGATAAGGAAGAGAAAAAGTGCCTGGAATCCCTCTATGGTCTTTGCTAAGTAGACCATTTCTTTTGGCAAATGTTTGATGCCAGTCAGGTTCCAATAATCAACCGTCATCTTGAGAGCCTTAGGAGCTTCCCTGAGCACACATGGTATGGACTATATTGATCATATCAAATGAAATCCAAGATTTTCACAGAAAAGTCATTAAATTTTTGTTGTTAAGAAGCTTCCCAGAGTTGAAGTTAGAACGTTTCGATAACACTTAGTTTTCATGTATCAGTGCTATCATGGTGTACCACTGATATTTTAATACGTCTTCATATTGCATGAGGTAGGCACTGCCATTACCTTATATTCATTGCAAGGAGAAGTGGAACTTTGGACACAGAGGTCGAGCACTCTGGTAAATTCACATGCAGGTTTGAGGGCAGAGTGGGGACCACAGGCTGGCTGGGCTGTTTGCGAAGACTGTGCTCTAACCACTGCGCTCCACTACCAAACCATGTCAGCTGTGCCTTCACATAGTTCACCTCTCTATTCAGTTCAGTGTTTAGACCTTGCTATTGTGGTTCCTATCTTTTGTAGTTTTTGTATAATTTTGCATGCAACAAGTTTCCATTTGTATTGAAAGACTTATCGTATAGGCCAACAACAATATGATGTTTTAGGATCTTAATAAAGCACAGATCCGGTAATTACAGTGTCATCTTAGAGTAGCCTACCACCCCTCAATTTGGATTTTATCAAACAAGATTATGTCATTCTTAATTTGGCAGCAGAAAGCCTTTTTAGCTGCCCTGATGTAGCACAGATACAGTGGACATTATTGAATAATGTCATTTTGTGCCTAAATCATGATACACAATACACTAATATGTGATAAAATTGTGTGGTTCAGAAACCAAATAATTTCTAATGCTGGTGATATACTCCTCAGTTATTAATCATGAGTTAGTGTAACTATTAGCTATGGATCAGAATGAATAGGTTATCAAATACTGATGTTAGTAGGGGCACCTGGGTGGCTCAGTCGGCTGAGTGTCCCACTTCAGCTTAGGTCATGGTCTCATGTTTCATGGGTTCAAGCCCCACATCAGACTCTGCTGACAGCTCGGAGTCTAGAGCCTGTTTTGGATTCTTGTCTCCCACTCTCTCTGCTCCTCCCCTGCTTGCACTCTGTCTCTCCCTCTCTCTCTCCAAAATAAACATTTTACACATTTTTTTTAATGTTTTATTTATTTCTAGGAGAGAGAGAGAGACAGCGTGAGCAGGAGAGGGTCAGAGAGAGAGGGAGTCACAGACTGAAACAGGCTCCAGGCTNACTCTCTCTGCTCCTCCCCTGCTTGCACTCTGTCTCTCCCTCTCTCCAAAATAAACATTTTACACATTTTTTTAAATGTTTTATTTATTTCTAGGAGAGAGAGAGAGACAGCGTGAGCAGGAGAGGGTCAGAGAGAGAGGGAGTCACAGACTGAAACAGGCTCCAGGCTCTGAGCTGGCAGTCAGCACAGAGCCCGACGCGGGGCTCGAACCCACGAACCGCGAGATCATGACCTAAGTGAAAGTCGGACGCTTAACCGACTAAGCCACCCAGGCGTCCCAAAATAAACATTTTAAAAAGCTGCATAAGGAAAAAAGTTTGAAATTGATGATATAGAAATTTTTAGGAAAATATATTTTAACAATATTGATCACAGATGTGCTAGTAAGTCTAAACAAACAAAATCCATAGAAATAGATGTTGAGGAAATGTCCAACACAAATAAAAGCATCAGGATCAGATAACAGGTAGATTGTATCCATCTTTGAAGCTATTCTAAGTGGGTGGGGTTTGGAGGTGGGGTATGGAATTAGAAGCATCTGGTGGAGATGGGAGTTTAAAATGCAAATTAAGGAGTTAGAAGGTGATGGGGTAAGTTCTTAAGTATGGACAAGACCTAAGGATGAGTTCTCAAGGACAATAGAGATATAGAGTGGATCAGTATGGAGATTCAGGGAATGGAGTTGTGGCCCCTTAGGTATTAATGATTAATTTCCCCAATGATTAATACCCTCATTTACACGGAGTCACACATTACTCATGGGTGGTTTTTCCTTTGAGCCCATGATGCAAAGCTCTTGCTCGTGTGAGATGCCCTACAAAATTAACATTACTGTTATCTCACAAGTAGACATTTGAGTAATCAGCACTCTATCCCTCTCTCACTCCTTTATGGGACTTTTCGGTGGAGGGTGTGCCTGGGGTGTTTCTGGCCCTTGTACCCGGCACTCGGTGGCAGCAAGTGGCTGGCCTGAACTTTCCCCATACTTAGATCTTCAAGAACTTTCATTGTCCAAAAGTGATTCGATGAAGTTGTTCTTCTTCAGTAGACTCTACTTGAAATGTAATACATGCTTTATAGAAGAACAAAAAAATAAAACAGAATTCAAAAATTGTAAGTAATGTTTGTTTCTTGTGTGAAACCATCTGAAAATCATCCTTGTTAACAGGTTTGTGAATATGATCATAATTATGATTATATTTTTATTTTCGTCCTAATGAAGGAGTAAGTTCTTGGTGTTATCCATTGGTTAAATTGCCTTACATGGTAAAAGTGACTTTGTATTCAAGAGTCTCTTATGGTTTGCCTCCCTCCATCTCCTTAACTATTTTTCCCTTCACCTCCCTTCTTAAATACTGAGAACAAATTGAGGGTTGATAGAGGAGAGGGGGAAAGGGGTAATGGGCATGAAGGAGGGCACTCGTTGGGATGAGCACTGAGTGTTATATGGAAACCAACTTGACAATTAACTATAAAAGAAAAAAGTGCCTTTATAGATTTAATTAGGAAACTTTGGATCTGAGTTTAAAACTGGGATATGATCAGGGGCACCTAGGTGGCTCAGTAGGTTAAGCGTCCGACTTTGGTTCAGGTCATGATCTCACGCTTCATGGGTTCAAGCCCCGCGTCAGGCACTGTGTTGACAGCCAGCTCAGATTCTGGAGACTTTTCGGATTCTGTGTCTCCCTCTCTCTCTGACCCTCCCCTGCTCACACGGTCTCTCTCTGTATCTCAGAAATAAATAAAACATTTAAAAAAATAAAAAAAACCTGGGATATGATCCTGGATTATCTCTGTGGGCCAAATTGTCATATGGCCCTGAAAGCATATGTAACAGGAAGGAAGAGATTAGAAACAAGAGGGAGATTCATATTGCTGTTTGTGGCTGTCAGGGCGGAGGGAGCCTCGGGGTGATTGTCCTTGAGAAGGACCCCAGGCAACAATGTGAATCACTGTGGAGGTTAATCTTCTTCAGAGGGTGTAGGTAAGAGCCCAGGAGAGTCAGCACCTACCTTTGGGCTTCCTTGCCTACTACCCTGTGAGAAAATCAATGAGCGACACTTGAAGCATCTGATTTCATGGAAATTCGTTCCAGCAACAAGAAACCTAACAGCCATACCTCATTTTGTTGCATTTTGCTTTATGGCTGCAAAAACTGTAGTTTTTACAAAGTGAAGTTTTGTGGCAATGCTGCCTCAGGTGAGTCATTCAGCATCAGTTTTTCACAGCATTTTCTCCCTTTGTGTTTCCATGTCACATTATGTGAATTGTCACAATAGTTCAGACTTTTCCTCTGTCATTTCTTCTCATAGTTATTTATGTTTAGTAATCTTTGATGTCACTTTTGCAGTTGTTTTGGGGTACCATGAAACATGCCCATGTGAGACAGCAAATGTCATGAATTATCATGGACTGCAGATATTGTGGAAGAAGTAAGAGATCCTCAGTTAGATGTTGAGACTTCGATGATGGGTTGTTGATGGAATCTTGTAATCAAACTTTCCTTACATGATTTTTTTAGTGTTTATTCATTTTTGAGGCAGAGACAGACTGTGTGCAGGGAGGGACAGAGAGAGAGGGAGACACAGAATCTGAAGCAGGCTCCAGGCTCTGAGTTATCATCTGAGAGCCCAATGCAGGGCTTGAACTCAGGAACTACGAGATCATGACCTGAGCCCAAGTCAGCCACTTAACTGACTTGAGACACCCAGGCGCCCCTCTCATGATCAAACTTGAGAGGGGGAGGAGTTGTTCATTCTGCAGGAACAAAGAAAATGTTTTCCTGAAATAGAATTAACTCTGGATGAAGATGCTGTGAGGATTGTAGTAATGACACCAAAAGATTTAGAAGAGTACATAGTCCTAGTTAGTAAAGCAGCATGAGGGTTGTAGAGGATTGGCTCTAGTTCTAAAGGCAGATCTTTTTTTTTTTAATTTTATTATTATTAATTTTTTACAAATAGTTTATTGTCAAGTTGGTTTCCATATAACACTCAGTGCTCATCCCCACAAGTGCCCCTCTCTGTGCCCATCCTCCCCTCCCCCCCCCACATCCATCAGTCCTCAGTTTTTGTCAGCATTCAAGAGTCTCTCATGGTTTGCCTCTCCCCCTTTCCCCCACTATTTCCCCCCTTCTTCTCCCCCATGGTCCTCCGTTAAGTTCCTCCTAATCCTCCTATATGTGCAAACATATGATATTTGTCCTTCTCTGCCTGACTTATTTCGCTCAGCATAACACCCTCAAGGTCCATCCATGTTGCTACGCAAGGCCAGATTTCATTTTTTCTCCTTGCCATGTAGTATTCCATGGTATAGATAAACCACATCTTCTTGATCCATTTGTCCGTTGATGGACACTTAGGCTCTTTCCATGTTTTGGCTATTGTTGAGAGTGCTGCTGTGAACATTGGGGTACATGTGCCCCTATGCATCCGCATTCCTATATCCCTTGGGTAAATTCCTAGCAGTGCTATTGCTGGGTCCTAGGGGAGTTCTA
Organism: Crocuta crocuta; assembly: GCF_008692635.1. Classification (NCBI taxonomy): domain Eukaryota; kingdom Metazoa; phylum Chordata; class Mammalia; order Carnivora; family Hyaenidae; genus Crocuta; species Crocuta crocuta. The sequence goes on along the minus strand of NW_027533260.1, from coordinate 301,183 downwards.
TTGTCAATTTTTTGAGGAACCTCCACACTGTTTTCCAGAGGGGCTGCACCAGTTTACATTCCCACCAACAGTGTCGGAGGGTGCCCGTTTCGCCACATCCTCGCCAGCATCTAGAGT
>NW_027533260.1:282595-300340 GCF_008692635.1 Crocuta crocuta | reverse complement strand
ATTTCCCCCCTTCTTCTCCCCCATGGTCCTCCGTTAAGTTCCTCCTAATCCTCCTATATGTGCAAACATATGATATTTGTCCTTCTCTGCCTGACTTATTTCGCTCAGCATAACACCCTCAAGGTCCATCCATGTTGCTACGCAAGGCCAGATTTCATTTTTTCTCCTTGCCATGTAGTATTCCATGGTATAGATAAACCACATCTTCTTGATCCATTTGTCCGTTGATGGACACTTAGGCTCTTTCCATGTTTTGGCTATTGTTGAGAGTGCTGCTGTGAACATTGGGGTACATGTGCCCCTATGCATCCGCATTCCTATATCCCTTGGGTAAATTCCTAGCAGTGCTATTGCTGGGTCCTAGGGGAGTTCTATTGTCAATTTTTTGAGGAACCTCCACACTGTTTTCCAGAGGGGCTGCACCAGTTTACATTCCCACCAACAGTGTCGGAGGGTGCCCGTTTCGCCACATCCTCGCCAGCATCTAGAGTCTCCTGATTTGTTCATTTTAGCCACTCTGTCCAGCGTGAGGTGGTATCTCAGTGTGGTTTTGATTTATATTTCCCTGATGAGGAGGGATGCTGAGCATCGTTTCATGTGTCTGTTGGCCATCTGGATGTCCACTTTGGAGAAATGTCTGTTCATATCTTCTGCCCATGTCTTCACCAAATCTCCACTTTTTACACAAGGATGCCAGTCATGTTGGTTTAGGTGACTACTTACTCTGGTATGACAACATCTTAAGGAATTCCACCTGCAATGACCCTATTCTGAGGTCCTGGACGCTAAGACTTCAGCATATTGTTTGACTGTACACAGTGAAACCATAAAAGAAGGGGTTTATGGATGCCATAAATATGGATATTTGCAAAATGTGGTTTCTCCAGATAATGAGAAATGGTGGAGAATTTAAGAGCAAAGGGGAGAAAAGCCTTCCACAGACTACTCATTTCCAGGTCAGATGCCATGAGCTCACAGTTCCTGAGTTTGAGCCCTTTGTTGGGCTGTGAGTTGGGATTTTCTCTCTCCCTCTCTCTTCTGCCCCTCTTCCACTTGCTCTCCCTCTCTCTAAATATAATATAATATAATAAATATAATTAATATAATATAAAAAAATAACACAGCTTACTACCATTTTCCCATATTATGGATTAAATGCACTAATTTTGTTCCCCACCCAGTCATGTTTCAGTCCCCATTCTGTCCCTCATCTGTGAATGAATTCAAAGTAGTTAAACTCTCTGGGCTTATGTGGTCCTCATCTTTATAAGGAATGTAATAGTGCCTGCCTCATGTATTTTTAAGAAATAAGAAGTTAATACATGGGTGGTCGTTATAACACTAATTCACACGTAGCAAATATTGTGTAATGGTTGTGCATGGAACTCTTGGAAGGCCCTAAATGAGTGAAGAACTTTAAGTAATTATTTGAATGTAGGAAGTGTTGTTAAGTGGAGAATATCGGATTTCAGCTGACATGATTCCTGTGGCCGCTGCCTCCTATTTCCATGCAGGATGTGCGAGCCCAGAAGACAAGTATCAGTCACTGAGGACTGACAGGATGGCCACCCAGGATCTGGCAGTAGGAGTGATCTTCTTCTTCTTTTTTTCTTTTGTAGTTTATTGTCAAGTTGGTTTCCATATAACACCCGGTGCTCATCCCAACAAGTACCCGCCTCCATGTCCATCTCCCCCCCTTCCCCTCTCTCCCTCCCCCATCAGCACTCAGTTTGTTCTCAGTATTCAGGAGTCTCTTATAGTTTGCCTCGCTCCCTCTCCCCAACTATTTTTCCCCTTCCCCATGATCCTCTGTTAAGTTTCTCCTGTTTCACATATGAGTGAAAACATATGGTATCTGTCCTTCTCTGACTGACTTATTTCACTCAGCATAACACCCTCGAGTACCATCCACGTTGCTACACATGGCCAGATTTCATTCTTTCTCATTGCCATGGCATATTCCATTGTATAGATAAACCACATCTTCTTGATCCATTTGTTAGTTGATGAACATTTAGGCTCTTTCCATGGTTTGGCTATTGTTGAAAGTCCTGCTATGAACATTGGGGTACATGTGCCCCAATGCATTAGCACTTCTGTATCCTTTGGGCAAATCCCTAGCAGTGCTATTCCTGGGTCATAGGGGAGTTCTAGTGTTAATTTTTTGATGAACCACTACACTGTTTTCCAGAGGGGCTGTACCAGTTTACATTCCCACCAACAGTGTAGGAGGGTGCCCATTTCTCCACATCCTCACCAGCATCTATAGTCTCCTGATTATTTTATTTTAACCAAGGAGTGATCTTCTTAGTCCAGACCGTGCTTGGAATCCTGGGGAACTTCTCTCTTCTTTACCTTTATGTCCTCCTTTCTTTGACTGGGTGTAGGCCAAGGCCCACAGATTTGTTTGTCAAGGACCTGATTGTAGCCAACCTTTTGGTCATGGTCTCTTTTGGAATACACCGTACACTGTCATCTTTTGGGTGGTGTCATATCCTCAGTGATTTTGGATGCAAATTTTCCCTCCATGTTCGGGGAGTGTTCAGGGGTGTGTCCATTGGTGGGACCTGCCTCTTGGGTGTCATCATGATCAGCCCCCAGAACTCCCGGTGGGCAGCACTTAAAGGGAAAGCTCTCCAGTGCCTTGTCCCTTCACTTGTCCTGTGCTGGGTCTTGCAGATACTGGTGACTGTCATGTATCCAATGTTTATGAGTAGCCCTTTGAACTACAAAAACATCACAAGCAAAAAAGGTTTTGGATACTGTTCAACTGTTCGTCATAATAAAGCTGAGGACTCATTGTTTGCAGCGTTATCATTCCCTGATGTGTTATTTTTAGGCCTCATGATCTGGTTCAGTGGCTCCATCGTTTTGATCCTGTACAGGCACAAGCAGAGGGTCCAGCACATTCATCTGACCAGTGTGTCCTCCACATCATCCTCTGAGTCCACAGCCACCAAAACCATCCTTCTCTTAGTGAGCACCTTTGTCTACTTTAACACCCTCTTCTCTATTTTTCATATTGTTTTGTCTCTTTTTTATGATCTCAAGTGGTACCTCTTGATCAATAACCTCTTCAGTAATCATTCGGTGTTTTCCAACTGTCAGCCCTTTCTGTTCTTGAGTGGTGACCCCAGGATATCCATGATCTGCTTTCCCTGGTTAAGGAATATAAAGTCCCCTCATCTTATGAGAAATATGTAATTTGAATCTATTTCCATAATATTTGGTTGATAATTTACTCATCCCCCTCAGAATCTCAAGTACAATTATGGAAAGCTAACCCAAGACTGGTAAACAGAACATATTGAGCATTTTCTTCAATGTTAACAAAAAATTATAATAATTGTTATGTAATATAATTATCTTATAAATACTCATGTGATTGAAGTTTTAGTAATGCCTGCCATGGAGGAGTGCAGAATCTGTGCCTTTATAGACACTAGGTCTTGAAACAATCTGGATATTATGGAGAAGACTTTGAGTGTGTAACCTAAATTTGTCACAGTAAAGTTTCCAAAAGTGAAGTAGGCATGGGATTACAGGAAAAGAAGCATGAAAATGGATTAGCATGTGGTTGGTCATCACTGAAACTGAAGAGAATAGTGCTGGAGGGAAAATTCAGCCAGTGAGTAAAGCTTTGGGGAGCCAGTTATAATTGTGGACATGTCATACCAGAGAGGCAGTGCTCAGTCATGTGAAGTATGATGTTACGAGAGCATGGGAGATGAGCTTGTGGAAACATTTTCAGGTAGAAATTGACAGATTGTACTGGAGTGTGTAGTGGACAGCATAGAATTACATTTTAGCTGGTTCTTAACCAATATCCAGTGATTGTGACATTTTTACAAGGCATGAATTCCATGGAATTGATATCTGGAGAAGAAAGATTTTTCCCTCCTTTGTGAAGGTGATTTGGGCATGTTGGCAAGAAAGAGGTTTGGAGGTGCAAACTTGAGTCTCTGAAGTGAAGCTATTAGTTTATGTTGGAGACTTCTACTCAATTTGGAGCCCTGAAGGGAGATCTATTTGAAGGGGAGAGACATGAATCCATTCTGTTTATGTGGATTTTGTGGCTCCTTGATTTCAATTTTCTTAAATTTTTGGAGAGATTTTTATATAGCTTTCTCTGTATTTACATTCTGAAGCTGACATTTTCTATTCAGAACTTTTTAAATAGTTTATTGTCAAGTTGGTTTACATATAACACCCAGTGCTCATCCCAACAAGTGCCCTCCCCCATGCCCATCACCCCCCTTCTTTTCTCCCCCCGCCGCCCTCAGTTTATTCTCAGCATTCAAGCTAACTATTGAGAATTTAATAATTTGAAAAAAAATTTTGACCCAATGGATATATCCATTTTTATAGATTATATATGCAACCTTGTACCACAAATGGAATCCGTGTTTTCAGCTCACATGAGGCACATAAATATTTGCCACATTTTTAGATCACAAAACACGAAGAAGAAAAACATATAAATACATGCCTACCTTCAACTATTGTGTGTAGGGATCTATACGTGTATCTGTATCTGTGTTTATACATATAAATGTAGACTTAGTTATGTTTGTTATCTATCAATTAACATATGGAAAATTGTACATCAAGAACAATTTTAAATAGTACTAGTTATAGTTATGACAAAATTCCAAACGTATGTTATAGTATGTGTATATTGCCATGCTAGTTGTTTGATTGTAAAATTCCATAAAATGTATTTTTAATTTTTATAGTTTAATTCAATGCCTTTGCCATACCTCTTATGAAAAACTCCAGTGAACATAGTAAAAATTGCTTGAGTTTTAAAGTATAAGTAATCCATTCAACTTGAATATAATAATTGATGTATTTGAATGTCAAAGGGGTTTATTTTCTTATTTAATCTATGTTAATTTCTTTTCTATGGATTGCAAAATATAACTTTAATTAATTTATAATTCTACATTATAACTGAACTTCTTTCTTTGAAGTTGTATACTCATTATTTCTCAGTTTTACCTAGAAATTTCAGCATACATTTAAAAGCTAATCACAGTGTCATTTTATTTAATATTATTAAACCCCACCTTTACAATATATGGACAGCTCTAATCTATTTACCATATCCTATTTTTTTGAGGTTGATAAGTATTTGAAGATTTAAACACATGTACTGGTCATAAATGTATTGCTTAACGAAAGTTCACAAAGTAAACACATTTCTGTACTCAGCACCTAGATCAATAAATAGAATATTGTCAGACTTTTGCTCCTTACCAGTCCCTATTTCTCTGGGCCATCTGACATGCATGGCACAACATAGGTCACTTTAGCCAATCTTGCATCTTATATAAAGGAGGTAATAGGGAATTAACTCTTTTGTATTCGCTTTTGTCATTCCTTCAGTTGTTTGTGAATTTATTGCTGCATGCTGTTATTAATTCATTGGCATTGCTGTATAGGGTTCCGTTGTGTGTATGTAAACAATTTATTTAATCATTCTACCATTAATTAGCATATGGGTGGTTTCCAGTTTGTGACTATTAGGAATACCACTGCTATCTAAATGTGGGTGCACATACATATTTCTGTTGGCTATGTAAGTAATGGTGGAATTGGTGGGTGACAGGTTTACAGTTCTGTAGCTTTAGAAGATAGTGCCTAATGGGTTTGGAAAATGCAGTTTCACATCCACCAACGGTGTAAGAGATTTTTGGTTTGTGCACTTCCTTGTCAACAGTTCTGATATTTTTTTCATTTTTCTTTTTGACTTCTGGTTGGAGTATGATGGTACCAAGTAGTGATTTTCTTTTAATTTCCTTGATTACTATGGAAGTTGAGCATCCTTTCACATATTTATTAGACATTGGGCATCCTCTTTTTAAAGTATGTGTTAGTTTCTTTTGACCATTTTTTTGCTGCATTTTTTTTCTTATTGATTTGTAGTAATTCCATATATCTGCTGGACAAGTTTCCTTTGCTGGTCTCTTTCCTTCATGCTCTCTCTGTTTCTCCTGGTCTTTCTGGTGTGTGTTGTGCTTTGATGAGGAGAAAGTCTTAATGTTAATATAACAATTTTCTCCTTTATAGATAATGTTTATTGTTCTGTTCAATAAATTCTTTCCTACTCTAAGATGATGGTTATTCTCCCTTTTTAAAACCTTTACATCACTTTAAAATTTAGGTTGGCAATCCATCCAGAATTGATTTGCTGTATGTTAGGGTAATGTATTCTATTTTCTTCTGATAAGCTAACAAGTTTCAATTCACTGAGAATATGTGATATTGTTCCTTTTATTCATTTGCTCTCACCTCTCCTTGCTCATGCAGGTTGACACCACTGTTCCTTTGGATCTGTCTTTCCTGTGAAGTCTCCTGGTAAATCTGTGTCTCTTCCTGTTCCTTCAGTCTTTCACTGTCCCACAGTGCCATACAACCAAGAGCAGTCTTGGTATCAAAAATCTTTAATGGATCTTTTACTCAATCAGTCATCACCAAATTTTAAAGGGAAAGATGAACCCTACTGGGAAACAATTCTCCATGATCCTCTCAGTGTTGTTGTTGTTGTTGTTGTTGTTGTTTTCCATATCTTGTTTCAGCTTCTGTCCTGGACTAACTTGCAAAGATTTTTGTGTAACAGCCTCTGAGGATGGCAATACTGTCTTTCTTGGGTAAAAGGGTAGATTAACTACCTGGCCAATGTACTAGAGATAATCTTTTTCTCTGAGGCAAATGTTGGGCAGGGGCATTTTTAATTCAACTGAAAAGATGGGTTTTCTGAGCTTAATTTTCTCCAGCTGTGACATGAACCTATGTGTGTGCAGCATCTGCCTGGACCTCTTTGCCTGGCTCCTGTGAGACTTGTGGAAGCAAAAGGAAGAGATGTGAACACAAAGCTCTTGCTGCCTGTTGTGCATGAATAATACTGCCTTTGTCTCTGTCCCTGGCATCTCATGTCTTCTATCAGCATCCGTGCAACTGGCAGGCTAACTTACTGGTGTGTAAATGGGCTAAAAATCTTACACCCTTTACATTTCTTGACAGTCTTAGCAATAAGGATAGGATAGCTAATGAGCCATACAACCACCAGCCTTAGTGTGTTGCCATAGTAGCAGAGGAAACCTAAGTTGATGAGGTAGCTGGGCCTCTCTCAATCTGTGTGGACTGCTATAAGAAAATTCCACAGGCTGCGTACCTTATAAATGAATTCATACCTCACAGTTTTGGAAGCTGAAAATCTGAAATTAGGCTGCCAGTGTGGTTGGCAAGGGCCTTCCTCTGGGTTGCGGCCTTCTTGTGTCCTATCTTCGCAGGGTGGAAGGGATGAGGGAGCTCTCAGGTATCTTTGTAAAGGGCACCCATCCCATTCATGAGGGCAGAGCCTCCCAATCATGTCTCAAAGGCTCCACCTCCAAATGCCATCACCTTGGGGGTTAGGTTTCAATATATGAATTTTGAGAGGACACAACAGACCATAGCAGGACCGTTTGGAACAAGTAAAACAACCTGTTGTTGTTTCTACTGTTAGAATGTAACAGGAATTGCTGTGTTACAGGCTTGTGCTTCCCCATCCCAGAAGTTCCAGGGGGCATTATCCCAGTCAGGGTGAGGTACAGGTAGAGAAGTGTTACTGGGACACACAGCCTTTCATTTGCCCCCAGTGTGTGTGTTTAAGGGCTAAGGATTTAGGTCAACCTCTGATATACCAGGTTTTCATGGTATACTGTCTGTTTGCAAGTTAGAGGCCTCAGTCTCAATTGCCCTGTCTCACCTCTCTGCCAGTAGGCGTGTCTGATACCACCTGATCAAATTCAGAGTCCTGTTTTCCAATGTAAGTACATTAGAACTCTACGGGCAGGTTTACAGTACTCAATGCCTGATGCAGTGAAGGAAAAAACCCTTGTTTCTTTGCCTTCCCATCACCTAAAAGGAGGTCCAGCCCTTACTGGACCTTACTGGTGTATGTAAGATGGCACACGTCTCTGCAAGTGAGTCTGTCATTTGCAGCCTTTGGCAAAGGGAGGCGGCCTCCACCTAGAAGCTCCCCATGGGGTGTGAATTTGGGGCTTCTGTGACACAACTCACAGGTGTGCTCTTTTAAAATAGTAGTGATTACGGCAAAGAAAACAATCAATAAAACTAATAGGCAACTGACGGAATGGGAAAAGATAGTTGCAAATGACATATCAGATGAAGGGCTAGTATCCAAAATCTATAAGGAGNCAGGCAGAGAAGGACAGATACCATATGTTTTCACTTAGAAGTGGATCAAGAGAAACTTAACAGAGAACCATGGGGGAGGAGAAGCGGAAAAATAGTTGAGGAGAGGGAGGGAGGCAAACCATGAGGCTCTTGAATACTGAGAACAAACTGAGGGCTGGTGGGGGTGGGAGAGAGTTCCGGGAAGGGGGGTGATANAGCCTAAGTGTCCATCAACAGACGAATGGATTAAGAAGATGTGGTTTATCTATACAATGGAATACTCCATGGCAATGAGAAAGAATGAAGTCTGGCCATTTGTAGCAACGTGGATGGAACTTGAGGGTGTTATGCTGAGTGAAATAAGTCAGGCAGAGAAGGACAGATACCATATGTTTTCACTTAGAAGTGGATCAAGAGAAACTTAACAGAGAACCATGGGGGAGGAGAAGCGGAAAAATAGTTGAGGAGAGGGAGGGAGGCAAACCATGAGGCTCTTGAATACTGAGAACAAACTGAGGGCTGGTGGGGGTGGGAGAGAGTTCCGGGAAGGGGGGTGATAGGCAAGGAGGAGGGCACTTGTGGGGATGAGCACTGGGTGTTATATGGAAATCAACTTGACAATAAACTATGAAAGAAAAAAAAATAGCAGTGATTAAAAACTAAATTAAATAAATACAGATTTTTTTGAAAGACTGATTCGCTTATTAATGAGCTCTCGTCAACACTGACCCTTAGATGCATTTTGACTATATGCCTTGATATTCCAATTTTGGAATGTGCCAACATGGACTCACTTGTAACAGGGTAGAAAGGGCTCCAAAATTCCCATTTCCCATGGAGAGTGCATATTCAAGAATGAAGGCAAACTCTAGCAACAAGTCAGCTTGACCAGAAAAAGTGGTACCTGTCCCTTCAGAAGACACTTTTAGCTCCATGCTTTGGTGAAAGCCACTGGCGCTAGGAACTCTCAATTGTCTGAGGGTCCCCTAAAAGCATGTCCCTGTTCACTGATAGTTTAGGTAGTCTGAACCCAAATGGTGTCCTCTGGAACTGGGTCAGGTTAGTCTCGGTGCTGGCTCTGCAAATCTGAAATCAGAGGCAGTGGTTTCCTTCACTGGTTAAATGTCAGATTCCTGGGCTGCTGCCAGGGGTCTAGCTGTTGAATGTGTTACTTGGAAAACTATGGATGGCAGATTAAGGACCGCCCTACCTTTCTTGGGCTGTCAACTGTGGAAACCAATTGCATTTTTCAAATTACTTGTCTGGGTCACTCATTCAGATGTACATGGTGAAGCCTGTTCTTTACAGAGACTGCCCAGAATCAAGTTGCTGATTGAGACTGTTTCTGACTTTGAGACGCGTCAGTATATGACACCCTTGTGACCCCACACCCTAGCCTTAGTGAGGTATATTTAAGAAATAAAATTGTATGATATTTATTTATTTAAAAATTTTTAATGTTTTATTTATTTATGAGAGAGAGAGACACAGCGTGAGCAGGGCAGGGTCAGAGGGAGAGGGAGATACAGAATCTGAAACAGGCTCCAGGCTCTGAGCTGGCTGTCAGCACAGAGCCAGATGCGGGGCTTGAACCCACAAACCGTGAGATCATGACCTGAGCCGAAGTCGGACGCCTAACCGACTGAGCCATCCAGGAGCCCCAAAATTGTATGATATTTAAACTGCAGCCTTACCTATGAAGGCCCGTAGTCTCAGTGAGTTGTTGGAGTGGCGGGACGATCCTGCGCACATGCAGGGCAAGGACTGAAATATATAATGCTACCACTGTCTCCGTGTATGAGGAACACTTGCCTAACTGGAGTGGGTAGGGGTGTTTGGAAACGAAGCTTGGGCTCTTCAGATGTGTCCAGGAGTCCTAACTCAGCTTTGCCTCTCAAGGGGGCAGTGAAGGGGTGAGGGGGAAGCATCCCAGGCCTTCCCTTNAAAATGGGGGGGGGAGGCTGTGTTGAGTGAAGCTTAAACAGAGATTAGTTGCTCCCACTCTGTGAGAGGAGGCAGACTCCAGCACATAGTCTCAGTACCAGCCCAGGGATGGAAATTCTGAGACAGAGGCTGGTGAGAGAGAGACTGAGAGACACTGAGGATGGGTTTGGGTGGGGTGATGGTGGTATGTGTTTCAGGGGACTGGATGACCAAGCCTGAAGAGAGGCAGGGAAGGGGAGACATTTATGCAGAGATCTGAGCATTAAAAAGGAACTGCTTTCCAAGTAGAAGAGATAGTTTGGGCATATGCTGTTTGAGGTGAAAAAGCATAATGTCTGGAGAGGGCTCTAATTTTCCAGGACCGCTGAAGCACAAAATGGAGAGTGGAAGACATGCCTAAACATTGCTTAGGAACCAGAACTACACGGGACTTCAGTTTCATTCAGAAAGTAAGGCAAGTCGCCACCTTTCTTTGGGTCTCCGCAAAATGAAGCATAAAACCAAAGGCTCACCCCTGCTCTTCCCTCACAAAGTTGCTGGGAATAGGCTCATCAGCCACCAGAGCCACTGGCTCACAAGCCAAAACCTGCAGACCGTCTTGCTCCCTGCATGACTTCATACAATCCTAGCAACGCCTGCGCGGAAGCTTTGTGCTGGACTCGCCAGAAGGCAGGTTTTGCTGCTTCGATTCCGCCCTTCATTGGCTAGAACCAACTGCTCGTCTGGCCAGTTGTTAGTGGCGACGTAGGCGGGAACAACCTTGGTCGCTAAGATACCGCGTACTTCCGTTTCCTTTCCCTCTCAGTTCTCCTTAGGCAGCCTCATCTCGTCCCTTCGACCAATGGCAGATGGGCAGTGGGCGGGACTTTATTTGTCCGGACCAACGAAATGCGGACTGGCCCGGCGCAGCGCGGCCAATGACCGTGGGCCAGCCCCTGTAAAGTGGCTCGGGCGCCCCCACGCTCGTCTTTCGTCCGCTTTCCATCCCTGCCCCTCCCAGCCCCGGATTCAGCACGGCGCCGGCCGCGGTCTGACAGGAACGGGACGGAGCCAAGATGGCGGCGGCCGACGGCGACGACTCGCTCTATCCCATCGCGGTGCTGATAGACGAGCTCCGCAACGAGGATGTTCAGGTCCGGAGGCCACGGGGAACTTGGGGAACACGGGAAGGGGTAATGGGGGCACGGACGGCCCTTGAGGAGAAGGCTCAATGATCGCTGGGAGTGGCGGAAGGGGCCGCGGCCAATCAGCGTTCAGCTCTCACGTCTTCTGGTCCCAGGACTGGATGCTACGGCGCCCGGGATTGGGTGTCGGGCCACCGGAGGGCGGGAGGCAGGCCAGCCTGGAGGGTCCCGGGCCTGCTGAGTGCGCGCGGCTGCCGGGGTCCCAGGAAGCCTTGACCGGGGAGGGCGTCGGGCCACTGGGTGGGGCAGAGGGAAAGGCTCGGTGATTGGCAGCAGCCCCAGAGTGGCCTCTTGGGGATGGGGAGGGCGCGCGGCTTGTTCGAGTGGGGGAGGGGCGCCTGGCGGGTCGGGACCCGGGTAGGTTTTCCCCTTCATGTGAGATCCGGCGGCTGGGCCTTAGCGCTGTGGGGTAAACTCTCCAAATGGGGCCAGAGAGATGACGGCTGCCTTTCCAATTTCTGCCCTCCCTCCCTCTTCAGTTTTGGTGTAGATTCCCGAAGGGGAGGGGCGGCGAAAACTCCGCTCCCAGGGGGGCAACTAGCTAAATTTAAGAGCGGATTTCGAGGTAGAAATCCACCCCCACCCCACCCCCCGCCTCGCTTTTGGGATCCTGCCGAACTGCGGGTGGGCAGTTTACTAAACGGGCTACCACATTTCTGGTGAGTGGGATGGCGGCCCGGCCGGGCTGGAGAAGGGTCGAGAAGACTACGGACTCCACAGTTTGCCATCCCAGCTCCACCTCCCACCTGCCGTGTGACCTTGCGCACGTTACCTCAGTGCTCTGGGCCCGCGTCCCCTGAAACGTGGGCTAATAATAGTTCAGGCATCCCTGAGTGGTTGTGATGGACTGAAGGAGTTAATACTACAAGTAAAAAAGAACGGTGCCTAGTTGTCATAAGGGCCCAATAAACGTTAGCTACAATTATTGGGAGTAGTAATTGAAGAGGTCTCGTCCTCCCGTTACAGGAGCCACAGTTTATGTCTAAAATTGAGCGGATTGCACTGGACCCATCCTCTGAGTGATCTCGAGGTAGATTGCTCTGGTTCTGGAGTCGGACTGGTTGCTGTTGTACTCCTGGCCTTTCCACTTCTTGCTAATTAACATGGGCAAGTTGGTTAATCTCCTTAAGCCTTGGTTTCCTCTTCTCTCAAATGGAGGTCATTACCTAGTTCATAGGGCTGTTGTGTGAATTCATTTGTTCAGTAAACACCTGCCATGTATCACCTATGGTGCTGAGGATATAATGGTGACATCAGTTGTTAAACCAGAGGCAGATGTGGAACAGCTAAATACATTATTAACACGTGTGACACGTGGGAAGGAAACAACAGGGTATTGTGATAGTGAATCAGTCAGTATTTCCTGAGCCTCTCCTCTGGGTAGGGCATTGTACTAGGCACAGGGACACAGCAAGGGACAAGATGAACAAAAACTACCTGCCTCATGGAGTTTTATGTTGCTGTAGGGGGAAGCAGATTAAATAAAGACAGTTAAGTAAAATGTGTACTATTAAGATGGCAAAAGTGCTTTGGAGAAAAATGAGCAGGGATGGGGAGGACAGGAGAGTGTTACAGGTTCAGATAGAATGGCCAGGGAAGGCCTTATTGAGAAGGGACATTTGAGCAGAGAAGTGAGGAGCAGGCCCCATGGATGTCTGGGGAATAGCATTCAGCTAAAGGAAGCAACTGCACAGGTCCTGAGGCAGGAATGTGTAGTACGTGTTTGGAGAACTGCAGGAAGGCCAGTGTAGCTGGAGCCAAGAGAATGAGCTGTTGGTGTTGGGAGATGAAGATGAAAGGGGCCATGACTCACAAGGCTCTTATGAGCAATCACTTAAACCAGGTGTTCCTGGATCATTGGGCATGACAGAGAAGAATTCTTGAGATATTTTATGGCACAGCTTAGTAAATTTATTTGTTTAAGTAGTATGGGGACAGGACCTTTGGGCAGGGAGAGCTGCACTTTTGCTGTATGAAGCCAGTGGTTATATATGCTTAGTGTTCAAGGGCGAGGGGATGTGCAGGGAGTATTCGATCATGAATGTTTTCTTTGAATTTCTATTCGTAAAATTTTCAGAAGGTTTTTCTAGTGCTTGTCATTTAGCTCGATATTAACTATGGGTGAGATGTACAGGCAGTCATGAGACCCTTTAAGAATGTACCAACCAGCACATATTTGCTCTTTATCGAAACTAGGCAGGCTGTAGGTCAGCCTTCTGGGCTGAAGGTGGACGTTTTCTGCTTCTATCCTTGATCATCACAGGGATTGGCAAATGACCAGGGGTGACCCTTTGTCTATTGATTATGAATAAAGTTTTATTGAAAACACCGACCCATTCGTTTACTTACTGTCCATGGCTGCTTTTGTGACACAGCAGCAGGGTAGAATTGAGTAGTTAGAGACTGTCTGGCCCCCTAAAGCCCCTCCCTGCCTTAAGTGTCCCTCCCCCTCCTTTTTCTCTTTTCCTCTCTCAAAAATAAATAAATAAACTTTGAAGGCTGGGATACAGCAGGGAGTAAAAGAGCAAAACCGCTGCCTTCATAGGATTTACATTCTAGTAGAGGAGGCACAGTGGATAAGAATGTGATGTCAATGGCAGTAATTGTTTATTAGAAAAATAAGGCAAGGACCAGGGAATAGAGCAAGCCCAGGACTGCTTTTTAGGTAGGGTATTTAGGGAGGGTTCTCTGAGGAAGTGATCATGAGCAAGACTTGAATGAATTGGGGGAAGGGAGGACAGTCTGAAAGGTTGGTACAGAGGCCCTGAGGTGGGAGCTGGCTCATTGTGTTTAGAGAACAGCAGGCAGGCCATTGTGGCTAAAGCAGACTGAATGGCCAAGTGGTGAGAGGTGAGGACTAGTCACGAACGAGATCAAGTGAAAGCCTATGGACCAGAGCAAGGGCCCGGGTGAGATTCAGGAGCTGTTGCAAGACTTTGCGTGGAGGAATGACGTGTTTGGACTTAATTCTAAAGGATCCTTGTGGCTGTTTATTAGGGGCTGGGCAGGAACAGATAGACCTGCCGGGGTGCCTTCGCAGAGCAGCCAGGACTGGTGTCGGCACGTACTAGGGAGAAGAGGGTAGATTCCATGTCTCTTGAGGAGGGCTGTTGGGGTTTGCTGGTGGATAGGATGTAATGTGGGTGGTGAAGGGGGAGTTAAGGATGTCTGAGCTTTGAATCCCGGCTTTGCCACTTTGCCTTCCTGTATCCTTGCACCTATTCCTTGTCCTCATTGGGCCTGGATTCCTCATCTGTAGAATGGGGATAATGATGAGGAAGCAGCATCTGCTGTGGAGGGTGCGAAGATGTGGTGGACCTGGCAAGTTACGTGGCTGTTTAGTAGGCACACGGTAAGTGATGACCTCGGTCAGTGGTCGTGGTAGCTTATTGTTTATACTCAGGAAAGTGATGTGCAGACGAGTCCCTTACGTTAGGCCTACCCAGTTCTTGAGAGGCAGAGGCCGGGTTGCAGTATCCACGGGTGCTTGGGACACCATATTACCTACAGCATGGTCCCCTGGCTGAGAGACTGGATCTCTGTTAAACTCCCTCTCAGTCTTCTCATCTATAAAGTGGGAATGATTTTGTCATTTAGGAGTTCATAAGGGTGTTGTGAGGATTCATTAGTGTAGCACATGGAAAATGCTTAGACATTTCTAAGTGCTTGACAAATTCCAAGTGTTTGGTAAGTGTTGGCCAGTAGTAGTCATGGTGGTGCTGAGATTATGAGGGCTTTGTCTGTCAAGGTGAGGTGCTTTGGGTATTTTAAAAAACTATTCTTTTCATGATTAGAACAGTTGTTCTCGACTTGGGGTAACTTCGTTTCCCCAGGAGACAAATGTCAAGATATTTTGGGTGTCACGACCAGTGGGAGAAGTGCGTCTTGCATCTGGTGCAGGGAGGCCAGGGATGCTGCCGAGCATCCCGTGAGGCACAGGACATCTCCCGCCTCAAAGACATCCAGCTCGATTCAGTAGTGCTGAGGTCTAGAACTCCTGACGTGTGCCCAGTAGCATGCTGAGTACTGCGTGTGTGTTACTTGAATCTTCACAAAAGTCATCTGATCTGCTTTAGAAGTTTTCTTTAGTGGTTAAATATCAAATAGCAACATTTTTTCCCTGTTCCTCACCCTCCCTCAGGTTTTGGTGGGGGTAGGAAGTTATTTAAGTATTTTAAACTTTTTCTTATTAATATTTATTTTTGAGAGAGAGAGACACAGAGCACAAGTGGGGGAGAGGCAGAGAAAGAGGGAGAGACAGAATCCAAAGCCCGCTCCAGGCTTCAAGCTGTCAGGACAGAGCCCGAGGTGGGGCTTGAACCCATGAACCGAGAGATCATGACCTGAGCCGAAGTCAGACGCTTAACTGAAGTCAGACGCTTAACTGACTGAGCCACCCAAGTGCCCCTGATTTTAAGTATTTTAAAAGTCAGTCCCAGGCTTCAGACATTTGCTCCCACATACTTTGTTAACCACCTCTAAAACAGTGGATATTTTTATAATCATAGTACCATCATCTGCATCAGTGATTGCTTAGTATCCCCTAAACCTCAGTTCATAACCAGATCTCTATTGCTTCAGAAGTGCCTTGACAATCAGCTGTTTAAATCAGCTGTGAATTTAACTATGAATCTTTACATTTAATAAATAAGGATACTCAGTCGGTGTCCCACAACCTGGTAATTAGCTAGGGGCACTGGGTTTTGGGGCAGCACTCCTTACCACTCAACTGAGCCACTCAGCTGACCAGGATTCGAAATCCACTTTATAGGTTACTCAGTGCTTCTGGGCTTGATTGTCTGTTTAACTGAAATGAGGATAGAAGACAAACAGGCTGGGTTGTGTGGGTTAGCGACCTTACCGTGTAGACCTTGCAGTCACCAGCCACTGTCAGGGACCTTGCAGCGGTGTGCCTCATGTCCATGTCTTAGGAACATAGCCTTATAAGCTTCGACTTCTTTTTGTGGAATGCATGGGGGAGTCACCAGTCCCCCAGACCTTAGAGGTTGCTCTCTGAGAGCTTAAACTGAACAAAGAGAAGTTGTGTAGGATGGTAGTGCAGAACTGGGTGTGAGTTCCAGGTTCTGCCACAGTTCACAGGGCGACCTCTGTGCCCTTCTCTGTACCTTACTTGCCCGTCTGTATACTGAATGCAGGGCTAGCGTCTGCCTCTTGTGTTGCTATTAGTATAGTACGAGAGAGCATGTATAGAGTACCTGGCTGTGTGCCTAGCATATAGGAAGTACTCTGTAAATGGAATAGTTTATATTTATGCTTTTTAGTGTGCCCAGCCCTGTGCTAGGTTCAGGAATCACCATTGGTAACAGTCCTGACCCTTGTCCCAGAGACCAGTCACCTTCCAAACCAGGGGAACAAGCATGTCCATAAATAATCATTGTTCCAGGCCAGCTGCTGCAGGAAGTGTTCACTCTAGTGCTGCAGTTTCTGAGGGGGGAGATCTTACCATTTTTCTCTCCCACGTCCCCCACGAAATGCCAAATACACAAGAGATGTGATAAGAATAACAATAATACTGAGGTGCTTGCTACCTGCCAGACTCCGTCTCTAGGTTTGTCTCATTTGATCATCCCAGAAATCTTGTGAGGTAGGCACTGTTGTAATTCCCACTCTCTAGTGAGGAAACGGAAGCTCCCAGCGCCCAGACTGGCCTGGGGGCCCTTAGCTAATGGGGAAAGCCAGAGTACAAGCTCTTTTGTTACAAAAACAAATTTACATGATACAGAAATAGAGGTTGTGATGCTCCTTTTCATTTTAGCAGTGCTAAGTGATTGCCAGGTAGATGCTTAGTTTTTCATACCCACACACATTGTGTTCCTTTAGGAACGTGATCCTTTATGGAATAAGGAGGCAAGATATATAGACTCTAGGACATGAGAGGAGGTGGACAGACTTCTGTCACTCACTGAGCACTTCCCCAGGCTGAGCTCCTTGCTAAAGTGCACACGTTGCATTGCAGACCCCACTGCCCCATTGCCAGCCACCAGCTGTTGCAGACAGCTCCAGTTTGGAGCACATCCCTCCAAGATCCTTGTTATCGCTGCTTGTACTAACATTTGTATTTCCTTTATTAAGAAAAATTTTAACCCAGCAAATATTTCTTGGGCTCTAACTCCATGCCAGGTGTTGTCCAGGTTCTTGGGGCCCAGGGTGGAGGAGACAGGGTGGGGAAGGACAAGCTGAACAGAGAAGTCTGTGTCAAGAGCGATGAGAGTTCATACATGGAGAATGATGGCCTGCTGTTTTCCCTGGGGGGTCATGTGTGAGGATGTGAGGATCTAGCAGAGTTCTGGGGTGTCTGGAGGGACTGTGTCTCTGGCTGAGGAAACAGCACATCAGCAAATGCAAAGAGCTGGGGGAGAGTTGGGGTGGCGTTGGTGTGTTGTGTTGGTTTATTGTCAAGGAAACCATTGTG
>NW_027533260.1:280909-282404 GCF_008692635.1 Crocuta crocuta | reverse complement strand
TAGAGATTGTGTTTGGGCCTCATAGGCCATAGTAAGGCTTTTGGGTTTCGCCCTTCATTGTGAAGTGAAGATGGACTGTGTGTGACTCACACCATACACGCTTGGGTCAGGGAAGCGCCGCGGGGCCGCACTGTGCATGTGCATGTCAGGGAAGCTTTGTGGATCGAATGGGAACATGGGCCTTAAAAAGCCAAGTAGTGCTTTTACAGGTGGATGTGGTGGCAGGAAGGGAGATTTTATACATCGTGTTTCTGGGTACTGGGCTGCGTGCTGCTGGGGATACAGGTGGCCCCAGCCCAGGGACCAGCTGTGGGGACAGTGCACAGGGCACTCTTCTAGTGTGGTGACATGATCACAGGAAGGATTTCTTTTATTTCTTTTTCTTTTCTTACTTCTCATTGATGTCAATAGCTACTCCATCAGGAACGTCACAGAGGGCCCAGCAGTTGTTTCTGCAAGTAAGGTTCATTTTCTCCTTGTATAACAAGTTCAGCAGCTCAAGGATATCACAGAATTGGGTCAGAGTATGCTGGTTTTTTTGACCTGCCTTGTGTGGTCACAGATTGCTGCAACATCTGCCGTCATTACGTCTTCCCAGGACCACACTGAAAGCAGGGGCTGACCCAGGACAGAGAGGGTTGTTGTGTTTGTTTTGTTTTGTTTTGTCCTTCTCCCTGATTTCCCAAGGAGGAACATCTTTTTTGGACTCTCCTTGGCCAACTTGTCCTTACGTCTCTTTGTCTAGAACTAGGTCATGTGGTCAGTTCTTTGGGATTCAGTTTGGCTGTAAATAATAGGAAGATTCAAAAGGAGGTTTAGGGGCTTGACGTTTATTTCTGACTCCTGTCTGGTGGCACCCCAAGCTGGTGTGGCACTCTGTGGTGTCAGGGTCTCCGGCTCTTACACACTGTACTCTCTTGTGTGTCCTCCATCCTGCCTTCCCCATCTCCAGGTGACCTCAGGATCCCAATGGCTGCTAAAGCCTCAGCCATCAGAGCCTCATGCCATTCAGGATGGAGGGAAGAAGAGCGTGACCCCAGATCCTATTAAGGGTACTTTCTAGAAACTGCACATGCCATTCCCACTTGGATTTCACTGGCTGGGCATTAATCCCTAGTCATGTTGGATGCAGGCACAGTTCAGAAATGTCTTTTGAGGGGGTTGTGTGCACAGCTGCAACCCAGGACTTATGAATGGCAGTGTAGCCCAGAGCGGGGGCTCTTAACCTGGGGCCTGTCTTGATTTCCAGCACACGATTCCCATCTGATTCAGATGGAAAAAGTGACATCTTTATTTTCACTACCCTAGAACTCCAGTCGAACTTCCTTCCATTACGAACTGTAGTGTTACGATAGCAGAGTACACACAGTCAGCAAAGCCTGTGGAAGTCGTGAGTGTTCATATCTCACTTCAGCTGTTGCACATACTTCTAGGGTTGTCTGTGCTCTCCTCTGTTTCGGAGCTGTGGTTGTTATTAGACCTGCTCCGTCCCCCC
>NW_027533260.1:264555-280620 GCF_008692635.1 Crocuta crocuta | reverse complement strand
AGTTTGATGGTACTGGCAAAGAGCCAGGTGGCTGGGGTTCCAATCCTGACTCTGCCACCTGTGAGCTGCGTGAGGTTACTGAACCTCCCTGTGCCTTTGTTTTCTCTGCCATGTGATGAGTGGTCCTGTGTTTACCTCCTGAGGTTGTGAGAGGATCCAGTGAGTTGAGATATTAAAGCACCTAGCCTGGCACACAGTATGTACCACAGAAATACTTGCTGTTATTTTTCTATCGCTCTAACAGAAAGGAAGAGAGGCCTTAGTGGATACTTACCCACGTGTGCCCTTCTTGACACCTGAACAGAATATGGTGCTGCAGCAGGGTGAAGTCGACACAGCTGCCATTATTGTCTTTGCTGGTCCTAGGGTGTTCCCAGGATATGTCACTTGGCACTCACAGTAACCTTCTGAGGATAGGTGATGTTGTAATCCCCATTTCACAGGTGAGGAAATTGAGGCTCAGAAAGGTGCAGAGAGTGGCCCAAGATCCCATAGTTAATAACGTAAAGCTGCGTAGCCTTGAACCCAGGCCCTGTGGCTCCAGAGCACCACCCTGTGCCGTCTTTCATGGTGCCATCTGTGCTGAAGAAAGCAATATGATGTCCTCAGTGACACCAAAACCAGAAAGTCCAAGGACAGCAGGAGGGAAGGGGGCTTTCCCCCATGGCAGAGATGCCCTGATTCTCATGAGCCCACCCCTTGGGCATCTTTCCTAAACTACAGTGATGCTGAGATTAAGAGTCAGGATTCCTGGCTTCCAGTCTGGGCTCCACTATTTTCTGGCAAATGACAGCTTCTCTGTGCATCAGCATCCATACCCTTAAAAGAGAGATTCCAGTAACAATACCTGCCTCAGAGCCCAGTTTTTGGGATGTGTGAATTCTCCACATCAAGCACTTGAAGGCTACCAAGCATAGTAAGTGATCAGTAAACATAAGCAGCTCTTGTTGCTGACATTATGCGAGTGATCGTTCCCTGCTAGCATCTCCGTTTCCTCAGGGCCGCCGCTCACCTGGTGTAGGCCTGGCCCCCCTGTATGTTTCCCCATAGCCCAGCCGAGAAAAGAACCCAGAGATCCAACTTGGAGGCAACAAGGAGGAAAGAAACCAGCAACTGAGTCAATATTCCCCCTGATATTTTATTAAGGAAAACTTCAAACATACAGAACATTTAAAGGCTAGTACCAGGGCCAGTAAACTACAACTCGTAGGCCACACTAAGCCCATGGCCTGCTTTGCAATTGCAGTCTTATGGGAACACAGCCTGGCCCATTTGTTGGCATATCGTCTGGTTCTGTGTCTGCTTTTGTGCCAGTGCACAGTTGAGTAGTTAGGACGGAGACTGTGTGGCCGAAAATGCTCAAAATATTCACTTGCCGACAATTTACAGAAAAGGTTTATATTTACTACCCATTTTCATTAACTGTTAGTGTTCACCATATTTTGATTTTATGTTTCTATTGGTCTGTCTATATATGTGTTTTATTTTTTGGCTAAAAATAAGATGCAGACCTCATAATACTTAATCTTGAGGTTAATTGCTGCCAGAGGAGTGAGCATTTGGACCACGTTAAACCCAAAAACCCAGTGGTGTTGTATGAGAAGTTGCGAGTGCATTTTTGTGAGAGGAGGAGGAGGGGGCGCCACAGCATGTCCTCAGAGTCCCACCAGTGTCCGTGATCTCAGAGAGACTTTGAAAGAGACTTTTGAGGGGCGCCTGGGTGGCTTAGTCAGTTAAGCGTCCGACTTTCGCTTAGGTCATGATCTCGCGGTTCGTGGGTTCGAGCCCCGCGTCGGGCTCTGTGCTGACTGCCAGCTCAGAGCCTGGAGCCTATTTCGGAGTCTGTGTCTCCCTCTCTCTCTGACCCTCCCCTGCTCACGCTTTCTCTCTCTCTCTCTCTCTCTCCTAGAAATAAATAAAAATTTAAAAAAAAAGAGAGACTTTTGAACCCCTGGACCAGGGGACCGATGTAGGATCGCAGGCACTGGCAGGCAGACCTCTTTGGGAAAAGAACCAGCCGAGGGAGCCCCATCCCTTCTTGCTCGGCCTCTCCTTCCAGGAAGAGGATGCCCTCTGGGTGCCTGGCAGTGGCTTACTCATTCATGAGGGTGTTTCCTTCTACTCCCACGCGTGACCTCCCTGCGTTCCGCCACTGCCCTTGTGGAGCTGGAGGACCAGGAGGGGTCTCCATTCCTGGCCCGCGGCGCCAGGTCCCTTTGTCCCAGTGCTTATGTCCACATGTGCCTGTCTCTCTGAGCCGGGCTCCGCGGAAGGGAAAGGGGGTATTGGATGCTGACCTCCCTGGGAGGTGCTCCGTGTGAAGCCTGTCCTGTGTGAGCCAGACGCGTTAGAGTCCTGGAGCCACAAGTCACCACATGCTTGGTGGCTTGATGCAACAGAAATCATCCTCATGGTTCTGGAAGCCAGACGGTTGAAGTAAGGCATCAGCAGCGTTGGCTCCTTCTGGAGGCTCTGAAGAAGGTTCAATCCATGCCCCACTCCTAGGTTTGGGTGGCAGCTGACAATTCGTGATGCTCCATAGCTTGTGGACTCCTCACCACAAGTCTCGCCCTCCATCTTCATATGATCTTCTCTCCATGTGTTTCTGTGTCTCCTTTTCTGTCTCACCGGGACACAGTCTCACTGGGACACATGTAGAGCAAACTCGCTCTCCCGTGTGTCTCCTTCACTCCCCTGGCACGGCCACACTCGGTACTTCTGACACCATTTGTGAGGTTTTCCTCACGCCAAGCAGTTCTCGGCGACACTAGCTGGGTGTCCCACAGTGCGTTTCAGTTCTGACACTGGCATCAGCGCAGACCCCACAGGTTAAGGGCTCTGTCCCCAAGACCTCTCCCCACCTCAGATGCCTGTTGTAAGTAATAGGTCTCCGTGTCACCCACAGCTTCTGTCAGACTTGGCTGCAAATTGGAGGTTCCCATGACCCTGTCCTTGCATTTGATGATTTGCCAGAACAGCTCACAGAACTCAGGGAAACACTTAGATACATGAATTTATTATCTGATAAAAGATATAAAGGATTCAGATGAACAGCCACATGAAGAGCTACCTATAGGGTGAGGTCTGGAAGGGTCCTGAGCACAGGAGCTTCTGCTCCCCTGCATTTGGGGTGCGCCACCCTCCTGGAACGTGGATGTGTTCACCAGCCTGGAGGCGCCCCAAACCCTGTACTTTCAGGATTTTTATGGAAACTTCATGCAGGCATGATTGATCATTAGCTCGCATTTCCAGCCCCTTCCCCAGTAATGGGGGGTAGGGCCGAAAGTTCCAGGCTGTGACTATAGCTTGGTCTTCCTGGTGACCAGCCCCCATCCAGGAGCCCACCAAGATTCGCTTCATTAGAACAAAAGATATTCCTGTCACTCAGGAAATTCCAAGGGATTTAGGAGCTCTGTGTCAGGAATCCGGGTCAGAAACCAAATGTTGGAATGGAAGATGCTCTTAGTGTTTTTATCACTTAGGAAATTGCAAGTGTTTTAGGAACTGTGTGCAGGAACCAGGGGCAGAGACCAGTAAACATATTTTCTATTTCACAAGGGCTCCTCCCTGAATTTGAGGTGATCTCGAGAGGCTGACTTCATTACATCTCATCTTCAGGGTCCCTGTTTTCACATTCATTCACATTCATGAATACCAGGGGCTAGGACGGGAGCATGGCTTTTGGGGGCCACTATTCAACCTGTTACACTAGTGGTATTAATACTACGGCTACTGTTTATGTAGCAGTGTTGTTATAATATTGTTTGTTCTGTGATCATCACTGCTACCTGGTGCTCCTGGGTTTTGGTCCCTGCACCACACCATCTGAGCCGTGTGACCTGTAGCAGGGGCTTTTGCTCCCTAAGCTGTTTCCTCCTGTATAGAATGGGGCTTACCACAGCTCTGCCCCCAGCTTGCCATGTGAGCGCCTGGCCTAGGACCTGGCACAGCGTAAAGGTGCTGGAACGTGGCCGCCCCTGTTGGAGCCTGTCAGGTCCTGAGTGCAGGAGGGGTGAAAGCAGAGGAGGAGGACCGGGGGTGCGGGCAGGCAGTGAACAGTTTTAGAGAGTGGTCTTGGGGAGTACCACAGAATGGGCATCGGCTCCGTAAGACTCATTGGATGCTTTTTCTGAGGCTGCTGCTACCACTGTACTGACTCAGTCACTTGGTCGGTGTCCCCCATCCTTCCACACATTAGTGAGGCTTCCAGAGGCTGCCCCACACCCGTAAGTCAGGGCTTGCTAGCATTCTCAGACCCTGCTGTTCTTTTCTCTCATTAGCTTCGCCTCAACAGCATCAAGAAACTGTCCACCATCGCTCTGGCCCTTGGGGTGGAAAGGACCCGCAGCGAGCTCCTGCCCTTCCTGACAGGTAAGGAGGTGGACTCCTGGGGCCCCGGGCGGAGTGGGGGCTCTCAGGGGTGTTTTCTGCCAGCGAGGCCTCATCGGGGAGTTAACACATTGTTTGTGAGGGTCTGCCCTGTGCTGGGCCTTGTGGGCTGGGGGCAGGGCTGGGGAAAGGGGTCTGGAGGCAGACAGAGCCAGGTTCGCACTGCTAACAGTCAGCAGCTGGTGACATTAGGTGAGTTACTTAACCTAACTGTTCCTTACAGTTTTGCTGTGGGAGGTGGGGATGAGCATGCGTGTGCTGTAGCGTTGGTGTGGGCGTGAGTAACAGTAATGGATGCTGCCACTTCCCTGTGTGCGTGCGCCCAGCAGTGCTCGCAGTCCCTCCTGGGAGGATTGGGTTAGTTCACGTCCACAGACTGGGGCAAGTGTGTGGATGCAGGTTCCCTGAGACGGAGGACTGGCTTGATCTCTGCCTTTATTCATGGCCATGACATTTCTTCAGGTTCAGGAGANTGTTGGAGCCTGTCAGGTCCTGAGTGCAGGAGGGGTGAAAGCAGAGGAGGAGGACCGGGGGTGCGGGCAGGCAGTGAACAGTTTTAGAGAGTGGTCTTGGGGAGTACCACAGAATGGGCATCGGCTCCGTAAGACTCATTGGATGCTTTTTCTGAGGCTGCTGCTACCACTGTATTGACTCAGTCACTTGGTCGGTGTCCCCCATCCTTCCACACATTAGTGAGGCTTCCAGAGGCTGCCCCACACCCGTAAGTCAGGGCTTGCTAGCATTCTCAGACCCTGCTGTTCTTTTCTCTCATTAGCTTCGCCTCAACAGCATCAAGAAACTGTCCACCATCGCTCTGGCCCTTGGGGTGGAAAGGACCCGCAGCGAGCTCCTGCCCTTCCTGACAGGTAAGGAGGTGGACTCCTGGGGCCCCGGGCGGAGTGGGGGCTCTCAGGGGTGTTTTCTGCCAGCGAGGCCTCATCGGGGAGTTAACACATTGTTTGTGAGGGTCTGCCCTGTGCTGGGCCTTGTGGGCTGGGGGCAGGGCTGGGGAAAGGGGTCTGGAGGCAGACAGAGCCAGGTTCGCACTGCTAACAGTCAGCAGCTGGTGACATTAGGTGAGTTACTTAACCTAACTGTTCCTTACAGTTTTGCTGTGGGAGGTGGGGATGAGCATGCGTGTGCTGTAGCGTTGGTGTGGGCGTGAGTAACAGTAATGGATGCTGCCACTTCCCTGTGTGCGTGCGCCCAGCAGTGCTCGCAGTCCCTCCTGGGAGGATTGGGTTAGTTCACGTCCACAGACTGGGGCAAGTGTGTGGATGCAGGTTCCCTGAGACGGAGGACTGGCTTGATCTCTGCCTTTATTCGTGGCCATGACATTTCTTCAGGTTCAGGAGAGGAGTATTTTCTGTTTAAAAAAGATCTGGGTACATTTAAGCTAACATAGTGTAGTTAAAAAATACTTGTAAGTAGGCCATTTAAAGACGTATTTATTTCATGAATGTCTAACGTGCACCAGTATGTGCTGTGAGGTGAGGAACAGATCGAAGTTTCTGTCTTCGGAGCTTCTGTTCCAGTCAGGGGACAGGTAGTGATGGAGACCGGGGAGAGACACAAAGTGGGAGAAAGGGGAAGGATGCTCTGGTGGCGGTTGGGGCAGGTCTTCTGCGGTGCCCTGTCAGGCTCCGGGGGAAGAATGTTCCACGCATGGGGAGAGGCCGGCGTATGCTCATGTGTGGCAGTCATGGGAGGCGCACAGGATTGGAGGGAGGATGTGCATCTGGAGGAGGACAGGGGCCGCATCGTATGGGAGCACGATACGTGGAGTCTAGATTTTAATTCACATCTCAGAAACCACTGGGAGATTGAGGTAGGGGAGTGTCATGATTTTAAGGATCACTCAGGATTCTGGGAGGAGGCTAAGCAGTTTGGGAGCCAGGGCAGGAGCAGAAAAACCAGTTAGGAAGCAGTTGCAGTCACCCAGCAAGAGGTAGTGATATCAGAGTGACCCTGAGGTGGGGGGTTGGCAGGTCGGTGTCAGAGAGGTGGGAGGAGGCGGCCCTATGCCTTTGAGGCCAGGTGAGCAGGAAGGCTGGGAAAGCAGTTCTGTGCAGCTGGGGACGGTGAAAATATGAGGTGTTGGCAGTTCCTACAGATCTTTCAGGAACATGACTTGGCTGAGGAGTCTGGACTGCAGACTGAGTTAAACATGAGTTGAGGCCGTGGAAATGCACAAGGAGATAGAGAAAATGGAGAGGGTGAGGTTACCTGTGCACAGATAGGGCCTGGGAAACTGAGGCCGGGAAGGACCAAGTGCCTGGTGGGCCTGGAGCCATGCTGACCTGTGTTTACAGAAGTCCTAACTCCAGCCAGGCCCCATGCTGAGCTCCTCACAGAAAGCACCCCTTCACTTGGGTCTCAAACAGCTCTGCTGGGGTGTGGGGCTGAGAAGACAGGCTCAGAGGTGAGGTGAATTAACACCCCCACTCCACCAGCAGCCAGTGGTAGAGCAGAGAAGCCAGTACAAGAGGAGGATGGTGGCAACAGCACCATGAGCGGGGGTGTGGGGGAGGTGGGGGGAGTGGGGGGTTGGTGAGGAAGTGACCCGGAGTGGAACCGACCACTTGTCTCACGCCCCGTTGGCCCGAGCACGGTCACTTGACGTGTCAGCCGCAAGGGGGCCTCAAGATGTCTGGCTGGGTTGCTGTAAGCTTGGCTTAATCTGAGGAAGTTGAAATGCCAGCATAGATGCCAGGGACGTTAGCGTCTTCTGTCACAGAGGTGAGCAGCTCTTGCCAGAGACCGCTTCTGCCACAGAGGTCAGCAGTTGAGGAGAAAGGTCTTTGGGTTGAGCATGAAGACACAGCAGCTCTGTCTTCACACGATCATCTGTCCTTCCGGCAAAGCTGGGCTAAGCCCCTGCGGTGCTTGTCTCTGTTAGGAACTGGGGTACAGAGAGGAGCCAGTCCTAGACCCCTAGGATGAGGGCTCTGATAAAGGTGGCTTGGGGTTAGGGGGAGTGTGGATAAGGGACGTGCCGGGTCTGGTCAGGAAACTTTCCAAGAAATTGTAGCTGAACTGAGTCTCGAAGGATGGAGAAGAATTTCTCAGGCTCAGGGGAAAGATGAGTTCTTGGCAGAGAGGGCAGTGCTGAGGTACAAGCTGGATGGAAGCAAGAAGCCCCCAGGTATCGGGTTCTGTGCTCTGCTTGCCTGGTCTTGTTTGCTCCTCAGTGATTCATGCTGAGAGGTGGACTAGCCCTATCTTACAGGTGCAGTAATGGGCTGGCAGAGTGGTCTCGCTTCCCCAGTGTCCCTCACCTCGTGAAGGCCAGAAGCGGGACTTTGGTGCTCTGTTCTCTGACCCATTCCTGCACCCCAGTCTCCGTACCAGCCCAGACAGCGGGCAGGGAAACTGAGTGCTGACGGTTTGAGGAAGCAGAACGAAGCCAGTTTCTTCCCAGCTTGGGTCACTGAGGCGCTGGGGTCAGACTTGGGGTGGGACCGTAACGGAGTCTGTCTTTGTTCCACAGACACCATCTACGATGAGGATGAGGTCCTCTTGGCCCTGGCGGAACAGCTGGGCACCTTCACCACTCTGGTGGGAGGCCCCGAGTATGTGCACTGCCTGCTGGTGAGTCTGGGAAGCAGGGAGGTCCCCTTGCCCTCCCCTTGGGGATCAGACCCGTGGCCCTGGCAGCAGCAGAGTGGGAAGGGTGCAGGAGAGGCTGCGGGTCACCTTTTAGGAACAGGCAGGCCTTGCACATTCTCTTGAATGCAGTAAGTCAGTAATGGCATTTAAATCAGAAGTACCCAAAATGCACTTGTTTTCCTTTCTGTTAGCTGGGCCCTTGCCTAACCAGTGCCAGGCCCTGCGTGGCTCTATATGTAGAGGGGCTTGGAGACCATCTGAGTCCTATCACTTATTTACTGTGTGACTTGTAAGAGTGAGTTAACCTCTTTGTGTTATACTTTCTTTATCCATCAAATGGGAGTCACTAAAACTTGTCTTTATAATTGATTTAAGCCCTTGGCATATGTAGGTACCATCAGGTGTCAGTGTCGTTATGATGTATGTCCTGAACCCACGTCCATCCTTTGGGGTAGGGAAAGTACCCTTTTTGTAGGTGAGCCACGGTGTGCCGAGAGGTTAAGCATCTTGGCCAAGGCCTCACAGGTGCTAAGTGGCAGAGCTGGGATTCCAGGCGCCTGCCTGAGCACCCCCATGCTTGGTGATGGCTGGGGACACGGGGGGGTTAGATACTGATAGTAACTGCTGTTGTGAGAAGAGAAGGGAGGACTCTGGTCCTGCGACCTGGGAGGGAGGAGCCTCGGGGGTTTTCCAGTCCTTTGGTTCCCACCACCCCTCAGAGCTCTGGGCCACTGCTGCCCCCACCTCCACTCCACCCTCACTAGTTCTGTTTGTCATGGTTTGTAAAGACACAGTTTCACAATTGGGCATCTGTGCTTAATGATGTCTTAAGTTTTTCATTAGCCTTTCTTTCCTTTTAGTGGTGTATGCAATAATGGCACTTCTTAAAACTGGGGGGTTTGGGGTTTGAGCAGTTGCAGTAGTTTTTCTTCAGAGCAGCGGTACGACTGAAAAAATTTGATAAAGGTCCTTAAACTCTCGTCTGTTAGCTTTCTTCTGTGTGTCCGTGTATAATTTATGTGTACACACACACAGTAAATTGTGTATGAAATGAGATACTTTCATACATTTTACATAGATTAGGGTTGCTTAACATGAGGAGTATGAGGAGGTCTGGGGACCAGCCTAAAAGGAGTCCATTGAATTCCATGGAACTTTCTGCAAACCCTGGCTGTTTTTCTGAGGAGAGAATGTGTAGCCTTCAGCAGCATGTCCAAGGACTCCGGAGCAGAAAGCACACCCCCCATAGCTTCAGCAAGGGGCCCAGGGCCTTCAGATGGCGTGGGACTCTCACGTGGGGACAGGGCTAGAATCCTGGGGGTCAGGGTAATCCTGTACTTCTTTTGGGGGAGAGTCACCTGTCCTCTGGGACTGATGTTCCTGGTGTTCACATGAGTGGTAGACCTGTCCTCAGGGCCCTGGGCTGGGGAGCGCTCAGAACCCCCAAGTGCTGCTCAGTGCCTGCAGGTGCCTTCTGCACAGTCACTCGTCGTGTCCCCTAGAGACCCTAGGAGATGCACGCCAGTGCTAGCCCCGGTTCGCAGATGAGGACACTCAGAGGTGCCAGGTCTGGTTAGGTAGATTGCCTGAGCTGGGAAGACACAGTCAGGATTTGAACCTAGGTCCCTGCCTCTTCACCACTGCCACTCCTCTCTCCTACCCTCCAACGTCTCTCAGTTGCTCCACAGGCTGATTGGAGCTGCACCAGAGGGAAGCTGGGGGAGCTTGGAGCCCAAAGGAGGCACCTAACCTGTTTAGATGGGATGGGGGAGCTGTACAGGAAGTCCTCCCAGAGGAGGTGGCAGTGAGTCTGGATTTTGACAATTAAAGAGCAATGGAAAATGGCTGTTGTGCAATTTGTTCATTCCATAAACATGAGTACCAACTATGGGCCCTGGGGACTCCCACCCCAGAAGTGTGTCCGAGCCAATCCCAGCCCTTGTTCTCTGCAGAGGTGAAATGGAATTAGTTTCATCGGGACCCATCTAGCCACAGCACGAGGATTGACTCTGTATCATCAACTCTTAGCCCTTTTGGATTCATGGATCTCTTTGAAAATCTGATGAAAAGTCTAGACCCTCTAATAAAAGTACAGTGATTTTAGGAGATTCACACCTCTCCCCTCCCCTGCATGTTCTCTGGATTTGAGAACTCCACCTCTGCTTCGTAGAGAGGCCCCACGGTACAGCTCATCATGGGAAAGCATCGCTTGAGTTTCCTAACCCTGCACCTTCCTGGGTCTGATACCCCAAGGGTCTGATATTCTTATGGTCTGTGCTGGGCAAGGCCTCCTGGGTGATCCTGTTGTGGGTGGTCCTGACCTCACTGTGACAACCACTGGGGCAACCCACTGGGGCAGAGACCCTTCCCTGACATAAGAACCACTTGGCCTTAGTGACAGGTTTTTCTCTGAGTGGAACAGGTAGGTTCTACTCAGAGTCACCCAGCAAATACCAATTGAGGACCTCCCAGGTGCCAGCTGGGGGAGCAGGAAAAGCCGGAAAAGAGGAGCCCAGCCCCTGCAGCAGCCCAGTGACCCCACCTCCAGCCTCACTCCGTGAGCCGGTCTAAAACCAGAAACCCTGCAATAGCATGGCTTTATGACAGGCCACATACCAGCACCCTTGGGCTAGTGCAGCATTACATTTTTCTTCTGAATCATTGCATAACTTTGTAAATGAGATTTTTAAATCTTTGTTTTTGTGGTAGAACATACATGAAATTTACAAATTTAGACATTTTTAAGTGTACAGTTTTGTGGCATGAAGTATACTCATCTTGTGGTGTAGCCATCACCACCATCCGTCCTCTTCCGAAACCTAAATTGTCCCCATTAACTAGCACCTCCCCATGTCCCCTCTCCCCCTGTCCCTGAGACCCACCTTCCTACTTTCTGTCTCTCTGGATCTGGTGACTCGAGGGTCTGCATGTAAAGGAATCCTGGTCCTTTCTGACTGCCCTGTTTCGCTCGGCAGAAGGTCTTCAAGACTCACCCATAGTGTAGCATGTGTTAAATGAGATGTTTAACATATAAACGCCTGGCCCTTCCAGCTGCTTTTGGAGAACAGTAGGCTTGGTTTTACTAGCTGTGTTTTCCTGCGGAGCCAGTCGATGGAGCAGGGAAGCCACCGCTGTCCCCAGGCTGCGTGTGCTCTCGCGCTTCCCTGCCACTACCCATCACCTTTGCTTCTTGTTTCATTCTGTTGCCTGCCTGGGCCCTGGAGACATTTCTATTTATGATTTCTTCCTTCCTTCTACACATGTCTGGCCACGCTGGACTCCAAACTGCAGACTCTCCTCACCTTTATTTGCACAGACTAGAGTCACTTAAGTCTCCCTTCATCTGGTCAGTAATTGCCGAGTTTCTGCCCTATCTGAGGAGTTCTGTGGGCCTCTGGGGACATAGCAATGAGCCAGTCAGATGTCCCTAAAGAACCACGACCCTTCCAGGCCTCACAATCCTGAGACCCCGGTTCCCCAATGAGGGAACTCGTGGGGCACTCACCTGTCAGAAACCACAGCTGTGCCTTCTGCTTTCTGTCTTTGCAAGGTCAGGAGCCTGGTGGCCTGGTTTGGGTCCTGACTTGTGGCTAGCACTAGCATGGGCAAGTCATTTAACATGTCTGCCTCACTTTCCTCTTCTGTAAAATGAAGACAGTCATGGGACCTGCTTCATAGGATTCAGTGAGTTAGGGCCATCATTGTCCCCTCCCCCCATCCTAAGTTGTGCTACGCAGTGGCCCTGCTTAGGAAATGCAGCACGTAGATGTTCCAGTCCACATCTGTGATTATTCATGCACTTTGAGGAGCTAATAACAAGTACAGCCATCTGCTCAGAAAGTGAGGGGTATAAATGTGAGGTTCGTGGCCTTCGCCAAAGCGCCTTGAGCCTTTTCAGGAAGGTCTGCTGGGTGAAGGCCTGGATGGAGAGGTCATGGAAGGTTTCTACATCTTTTTTTTTTTTAAACATTTATTTATTATTGAGAGAGAGACAGCTCTGAGCTGTCAGCACAGAGCCTGATGAGGGGCTCAAACCCACAAACTGCGAGGTAGTGACCTGAGCCAAAGTCAGACGCTAAACGGACTGAACCACCCAGGTGCCCCAGTCATGGAAGGTTTCTTGGAGATGACCTAGCAGCATGGGGTGGGGCATGAGGCTGGGGCGGTGGGGAGGGACCCTGCGGTGACCTTGTGCTCTGTGCCACAGCCGCCCCTGGAGTCGCTGGCCACGGTGGAGGAGACGGTGGTGCGGGACAAGGCAGTGGAGTCCTTGCGGGCCATCTCACACGAACACTCGCCCTCTGACCTTGAGGCCCACTTCGTGCCGCTGGTGAAGCGGCTGGCGGGCGGCGACTGGTTCACCTCCCGCACCTCAGCTTGTGGCCTCTTCTCTGTCTGCTACCCCCGCGTGTCCAGCGCTGTCAAGGCAGAACTTCGACAGTGAGTCCCAGCCTCCCCTCAGCATGGACCCCTTCTGTCAGCTCAGCCCCCGCTTCCCCCCCACCCCTGAGAGCAGGACACCCTTGGTGTCCCCAGGCCTGGTCCAGACACAGCCTTGTGCTCATTAAGGAAATGGAGAAACGAGAGCTCCTTCCTCCCATTGGGTGTGTGAGGATTTACAAGAATTACCGTGTACAAAGTGCTTAGAATGGAATCTGGCTCATAAAAGCACTCCACCCATGCTGTGTGATGCCATCTTTGCCTGCCCCGGGTCCAGAGCCCTCACATACATGCTGGCTCAGTTTGGCCACCTCCTCCGCCCTGCTCCCTTAGTCTTGATACCCCAGAGAATTCCTTGTACGTAAGACTCTTCTCCCAGAACAGTGAATGAAAAAATATATATTTTTTTAATGTTTTATTTTTGAGAGGTACACAGTGTGAGCAGGAGAGGGTCAGAGAGAGAGGGAGACACAGAACCGAAGCAGACTTCAGGCTCTGAGCTGTCGGTACAGAACCTGACGCGGGGCTCAAACCCACGAACCATGTGATCATGATCTGAGCTGAAGTCGGACGCTTAACCAACTGAGCCATCCAGATGCCCCACGAATGAAAATATTTCTAATTGGATTAAAATTTCCCATTAGTATGTGTTTCTTTCCTTGAGCAAGCCCAGTCCCTGAGTCTTACATGACAGCATACTGATTTACAACTCCCCACAAGTGCTTAGAAGTGTGTGTGGGTGTGCATGCATGCGTGTGCTTCCCCCACATCCCTGATTGGAACATTCACTCCTGAAAAGTAAGCTTTTGAGGGGCCCCCGACCAGCTTCTTAGCTCAACAACTTTATGTGGTCATAATGATATAATCACCTTCCATTCACTAGAACTTACTATGTGCAGACTGGCTGCTCTACTTTCACAGATATTATCTCATTTAAACCTCATGATGACCCTTTGTGGTGGGAGGTATCGCCATCAGCTCCATTTGATAGGCCTGGAACATTTGGAGAGGGGTCCTCACTTTTTTAAAAATTTTTTTTATGTTTTATTTATTTCTGAGAGAGAGAGAGAGACAAGACAGCATGAATAGGGGAGGGTCAGAGAGAGAGACACAGAATCTGAAACAGGCTCCAGGCCAGCTGTCAGCACAGAACCCAACGCGGGGCTTGAACCCACAAACTGCCAGATCATGACCTGAGCCGAAGCCAGGCATTTAACCAACTGAGCCACCCAGGTGCCCCAAAGAGAGAGGGGTCCTTACTTGCCCAGGGCCATACAGGCAAAGCCAGTTGCTGCTTTCGCTGTATGCTGCTGTGGGATCCTAGGGATTCCTACTCCTGAACCCCATTTCCAACCCCCAGATACTTCCGGAACCTATGCTCAGATGACACCCCCATGGTGCGGCGGGCCGCAGCCTCCAAGCTGGGGGAGTTCGCCAAGGTGCTGGAGCTGGACAACGTCAAGAGTGAAATCATCCCCATGTTCTCCAACCTGGCCTCTGACGAGCAGGTGGGTGCTCCCCAGCCTCCTCCCTCTCCGGACCCTGTGTCTACAAGGGAATCCCAGAGCTGACGGGCCTCTGCTGCCCTCTCCCTGTTCCGATCCTCTTCCCAGGACTCGGTGCGGCTGCTGGCGGTGGAGGCGTGTGTGAACATTGCCCAGCTCCTGCCCCAGGAGGATCTGGAGGCCCTGGTGATGCCCACCCTGCGCCAGGCTGCCGAGGACAAGTCCTGGCGTGTCCGGTACATGGTGGCTGACAAGTTCACAGAGGTGGGTGAAGACTGTTGATGTCTCACAGATGGGGAAACTGAGACCCTCAGAGGGGAAGAAGCAGGGCCACATATAGGAGCTGGGGTTTTAGTTAAATCCAGTGGAGTCATCGGGTATTTGAGCAGTTAAGATCTCTGATCATCCGGCTGGGTCTCCCTTCACATGGTCAACCTGGGTTGAGTAATATTGGCAACGTGAAGTGCTGTGTTGGGAAGGATTCTGGAGCCAAGTTCAGGTTCTGTGGAGAGCCACAGGAGCAGAGAAGGTAGTACCTGTGTGCTCTTGACCTAATCGAATTCCCTCCTTTTACAAAAGAGAAGGCATAGCCTATATTTGTTTTGGGGGCTGCCATAACAAAGGACCACAGACTGGGTGGTACCTTATTTCCTCACTGGTCCTGGGGACTGGAAGTTTGAAACCAAGGTGTCTGCTGGGGTGGTTCTTCCAAGACTCCTTGGCTTGTAGATGGTCCTTTTGTGTGTCTTCGCATGGTCTCCTTGCCGTGCATGCCTGTGTCCTAACAACCTCCACTTATAAGGATTCCCGGTCATTTTGGATTAGGACCACCTTGTCTTAAATGCAGTCAACTTCTTGAGATAATGAGGGGTTAGGACAGTTCAACCTGTAGCATGGCTCAAACCTTTGGTCAGAATGACACCACTAGGCAGGCAGAACAGGGACAAGATCCGATGTCTCTGACTCTGACAGTGTTCTTTCCATGGAGACCCAAGTTTGCTTTTCCTACCATCATGTTTGTTGGGCACCAGCTCTCTTCTGGATGCTGGGGATCCGGTGAATTCAGTATGTACGGGCCTCCACAGGCCAGGCAGTGTAAAGGGGAAGGTCCACTGCGGTAGAGGGAAATGGTCGGTGCCAAGGCCGACAGACACACATGGGGCACTGAAAAGAGGAAGTGGTGCTGCAGCTGGTTCTAGAAGATGGGTGGGTGGGAGCTGGGATAGGAACTGTGTTCCAGCATGTTCCCTGTGAAAATGTTAACACAACGTGGCTGCACCCTGGAGGCTCAGCACCATCGATAAAGACAGGTGTCCTGTCCTTGGCTTGTGGACAGCATGAACTGGATCACACTGGGTTTCTCAGCGAAGGCAGGGATTTTAGGCTATTGGCGCAGTGCTTGGCGCAGAGGAGACCCTCAGCAAATACCTGATATGTGGAGAAGAGGCAGCAGTGGTCCCAGGTAGCATTAGGCCCTTCAGAGTTTGTGCTTGTCCCTGTCTTGGTCATGAGCTGTCCTGCTTCCTACTAGGGCTTCAAGAGCCAGGGGACAGGCAGGGCCTAGCAGGCCTCTTCCCCCTCAATCCATATGCATTTATTTTCATTAGAAAAATAGTTCATGTTCTGGTAACTAATTTGAAAAATACAGATGAATATAAATTAAAAAGTAAGAGCCATGACATGACTAGAATGTTTTTGGATAAGAGAAAATCCCACCCCAACAGCTTGAGGAGTAGAGACGTGTTGTCACTCTTTTTTAATTTTTTTTATTAAAAAAATTCTTTTTAATGTTTATTTATTTTTGAGAGGGGGAGAGAGAATCTAAAGCAGGCCCCAGGTCTGAGCTGTCAGCACAAAGCCTGAAGCGGGGCTTGAACCCAGGAACACTGAGATCATGACCTGAGCCGAAGTTGGATGTTTAACTAACTGAGCCCTCAGGCGCCCTGTGTTGTCATTCTTAATGCAGACAACAATACTATGTGGTAGGTAGTCTCATGGTCCTCATTTTGCTTTTAAGGAAATGGGCTCAGAGAGGCTTGGAGACTTGTCCAGGGTCACCCTGTGGTGCTGGGATTAGATCTCAGCAGTGATTCTAAGGGCCTCACTTTTTTTTTTTAAACTA
>NW_027533260.1:233456-264548 GCF_008692635.1 Crocuta crocuta | reverse complement strand
AGAGAGAGGGAGTCACAGACTGAAACAGGCTCCAGGCTCTGAGCTGGCAGTCAGCACAGAGCCCGACGCGGGGCTCGAACCCACGAACCGCGAGATCATGACCTAAGCGAAAGTTGGACGCTTAACCGACTAAGCCACCCAGGCGCCCCTCTAAGGGCCTCACTCTTACCATCATTTCTGGTGTCTTTGAACTTTGATTCTGGTCTTAGTTGCCCAGAGTACCTGCCCAGTCATCTCACAGCTCCTGCTTTCTGTCTGCAGCTCCAGAAAGCAGTGGGGCCTGAGATCACCAAGACAGACCTGGTCCCCGCCTTCCAGAACCTGATGAAAGACTGTGAGGCCGAGGTGAGGGCCGCAGCCTCCCACAAGGTCAAAGGTTGGTGCTGGCGACCAGAACACAGCAAGAGGGTGGGTGTCTGAGGGCTTTGAGGCGGAACCAGGACATCAGGTTTCACCTTCTTCTGCCTGCCTTCCCTTCCCACAGAATTCTGTGAAAATCTCTCAGCCGACTGTCGGGAGAATGTGATCATGACACAGATACTGCCCTGCATCAAGGTAACGAAGTCCCAAGAGCCTTGGGATTGGGTGGGGGGCTGGGAACATGGAACTCTAAGCAGGTGGGACAGGTAAGAAACTGCCTTGTTGGTACCTTTATGCCCTGAACTGTCCCTGCTCCGTGAGGGAGAAGGGCAAAAGCAAGCCATGGCTCAGGACTCTTAGGAGGTGGGAGTCTGCTTGGCCACTTGATGCTGCAGGGGTTGTCCTGATCCTGTGGCTCCCCTTTCTTTGTCCCCCCTCTCCAGGAGCTGGTGTCAGATGCCAACCAACACGTGAAGTCAGCTTTGGCCTCCGTCATCATGGGCCTCTCCCCCATCCTGGGCAAAGATAACACCATTGAGCACCTCTTGCCCCTCTTCCTGGCGCAGCTAAAGGATGAGGTATGGGTGCTGGGGAGGCTCTGGGCTCTGTTGGCAGAGGTGACAGGCGGGTCAGCTGCTTTCCCAGATTGGCCAGGAATCTCCTAGAATCTCAGCAGACACCCAGATCCCGAATGAGTTGGATATTGGTGGGCACGATGGAGTGTGTGTTCACTCATTCACTTACTAAGCAATGTTTTGCATGCCCTTGCTCTGTGCTAGTTCTTTCTCTGGGGATCAAGGACACCAAAAGAGACTAAGATTCCTCAGAGACTTTCAGAGACCACTGACAGTGGAGAGAGAGAGGTTGGCAATCCCTTGATCCCGTGATCACATAGGTGCTATTGATAAGTTCATGTCTTTTAGGATTTAGGCAAAGATGCATTAAGACCCCAAAATGCAGTGGCTTTCGTAAGATAATTTTCTTACAACAGTTCAGAGTTAGGTGGGGCCTACACAGGGGGTTAGCCCTGCTGACCTCCACACTCTCTGGGTCTGAGGCAGCTGCTCCGATTTTCACCATCCCCAGCCAGCATGAAGGCAGAAGGTGTTAGACAAGAAGTGTCCTTGTAAGAGGGCACCCACCAGTCTGTTCCACACCCCACACTCCCCATTGGCCAGAGCCAGTCATGTGACTGTGACTGTGACTTCCCATTCATTTGGCCTGGAGGCCAGAAGATGAGAGTGCCAGGCGGGGCTTGGACAGGTCGTGGGGTGATATTCAGGGAAGGAGTTTGGACTTGAACTATGGGCAGCAACAAATGTGGGTGTCAGAAAGGAACCCGACGGCTCCTGTCAGAGAAAGATCTCAGCGTGGAAGCCAGAAGAAGTGCAGGGAGACCAGACTGGTAAGAGAGGAGGTGTGGCTGCAGAGATGGGGAACTTCCGTGAGGAGCAGGGGTGGTTTGCAGGCTCCTGGTTCCTGTCATGCTGGTGACCAGGGAGATGGTGAGACCCTTACTGTTTCGTGATTTCCACGCTGCCAAAGGCCTCCGTCTCCCTCTCTCCCCACCCTCCCTGCCCTCTCCCCCTCCCCNTCCCCTAGGATATCAAATTATGAAATTCTGCTATGATGGGATAATTTGTCAGTTACAGAATTACAAATCAAATTTGTACAAATTACAGATTCAGCAAATCTTCTGTTGAAGACTGTACACCCGCTAAAGAAAAGCTTAGTCATCTTACTTTTGATTGTTTACTTGTGTCATTTGTTACAGTTCAAACCAGAATTCATTTTATAATGAACTAAATGTTATGACCTAAGTGAAGTGCTACACACACATTTTTTCTTTCATAAGCTTTTTGTAGGTGTAGCTTGTTACAAATATAATTTGTATTCGCTTCTGATTCTCAAATGGGGACAGCTTGGCTGGCGAGAGTCCCTCGAGTTGGCTCTGTGTCCTTTTAACACCTCACCAGGATCTTGAGCATTTTGTTTTCTGGTATAAAGGGAGCTCCACATTCGGCTTGAGGAATGTGCCACAGCGAGGGCCCATTTCTGTGCCGGCTTCCCTGTCAGCATGTGCTGCTGGTGGTCATGCTCCTGCAGCGGCAGTGTGCCCCAGGGCGGCTTCTCTTGCAAAGAAGACAAGACCCATTGTGGTTTTTTTCTTTTTTTTTTTTTTTTTAATATTTATTTATTTTTGAGAGAGAGAGGTAGAGGTAGAGAGAGGTAGAGGTAGAATGAATGAGAATCCCAAGCAGACTCTGCACTGTTAGTACAGAAACCGACATGGGCCTCAAACCCACAAACTGGGATTGTGGCCTGAGCTGAGACAGAGTCAGACGCTTAACTGACTTAAGCACCCAGGTGCCCCAACCCATCATGGTTTTCTTGGTGTGCGATATTCATCTGGCTTGTATCTGGAATTTGGAATTTCAATTTTAGATTTATAAACTTTACTTTTCATATTTAATAAGATTTATAAACTTATCTAAATAAAAAGGGCCTTTTTCTGGCTGTGCCTAAGTAGAAGTCTTTTAAATGGCTTAAGCCATTGTATTTATATCTTCTCTTCTCTTTTGTGTTCAGGACACTGTGGCTTATGTAGCAGGGGCTCAGAGGTGACCTCCTACGAGCTGGAAAGTGTAGGGTTTGGACAGTCCAGGCCTGCTGAGTTATTAACCCTCCACTGCACACACTCACTTGGTTTATTGGTTCATTTATATGCCTTATTTGTTTGTTTTTGTGTGTTTTTATGACCAAGATAGTCTTAAGAAGGAAATAGTTTTCTGCCATCCTCGAGGATGGTGTGTGGGTGGTCTGTGGGAGAGCCTTCTCTGTGAAAGGCCCCAGCGAGGGTTGCTCCTGAGTTGTGGTCCAGAGTTCTTCCTCTGGGTTTTCTGAGATGGCAGGTGCTCCACACCAGGGAGGCCGTGACAGCCAGGAGACGTAAGCCCGTTGACGGAGGAGGCTTAGTTTGGCTCCTTTGCTGCTGCAGAACCCATATCCAGTCAGATGGTGTGCTGTGTTGGGTGCTCATTCCTTCCTGTCTCTAGAGGTGAGACTCCCAAGTGGGCACACACCGTATTTTCCATCTGTAGAACTGTGTACGTCTAACCTCTGGGGAAAGGAAGGAGGCCCAGTCGCTGTCCGGACATTCCCGTTCACGTCCCTGGATAAGTGCTAACTCCCCTAATTTTTCAGTATTTTTAGTATTTGAGAACTGAGGCCGGACTCC
This sequence comes from Crocuta crocuta, assembly GCF_008692635.1. Classification (NCBI taxonomy): domain Eukaryota; kingdom Metazoa; phylum Chordata; class Mammalia; order Carnivora; family Hyaenidae; genus Crocuta; species Crocuta crocuta. The sequence goes on along the minus strand of NW_027533260.1, from coordinate 260,950 downwards.
TCACATGGGTCTCCACACAGTACAGGAAGGCCATCACGGTGGTTTTCTATGCATTTCAAATGTCTTTTATTCACATGAGCCCTCAATCCAGTTAATTTTCAATTTATTCAAAGAAGAAATTTCCCTCTCTGTTGGGTGTTACAGATTCCTTCATACCAAGTACGGAAGTGCACAGGCTCTCTCCTCTCCTTTCCCCAACCCTTCCCAGCCCTGACTCTGACTACATCTTGGTCCGCCTATTCAACTCAGTCATCTTCATTACTTCATTACTTTCCTAGTGTAGACACATGCACGTCTACACTAATTTGCTTTCCTAGACTGGGGCTAGGATGGCAGACAGGGCAGCTCCCACTCCAGGAAGCTTTCTTAGGAAAAGAAAGAACAGATACAGTCTCTATGGCAGTTCAGGCTTTTAAACAGCTGTCACAGGAAAAGGACACCATCAGGGTGGTCAGCACTGGGCTAGTTCTTCCCTTCAGCATCCTTGGCTCTGGAAAGAAGTGAATTAATATTGTGTAGGGAGGGAAATGGTGTTGGTTCTGAGAGTTCTTTAGCCATTGGACTAGCCAGCCGGAAACTGGCTGTCTTCTGTTCCTAAATGACACCTTATGGTGTTTGATAAAGAAAAGATGTCCTCAGAGGCGGGGCCTGTGGGGATTCTACTTGGGAAGTGCCGGCCAAGCCGTGTCCGCACCATAGTGGCCATACTCCCCTTCACTGCATCTGCGTCTCCACCTCCACCTCTGTGCTCAGGGTCAGTGATGTGCTAGAACAGCCCTCCGCCCAGAAGAGCTGTCACACTTGTGGTTGCTGTTGATCACAGTGAGTGGATCGATTGAAGTCAGCGAGGGAACAGGTGCACAGGACCCCAGGCATCCTCTCCCGTGCTGTCTTACAGATGGCTTTTAAATCTCCCACAAGTGATGTGTGACCGCGCCCACTGTGTATTGCCAGCCAGGGAAGCTCCCTGAGCCTTGGTTTCCAGGGATTTTACTGAGGGATTGGTCACATAGCCATGAAATGGAGCCGCCTACATGGCTGACCTCAGTTACTGTCTCCAGCCCCTCCAGAGGTCAAGTTGGTACCTCATGGCCCACGGCCCTCCCTGTCAATCATGTTAGCCTCATCTGTCTGGCATGGCCCAGACAGGTGACCACAAAGATGCTGTCATCGGGCAGGATATTCCAGGGGCTTAGAGGTCTTCTCCCAAGAGCTGGTCAGAGGCCCAACCTTTGTTGGGAACATGCCTAATTTGATCTGGATCAACCTGGATCTGCTAGGTTAACCCATTATTGCATTGCATACTTGTTTACTTGGTTCATTGATTCGTTTCTTACTTGGTCCTGGTTACAGAGAACTACTTGTGATGTCTGCCATCTGGGAACATGTGATTTGGGACAAGGTTCTAGTAGGGCTTCTGTTTTTTGTTTTTTGTTTTTAAATTTGAAAACATTTTTTCCTTTTCAAATTTTTATATAAACGTATAGTGCGATATTGGTTTCAGGAGTAGAATGCCATGATTCATTACGTGCAACATCTGGTGCTCATCACAGTACCCTCCTTAGTACCCATCACCCATGTAGCCCATCCCCCCACCGACCTCCCTCCATCAACCCTTGGGGTTTGAGTCTTTCATGGTTTGCTTCCCTCTCTCTTTTTTTCCCTTCCCATATGTTCATCTGTTTTGTTTCTTAAATTCCACATATAAGTGAAATTGTATGGTATTTGTCTTTCTCTTGACTGACAGATTTCACTTAGCATAATACACTCTAGCTCCATCAACATCATTGCAAATGGCCAGATGGCCAGATTTCATTCTTTTCATGGGCAATATTCCATTTTATATTTTATATACCACATCTTTTTTATCCTTTCATCAGTCAATGGACATTTAGGCTCTTTCCATACCTTAGCTATTGTTGACAATGCTGCTATAAACATCGGGGTGCATACACCCCTTTGAATCTGTATTTTTGTGTACTTTGGATAAATACCTAGTAGTGCAATCGCTGCATCTAGGGTAGTTCTGTTTGTAACTTTTTCAGGAACCTCCATACTGTTCTCCACAGTGGCTGCACCAGTTTGCATTCCCACCAACAATGCAAGAGGGTTCCCCTTTCTCCGCATCCTTGCCAACACCTCTTGTTTCTTATGTTGTTAATTTTAGTCATTCCGACAGGTGTGAGGTGGTAGCTCATCATGGTTTTAATTTGTATTTCCCTGCTGATGAGTGATGTTGAGCATTTGTTCATGTGTCTGTTACTCATCTGGATGTCTCTTCATGTCTTCTGCCCATTTCTTCACTGAAATATTTATTCTTTGGTTTTGGGCTTGATAAGTTCTTTTTTTTTTTTTTAAATGTTTATTTTTGAGAGAGAGAGAGCGAGCGAGCAGGGAAGGGACAGAGAGAGACACACACAGAATCCAAAGCAGGCTCTAGGCTCAGAGCTGTAAGCACAGAGCCCGACGCGAGGCTCAAGATGCTTAACTGACTGAGCCACCCAGAAGCCCCCGGCTTGGTAGGTTCTTAATAGATTTTGGATCCTAACCCTTTATCTGATATATCATTTGCAAATATCTTCTCTTATTCCACAGACAGCCTTTTAGTTTTGTTAATTGTTTCCTTTGTTGTGCAGGCTTTTATCTTGATGAAGTCTTAGTAGTTCATTTTTGCTTCTGTTACGATTAACAAGAACTGTGTTTATGTCCCTTTTCTTTTAAGTTGTTCTCATGCTTTATGGACACAGGTGGAGTACATGTGTTTGTGTTTATGTGTGTGTGTATTATGAGCACTGCCTTACTATGTATGTGCAGACTCATCATATCTCCTAATATGTGTGTGCACATACAGTAGGTCAGTGCTTATAATATTGGCAGTCAACTGGCAGTTGAAAATATTTCCTTATTCCTTTGTACGTTCTGTCAGCAGAAGTATATTGAGAACCTGCTGTGGGCCAGAGACTATGCCAGGTCCTGGAGACATAAGGGAGAATGAGACACACTCCTTTCAGAGCTCAGAGACAGGCAGGGAGAATGGAAGTCATAGAAGTGATACTAATGAGCTCCCACACATCAAGCTTCTTGTGGATCAGACACCAGCAGGCACTTTAATGGCCTCAACCACCCTCGAGGCTAGATGTATGTTTCCTTGTCACAGATTACTATCCAGAGAGGCCCTGTCCCTTGTTGCCAGGCTCGCAGCTGGCACACAGCAGAATGGGAGTGTTATTGTGGATGTTCTTTCCAGAGCACCATATTTTTGCAGTTCCTGCCAGTTCTTCAGAACAGCTAAACATGTCTTGTGCTCTCTGGTGAGATGTAAAAAGCTGCTCGCATAATATGCTTGCTCAGGAGGAGCGGGGCAGGGCAGTAGCAGGCCCTCAGGAGGTGGTGTGGCTTCTAGGGAGTTGATGCGGTGCAGCTCTCTGAGCCCTCTTCTGGGCCAGGTGCATCCTCTTAGACCCCTGCCCTCCCCCTCAGTGCCCGGAGGTGAGGCTGAACATCATCTCCAACCTGGACTGCGTGAACGAGGTCATCGGCATCCGGCAGCTGTCCCAGTCCCTGCTGCCCGCCATCGTGGAGCTGGCTGAAGATGCCAAGTGGCGGGTGCGGCTGGCCATCATCGAGTATATGCCCCTGCTGGCCGGACAGCTGGTGAGTGAGGTGGCCTAGGGTCAGGCCTTGTCGTGTCCTGCATGTCCAGGGCTATCACAGTGTCACCAAGGGCCCCTACTCTGGGGAGTAGGAGGAAGGGCACGGGAAACCGGGCTGTAAAGGTGAATGGACTTCAGTTAGAAAAGAGAAGGGAAGAGAGCCCTCCAGGGGAGGCTGAGGAGTATCCGATGTGTTTGAGTGGGTGTGTATCCCTGTGTATCACTGGAAACTCCCCAATCTCCTTCGATTCCTTCTCTCTTTTTCTCCTGCAGGGGGTAGAGTTTTTTGATGAGAAGCTCAACTCCTTGTGCATGGCGTGGCTTGTGGATCATGGTGAGTCCCTCCGGCAGGCCAGGGAGGGTGCTGGTGCTCCAGGAAGGATGGACAGGCATTGACTGGGGCTTGCAGGGGTGTGGAGTCACTGCCCCCGGCCATCGGCCACTTATGTGGACCAACTCCCTTTTTAGAATCCTGAAGAAGTTCAGGGTGGAAAGGGAAACAGATCACGCAGGGGTGGCCTGACCTGGTACAGTGGAGAGAGAGCCAGGGCTGCCGGCCAGGTGACCAGGGCTGGAATCCTGCCCCTGACTGTGGAAGCTCAAGCACACTCCTCTGTGAAATAGGTGGCTTCTCAGTCGTTCAGGGCCATTGTGAGAACTGCTCATTGTTTGCAATGAGGTGAAAAATTAAAATCAGCATTTGTTTGTTTCAGTGCCATTCCAAGTAGTAGTGACTAAATCATTTGCTTAGGCAAATCAGCTTGCCCATCTGTAAAAGGAGGCCAGTAGTGGAAGCTCTGTCTTAGAGCTGTTGGCAAAATACTGCACGGAAAGAAGCCCTGCCTTTAGGAAGTAGCACAGACTTGGCTTCACCTGTAGCCCGGTACCCAGGGCTGGCCAGTCAGCAGTAGCGAGAGACTGCTCCCTGCCTGCTCAGCCCTTCACCTTCTGAATCCCTACCCTTTTGCAGTCTATGCCATCCGTGAGGCAGCCACCAGCAACCTGAAGAAGCTGGTGGAGAAGTTTGGGAAGGAGTGGGCCCATGCCACCATCATCCCCAAGGTCTTAGCCATGTCTGGGGACCCCAACTACCTGCACCGCATGACTACGCTCTTCTGCATCAATGTGAGCACCCCCAGCTGCCCGCTGGCCTGTCCCCCAGGGAACTGAGAGTACCTGGGAGAGGAGCGGTGGCTGAGGTCCTTAGGAAGACATCTGGCTCGAGAGTAGGGACGTGGTGGAGTTTGGGTAGGGGGACAGGGATGGGTCCCTAGGGAACTACAGGCCAGAGGTGGGGACCTGCATGGTGGGAAACCCGGGACTAGGGAGGTTCAGCCTGCTGAACAGTGACTGCCAAACTTTTCTGAGCATACTTGTTCTCCCTAAAGTATATGTGTATATTTACATATGATACATTGGTTATGTGTGCAGGCTCTAGAGTCAGACCTACTCTTTAGTTCTGCCATAGATTAGTCATAGGCCTTGGGACATTTCCTAACTGCTCAGTGTTCTAGTTTTCTTACCAATAAAGCACTCATCCTGGTAATCACAGTACCTTACTCAGGAGGTTGTAAAGATTAATCTGGCCATACACGCACAGAGCTTAGACCAGTTGTGTTATAGCGACCAAGGGCTCCTTTCTATTCATTTAAGTAAACCATACACATAACTAGAAATTAAAAGGCAGAATTTAACAACATTTAAATATAACTGAGTGTTCTGATGATTTCTTCCCACATCTCACTTTGGAAACCACACTAAGAAAGGCATCCCGGGATGAGGAAATCAAGGCCCATCCCCAGAAGATAAAGGGAAGTCTGAGGATGGGGAGGTGGGACCAGGACAGTCTGAGCTGGGGGTTTCCAAGATAGGGAGACAGTGGTATTAAGGTGTTAGGAGGGCGTTAGTAGAGATGGCAGCCTCAGGAGAAGAAGCTGTCCCTAGGGTGAGTGAGCCTGGACCCAGAGTCCCCCACACTGCTCAGCATCACCCTCAGTCATTCACTGCCCCCAGGTACTGTCTGAGGTCTGTGGGCAGGACATCACCACCAAGCACATGCTGCCTACAGTTCTGCGTATGGCTGGGGATCCTGTCGCCAACGTCCGCTTCAATGTGGCCAAGTCCCTACAGAAGATAGGCCCTATCCTGGACAACAGGTGAGGCCTGGACCTTCCTTCACACACTGGTGAGCTGATTCTAGGCATCTTAATCTTTGACCTTTGAAGATGGAGCCGGGGTTGAGACCAGCTTGACTCTTGCTGTGTGAGCCTGGCCAGTCTCTTCATCTTCCCAAGGTCTTAGTTTCCTCAAATGTGGAATGAGAATTCCCATGTCCTGCCTCATAGTAGGAGGGGGGCGATAGGGTGGCAGTTCTGTATATACTGGTAGCAACACAGGAGAAAATGAAATTAGCAAATTTTAGCTATTTTTGAATGTGTGTGTATGTGTATTATATTATTGCATCAAACCCGTCAAATATGGAATAAATTTAATGAAAGATGTAAAACATCTTTAGTGAAAACTATAAAACATTTCTTTGAAAAAGATTCACTTAATATTCATGGATGAGATGGTTCCCCAAATTGATATATAGGTTCAATATAAATCTCAGTCAATCTTAGCATGTTCTTTATCGAAAAATTGACAAGTTGATTCTGTAATTAACAGAAACGAAAAGATCTGGAGTAGCAAAAGTGGTCCTAAAAAAGAAAAAAGTTGGAAGACTTCTGATAGCAGATACCAAGACTTATGGTGCCACAGTAATTAAAAAGTGAGGTGTTGGCACAATAATATAGCCCAGTGATCCAGAATTGAGGGCACAGAAACACACCTGTGTGTATATAACAGTAGGTGCTACTGCAGTTCAGGACTGAAATGTAGGTATTTTCATCAACGGCCCAGTCAGTTGGATATGCGTGGGGGGTAGGGGCGATTCCCATTTCAGTGTGTAAGCGAATTAGAGATAATATAGACCATAATCAGAAAAATCAAAAAAAGATTTTAGAAGAAAACACATAACATCTTTAAGACTTAACAAAGATTTATTAAATTACTCAGATTTGTTAAATAGCTCACCAGGGGAAAAGGTTGATGAGTTCACCTTGAGTGAAAAGAACTTTATCAAAAGAGAACATTATGAGGGGTGCCTAGGTGGCTCAGTTGGTTAAGTGTCCGACTGTTGATTTTGGCTCAGGTCATCATCTCAGGGTCGTGAGATTGAGCCCCATGTCGGGCTCTGCACTGGATGTGGAGCCTACCTGAAAGTCTCTCCTCCTCCCTTTATCCCTCCCCCACTGCATGCACCCTCTCTCTCTCTCTCATGAAAAAAAACAAAACACATTATGAGAGTAAAATGGCAAGCCACTGATTGGGAGGATTGGGAGTAATACCTACTTCTGACTAAAGATGGACTCATCCATTAGCTTTCCTACTAATCAGTAAGACAAACCCCAAGAAAGATAGGGGCAAAAACCAACTGGAACAGCCACTTCTGAAAGAAGATCTCCATGTAGCCAGTAATTGATGACAGGATGCTCAACATCATCAGCCATCAGGAAATTGCAAATGAAAATACACCACAGAATGGCTTAACCTGAAAAAAATTCGGGGCCATTCGATGTTTGGAATGGCTAGAACTCTCATACACAGCATGTGAGGTTTTGAGTGGCATGTGGGAACAGTCACTCTGAAAACTGGTAGAATCTAGGGAAGCTGAGTGTATGTACACTGTGAGCTGACACAGCATGTTCAGTCCTGGAGAAATAAGAGCTTATTTGTAGCAAAAGAACGTTTATGGTAGCTTTATTCATATTAGCCACGGGATGGAAACACCCCAAACGTCCATCAGCAGTACAGTGGATAAATTGTGGTTTGTTCATACTATGTGAGACTGTATTCAGCAATGAAGACTCATGCTCTACTTAACACACATTCTCACCAACACCCTGTTGAGTGAGAAGCCAGACCCAGGGAAACAGTTTGTGATTCAACTTCTGTCAAGTTCAAAACCAGGCAAAACAGATCTAGAGAATAGAGAATGGTAGTTGTATGGGTCAAAGGAAGAGTCTGTTAACTGGAAGGGGACATGTCTTCATTTCCCCAAACACTTGACTTTCAGTGCAGGTAGATTTCCCAGGGGCCCTTACTGGAGAGTAGATACCTCCCCCCTTGACCAGGTACTTTTCCTTCAGCACTTGACTTGTCTCTGTTAATTATTGTCAGTTTGGTCTGTGTCTTTCTCTTTGCCCAAGCTCTGCACGGGCAAGGATCAGGTGTTGGATTTACCACTCTGCTCACCTAATGCATAGTAGGCCTCAGTAAATATGTTAAATAAAGACATCCGTATGCTGAGCTTCCAAGACCTGTGGGTTCTGTGATTCTCTGCCCTCCTTTCCCAGACTGACCTCCCTTTGCCTATTCTGGACCCCCAAGACCTCTGTCCTAGTTTCTTAGACTTCCAGCCTGCAAAGTCATTTCATCTCTGGCCACAGGTGCAATCTCTGTATCTTCAACCCCTTGTTGCCCAGAACCCTTTGCCTGCCTCGTGCCCCCAGCCTAGTTGGCTCACCCCATCCCTCGCCTTATCCTTTCTCCTTTCAGCACACTGCAGAGTGAAGTCAAGCCCATCCTAGAAAAGCTGACCCAGGACCAGGATGTGGATGTCAAGTACTTCGCCCAGGAGGCTCTGACTGGTAAGGCGTGAACTCGGAGACCCCAGCAGGAGGGTGGTGTTACAAGGACGGGCCTAGACCTGAGAACAGCAGCTCCTGGGAGGGGGCGATGCAGGAGGAGTTGTGGGCAGAGGGCTAGCTGTGGTTCTGACTCCCACCTGTTCCTGTTCCCCCAGTTCTGTCTCTCGCCTGATGCTGGAAGAGGAGCCAACGCCAGCCTCTGGTGTCCACCCTCCCCCCAAAGTCCCTCCCTCGGGGAGACAGTGGGGGGCCTTTGGCTGTCACTCCCTGTGCATGGTCTGACCCCAGGCCCCTTCCCTCAGCACGGTTCTTCCTCTCCCCAGCCTGGGAATCCGACTTCTCTTGCTGTCCACCTCCCAAGGGGCTTGGGGAGCACAAGGTGGGACAGGGCAGTGACCCTGGGAGGAAGGGGCCACTTCCACCCGCAGAGATGTGAGCATCCCAGGTCACTGGCTCCTGCTGCTGTAATGGGGACCCCCTACCCCATCTTCTCCACCTCCTTTCTCCCTTCCTCTCCCCTTCTCCCCATCTCCCCCAGTGGGGTTTTTTTTGTGTCAACTGTGCCGTTTTTATTTTATTCCTTTTTTCCCTTTTCACAGAGAAATAAAGGTCTAGAAATAGCTGGTCCTCTGGTTTTAGTCACTAGCATGGAGGAGGGGGCACCACACCAAGGCCATGGTCTCTACTGCTCTCTCTGGGGAAGACCTAACTATTGGGCTTAGGATTTCTGAGGAGCCACCAGGAGTTTAGCTGGCCTGCAGGGTAGAGAGGGTCCATGAGGTGCCTCTGGCCAGCAGAGGTCTGGGTCCAGCTTAGTTTCAGACATCAGCCAAGTATGTGGTGGTTCATAGCAGGTGCCTTGGAGCCAGACTGCCTGGGTCCAGATCCTGGTTCTTTTAGAAATGGCCGTGTGACCTTGAGTAGGTTACCCAGTTTCTCCGAGCTCAGTTTTGTACTTTGTAAAATGGGGATAATGGTAGAATCTAGATTGCAGTGTGAAGACTAAATAAGTTCATATATGTAAAGTAGGTAACCACACATGGCACGTGAGAAGCTATATACTAGCTGAGAGCCCCTGTGGGCTAGGCCCTGCCCCTGAGGAAGTCCCAGAGTTGTAACAGAATGGGAGGGAGACTGTCAGGACGGAGCCCGTTGTCCCACAGCTCCCCATTTCTTCATCAGTAGAGACACTGATTTGTAGTTGGGCATATGTCTGCCTGGATTCAAGGCATTTTCCCAGGTCTCTTGACATTCGGTGTGGCATTGTGACTAAATTCTGGCCAATAACGTGAACAGAAGTGGTGTGTGCAGCTTCTAACAAGTGTTCCCAGAAGGAGATCTGCTCCCACTGCTTTTCCTCCTTCCTGCACTCTAGACCATAGACCAGATGGCTGGCGTGGGAGCAGCCATCTCGGGCCAGGAAGTGACCTTAGGAGCGTCAGCCCAGCAAGGTAGCAGAACAAGATAAGAGGAGCCTGGGTCCCTGAAGCTGTGAAAGCCCACACCAGTATTGGTTACCTGGGGGAGTTAAACTTTTGGAGTGACTGTTCATTTGGGGTTTCATCACTTGCAGGTCACCCGAATTCTAACTGATGCAGGGGCCAAAGAGCCCTGGAGAGAGGAGCAGGAGACTTAGTGGATGGTGGTACGTGTAAGGTTTCGCAGAGGATGTGATACTTAGGGAAATTTTGCTCAGCAGGGTGGACGGGAAATTGGCATTGGGTGGCAAAGTGATTTCACCAGCTTAGCTCTGTTATTGAGTCCCTACTGTTAGGCCCAGCTGAGTCCTGGGGGATAAGGGTGGAGGAAACCCTGTTCCTCCCGTTTTTGACTTAACGTTAGTTTCATAAGGGAGGGGGCAGAGGTTTAAATTTGGGCCCCACCCTGCACCCAAAAGAAATGTACGTTTCCTAGGGTATAAATATTTGAAGGACTAAGTAAAGAATTGATGAGGTGGGAGGTGGGGCAGTGCAGTCACTTTCAGCATGATGAACGTTCAAGCTCAGTAGGCAGTCTACCACTAATTGTAAGAACGTTGAGATGGATGCTGCATGGTGTTTCATTTATATTTTACTGCATAACAACCCACCCCAAAAACTTAGTGATTTAAAACAAAGAAAATGTATTCCTCATAATTCTGCAGTCTGGGCTCAGGTCATTTGGAAGCTTCCTCCATACGGTATCTGCTGGGGTTGGAATGTTCAAGATGAGTTTGTCACTCCCATGTGTGGGAGCACCACCTCATTCGAAGCCTGGTACAGCATCTCTTACCATGACCTCTCCAGGGTGGCTGGACATCTTTATCTGATGGCTTCTGGTTCCAAAACAGTTTCCAAGAGAACAAGTCCTAGTTTACTTTCTTTCAAACCTCTGCTTGCATCACGAACCAACACAAGTCACACGCGAAGCCTAGAGTCCATGTGGGAGGGACCCTGGAGGGTGTGGTTCACCAGGGGCTGCCAGTGTAATAGTCTTTGATACATGGTCCAGAGAGAAACTTTGAGTTCCATCTTAGCGCTGCTACAGGCAGGTGGAGGGGTCAGCAGCATAAGATGAGGCTGATCACAGAGTGTATAGAGCATTTGGAGCAAGCTGAAGATTTAAACTATCCTGGAGGCTGAAAGCAGCCACAGGGGTTTTGGTAAAGGACTGACAGCGTTAGAATTGAAGGGGGAGACCTGGGAGGATATGATCTAAGCAAGAGAAGAGTTTTGAGCTGGAGCAGGTACCATGCAGTTGGGGAGGTTATAGGTAAAAAGGGAAACAAAGCTTCCCAAGGGGACAGATTGGAACTGGGTGACACTTGGATCAGAGAGTAAAGGGAAGGATGCAGTCATCTTGGCAACCAGGATTCAAGCCTTCTGAGACCACCTGCTCCTCCCTGGGAAGCCACCTTGGTTCCTGCAAACCCACACGTGCTTCAACATTGCCAACCTTTTGCATGTAACATGAACCTCTACCTGGAAAGCTTTCCCTCCTTATTCCTCAGGAAACAGAAGTAATTTAGTATGGAGAGTAGGAAAAGAAGTGGGGAGTGGCATAGGTGAGCATGGAAAGTATGTGGGAGCATATCTTAAAGAGTGAAGGGATTGATTGTGACCCTGAGGGACAAGATCCAGTAAGACTTAGGGGCGATCCTTTTGGGGTCAAACAGGCCAGGGGGCCAGAGAGGAGGCTCAGATGATGGTCCTAGGGGGCAAGGGCAGGGCCTCAGCTGGGGCTGGGGCTGACGAGAGCAGGCAGATTGAGGAGGTAGACTTGAGGCCACTTCTGCTTTTCAAACCCACAGGAAATTACACAAGATGCGACTGGAAGGAAGGCCCTGTCCCATCCTGTCCTCATATCTAATCAAAACATAAAGCCTCAATACGTGGCTCGTCATTGGCCCTCCTGTCTCAAGGAAATCCCTACTCCATCCACTGGCTTTAGTCCTTCACTGTGCAGCAGTGGTTTTCAGATGATGAAACAAACCAAGTGTTTTGAGTGTCTGATGTAGGCTCCAATGGACTTTACAGATCAGAACTCCACAAATATCTCGCAGAAGAAAAAGTGCCTTAATTTCCTCTAGTACCTTAAGATCCTTTCAGGACCTAGCCCCGAAGGAGGGAAGCTGGCCCTACAAGCTAGAGGAGAGGAAGCAGAACATGGCTGGCACTATAGGAAATATGGGTCCTGGTCTCTTAACCATGATGCAAAATATAGAAATCCATGGTAGGCTTTTTAATTAGACACTGGGGGCAAAACCTGATCTCACTTGAACTACTATAGTAGGAAAACCTAATTTTAGAGTTTTTATTCCTCTTATGTGGAATATACATCACAGCAGAAATATCTATATTTATATGGAATGCATTTGATTAGTAATCAAAAGAGTGCCCACAAAAGTCCAGGCCCAGATGGCTTCAGTAAAATTCTACCAAAACATTTAAAACGTTAATACCAATTTTTCACAAACTTCCCAAAAGTAGGAGAGAATACTTCCCAACCCATTCTGTGGCCAGCATTGCCTTGATACTAAAATCAGACAAAGACACCAGAAGAAAACTACAGACCAATATCTCTCATGAACATAGATGCGAAAAATCTCAGCTAAATACTAGCAACCCCAATCCAGCAATACACAGAATTATGCACCATGACCAAATGAAGTTTATCCCAGGCATGCAAGGTTAGTTTAGCATCAGAAAAATCAATAAAAGGCAAAAACCACGTGATCATCTCCATCGAAGCTGAAAAAGCAAGATGCTTTCATAATAAAAACACTCCGCAAACAAAATTGAAGGAAACTTCCTTAACCTGACAAAAGGTATCTACAAAAACCACAACTAATGTAATGGTGAAAGACTGGGTTCATCTTACCACATAAGATGAACAAGACAAAAATATCCGCTCTTGCCACTTCTTTTTAACATTGTGATAACAGCTCAGGGTAATTAGGCAAGAAAAATTTTAAAAGGCATGCAGATTGGAAAGGAAGAAGTAGGACTGTATTTGCAGATGACCTGCCTTTGTATAGGAAATCCTAAGGAATCCACTAAAAAAAGGTTCAATAAGCAAGCTCAGTAAGATTGCAGGATGCAAGATAGATATACAAAACAGCTCGTATATCTATGTGTTGGCAGATTAGTGTTGGTAAGGATGAGATACTGGAATCCTCATATACTGCTGATGAGAATGTAAAATCATACAGTCACTTTGGAAAACCATGTGTCAGTCCCACTGAGTTATCATTTTGCCCACCCATTCCACTCCTAGGTATATACCCAAGAGAATTGAAAATGTATGTCCCTATAAGAACTTGTACACTAATATTGATAACAGCTTTCTTGACAATAGCCCAAATGTGGAAACCACCCAAATGTCCATCAACTGATGACAAATGTAGTGTGTCCGTATAATGGATATGACTCAGCCATGTATCAATGAAGTATTGACACATGCTATAACATGGATGAATTTTGGAAACATGTCATGTGAAAGCAGCCAGACACAAAAGGCTGCATATTGTAGGATTGTTTTACTTGTAGCTTTGGTGTCATATCTAATAAATCACTGCCAAATCTAATATGAAGGTTTTGACCTATGACCTATGTTCTCTTCTAACAGTTTTACAGTTTTAGCTTTTACATTTACGCATTTGTTTCATGTTGAGTTAATTTTTGTATATGGTGTTAACTAGGGATCCAACTTTTTTTTTTTTTNTCCAATTTTTTTTTTTTTTTTTTTTTTTTGCCTGTGGGTATTCAGTTTTCTTAATACGTTTGTTGAATGGTCTTGGCACTCTTTCAAAAATCATTTAACCGTAAATGCCAGCATCACAGTATTTTGATTACAGTAACATTTTCAAATCAAGAAAGTGAGTCCTAACTTTGTTTTTTTTCAAGATTGTTTTGGTTATTAGGAGTCCCTTGAGATTCTATATGAAGTTTAGGATGGGTTTTTCTATTTCTGCAAAAAAAAAAAAAAAAAAAGGGTTTTGAGAGGGATTTCATTGAATCTGTAGATTGCTTTGGGTCATAGTGATATTTTAACAATAGTTAAGTCTTCCAATCCATGAACATGGGATGCATTTCCATTTGTTTAGATCTTTCTTTCAAAATGTTTAATAGTTTTCATTGTAGAAATCTTTTACCTCTGGTTAATTCCTTATTTTAGTCTTTTTTATGCTATTATAAATGAAACTATTTTTGTAATTTCCTTTTCAGATTGTTTATTGTTATATACAGAAATTCAATGGATTTTTCTGTTGACTTTTTATTTTGCTACTTTGCTGAGTTCATTTATTCTACCAGTTTTATTCTGGAAATTTTAGGCTTTTCTACATAGAAGATCATATCATCTGCAAACAGAGATAATTTCACTTTGTCCTTTCCAATTTGGATGCCTTCTTTTTCTTGCAGATTTATTCTGGTTAAGACTTCCAGTACTATATTGAATAGAAGTGGTGAAAGTGGGCACCATTGTTCTTAATCTCAGAGGAAAAGCTTTAACTGTAACTCTTGAATATGATATTGGTTGTGGACCTATCATATATGACCTTTATTTTGTTGGGGCACATTCCTTCTATACTCAATTTGTTGAGAGTTTTCATTATGAAAGGATATTGAGTTTTGTTAGGTGCTTTCTGCAACTATGGAGATGAATGTATAATTTTATTCATTCGATTAATGTGTTCTGTCACATTTGTTGATTTGGATATGTTGAACTATCCTCACATCCCAAGGATAAATCTTATTTGATTATCGTGCATGGAACTTTTAATATGCTACTGAATTTGGTTTGCTAGCTGTTTGTTGAGGATTTTTACATCAATATTCATCAGGTATATTGACCTGTAGTTTTGTTTCCTTGTAGTACCCTTCTTTGGCTTTGGTGTCAAGGTCATGTGATCCTTGTAAAATGAGTTTGGGAGTATTCCCTCCTCTTCAGTGTTTCAGAAGAAGTTTAGAAGGACAGGTGATAATTCTTTAAATGTTTGGTAGAATTGACCTGTGAAACGATCAGGACCTGAGCTTTTCTTTGTTGGGTATTTGATTCTTATTCAGTCTCCTTATTATTGGCCTGTTCAGATTTTCTGTTTCTTCAGTATCCAATCTTAGTAGGTTGTATATATCTAAGAATTTATCTGTCTTCTAGATTATCCAGTTTATTCACATATTATTTTTCATAGTAGTTTCTTATGGTCCTTTGTATTTATGTGGAATCAGTTATAATGTTTCCTCTTTCATTTACAATTTTTCTGAGTCTCTTTCTTGGTTTGTCTAGTTAACAATTTGTCAATTTTCTTTTTTAAAGGAACCAACACTTAGTTTCACTGATTTTCTGTTTTCCTTAATCTCTGTTACACTTTTTTTCTGCTCTAATCTTTACTGTTTTCTCTCTTCTGCTAAGGCTGCTTTTAGTTTCTTGAGATGTAATGTTACATTGCTTAAATGAGATCTTTTTTTCTTAATGTAGGTATTTTCTTAATGTTGGTATCCATTCATTAGATAAACTTCCCTCTTAGAACTGCTTTTGCTGTATCCTATAACTTTCAGTATATTGTGTTTCCATTTCATTTGACTCCGTATACTTTCTGATTTCCCTTTTGATTTTTCTTTGACTTGTTGGTTGTTCAAGAGTGTGTTAATTTTCACATTTTTGTGAATTTTCCAGTTTTCTTCTTTTTATTGATTTCTAGTTTCATGCCACTATGTATTGGAAAAATACTTGATACGATTTTAGTCTTCTTAAATTTGTTAAGACTTGCTTTGTAGCCCAGTTTGTGATCTGCCTTATAAAATGCTCCATGTACACTTGAAAAGATTATATTCTGGTGCTGTTGGATGGAAGGTCTATATATGTCTGTTAGGTCCATTGGTCTATAGTGTTCTTTAAGTCTGCTGTTTCCTTGCTGATTTTCTGTCTGGATGATCCATTGGTGTTGGAAGTGGGGTATTGAAGTCCCTTACATTATCGTATTATTATCCATTTTCGCCTTCAGTTCTGTCAACATTTGCTTTAAATACATAGGTCCTCTAGTACTGGGTTATATATATTTACATTTGTTACATCCTTCTGATGAATTGACCCCCTTATCACTATAGAGTGACCTTCTTTGTCTCTTGTGACTGATAGTGCCTGAAAGTCTATCTTATCTGGTAGGTGTAGTCACTCTTGCCCTCATTGGTTGCCATTTGCATGGAATATCTTTTTCCAACCCTTCATTCAGCCTGTCTGTGTTTATCCTTTCTTCTGTGCCAGACTGTTGTTTAACCCTGAATCTTTTAGTTCAGTTGTTTTACCTTTCAGCTCCATAATTTCTGTTTGATAGCTTTTTCTTTTTTTTTTTTTAACCAACTGAGCCACCCACGTGCCCCTACCTTTTTTTCTTTTTTTTTTTTTTTTTTAATTTTTAAATGCTTATTTGTTTTTGAGCAAGACATAGAGACAAAGCATGAGCAGGGGAGGGGGAGGGGTAGAGAGGGAGTGGGAGACACAGAATCTGAAGCAGGCTCCAGGCTCTGGGCTGGCAGCACAGAGCCCGGTACAGGGCTCGAACCCATGAGCCGTGAGATCATGACCTGAGCCAAAGTCAGAAGCTTAACCAACTGAGTCACCCAGTCGCTGGTCAGATACCTTTTTCTTTTTTTCATATACAACATATTTTAACAGACAATGGTAAGAGATGCCCTAGAATGAAAAAAATACAACTCATAGGTGCAGATCTTATCAGTCGAACATAAATTCCTCAAAATATAGTTATCAACTTTGTTCTTAAATCATGGAACATAGATCTTGACAAACATTTTTTAAATATGCAAGCAAGGAGAATAGTAAACTATTACATAACTGCCAGGAGACAGAAAGTGTAGAAGAGAATTTATTAGGACAAGAAAACTCAGGACATAATGATAATACAACACAAAAGTAACATGGATATTAGACAGTGATGAAAGATACTATTATTGGGGTACCTGGGTGACTCAGTCAGTTAAGCATCCAAGTTCAGCTCAGGTCACTATCCTGTGGTTCACAATTTCGAGCTCTGCATCAGGCTCTCTGCTGACAACTCAGAGCCTGGAACCTGCTTCCAATTCCACGTCCCCCTCTCTGCCACTCCTCCACTTGCTCTTTCTGTCTTTCTCTCTCTCTCTCTCTCTCTTTCTCTCTCTCTCTCTCTCCCTCTCCCTCTTTCTCTCTCCTTTTTTTTTTTTAATATTTCTTCTGTCTTTGTTGAAATCTTCACTTTGTTCATACATTATTCTCCTGCCCTCATTCAGTAACCTTGTGATTGTTATTTGAAATTCTTTGTCAGGTAAATCATTATTTCCATTTCATTAGAGTTCATTTCCAGGGATTTATCTCATTCGTTTGAGATATATTTTCCTGTTTCATCATTTTCCTTGACTATGTGTTGGTATCTGTACATTTGAAAAAAAAAACAAAAACAGTCACCTCTACCAGTCTTCATGGACTGGCTTTGTAGATTCTGGGAGTCCCTCAAATCTTCCCACTAGTCCAAACTACCACCTTTGTTGTAGTGGCCCCAGGCATCCAGAATATGCTGGGTCTTATCAGTCTGAGACAGGTGAGGCACAAGCCAGTCCCTCAAGTATCCCCCAGAGAAGTTGGGACTTTGGACATATAATAAGTTCTTTCTCTGCCCAGGGAAAATATGGTATCTGAAGTTTTTCTTCTGTTCATCCTGTATTGAGCTGGAAGAGGGGTTATGGCGCCTGCTTGTATGCTGATTTAAACCTGTGTTTATTCTCACTGACCTCCAGGTATCTAGAGATGTCAGGCATCTAGAGCTGAGACAGAAAACAAGCCAATCCCTTGGTCAGCCTTTGAAAAAGCTGGAACTTTGGAGGTTTGATCCAGCTCTTTCTTCCCTCAGGGGAAAGTTAGGAGCTGTGCCAGGGGCGAGGAGTCTTAAATTTCCTCCTGGGCTCAGTGTGACTGGTTTGACATTCACCCAGGATGTAGGAACCTCTCAACTAGCTTATGGATTTCTTACAAAAGGAATTCATCTGTTTATTGTTGTTGAGTCACTGTGTCTGTTGGGGGAAAGGAGCGTTCTGGGCATCCTGTTCTGCCATTCTGCTGACAGACCCTCATAGGCACACTTCCTTTTTGTTTTCAGCAGCCTTTGGCTGTTCACATGTCAGCAATATGAGGCTATAATGCTTTTTATTCATTTCTGTGTCAGTCTTGATAACTCCTCAATAATAAATAATAAGCTACAGTCAAGCATCTTGTTTCGGGCCTGCCTTTTACCCATCAGCCTCTTTAACAGGTAGGACAGTACAGGGCCCTAATCCCACCTTACCCAGCTCTTAGGTACATTTCCTCATTGTCCCAGGAAGCCTTTTCATATCCCCTACTGAGGATTCTGAAAGGTCTTTGCAATTTCCTCTTTGGGAACAAAGGTCCATCTCTCTCAGCATCCCATCCTCGCTAAGACTGTCAAGAAATGTGAAGAATTGTCTTAGATTTTACCCCATTTGCAAGGTACATCCTGTCCATTTCATGGATGCTCATGGAAGGCATGAGATTCCTGGGTCTAAGATAAGATTTTGTCATTATCTCATTATTTTATTTTATTTATTATTTATCATGACACAGTAAAGAGCAAGAGCTTCCTGTTTGCATGTGTCACCCTGGCCCTCCTCAGGTCCCATGGTGGTGTTACAGAGAGACCCAGGTGGACACTGTGCGCTTAGTAGGTTTGCAGTACCACTGAGTAATGTCAGTGCTTAGGATTTAGGAATCTCAACCTTTTAAAGTTGTTTACAAGCAAAACTGCCCAAATTTTTGCCTCAGGAGGAGGCATTAGTTTTATGGTGGTCAAGTAATTAATCTGTCCTTTTCTCTGGAGAGAGAGACTGCAGGCATTGCCCAAGGCTGACAAAAATCCTTGAAAAGATCATTCAGAAGCTGATACAAGCAGTGAAAACACTTAAACCAATGGAGAACTGTCTCTCATCATGGTGCAGCTTTCCCTTTAAAGCAGGGGAAATAATCATCTGAACAGAAAGGTCCACTCAAGATTTCTGACACCAAGACTAACTGGGGTCGTAAAGATTGAAGGAGACCCAGAGAGAGAATTACCAGGAGCCTGGACAGAAAGCTGCAGGGCGAGGTGATGTTAAACCGGGTGAGGCAATGATCAGTGATTGAAAAGGAAAACCAAATGCTACACTTTATCTTGATGGGGGGCGGGGGGAGACTTAAATCGCTACCTACACATAAAACAAATAGTTTCCAAATGGATGCTGATGGAAATTTTAAAAGTATAAATGGTGTTTTGAAAAGGAAACACCAACAGAACAACATTAACTATAAAGGAGGACAAATTAAGAGCTGCTACTCATCAAAAGACACTAAGATTAGACATAGAGCCAAGAAAGGATTGCAATCCGGTATACATAAAGAACTTTTTAAAATTCAGTAAGAAAATGATAGTACAACAGGAAAAAATGAACAAAGTAAAAGCAGACACTTCAAGAAAAAAGTACCCAATATCTAATAAACAACAACAATGAAAAAAACGATCAACTTCCTAAGTTATAAAAGGAACTGCAAATAAAGTCACTACCTTGTTTAACATCACACACCAACCACAAGACTAAAGTGAAAATGACAGAAAATACTAAGCATAAATAAAGACATGTATAAACCAGGCATGTCGCACACTGTTGATGGGTATGAAATGTGTACAAGCATTTTGGAAAATTGGGAGTTATCCTCAAAAGCTGAGTAGATGTAAACCTGTGGCCCAAAAGTTCCTCTATCACACATATGGACCGAACAGAATATCATACATGTATCACCAAACCACAGACTATAGAGTTTACATGCTAGTGCTATTCATGATAGCCCCAACTGAAACCCACTCTTGTGTGCATGAAGAGAAGGTGAACTTGATTGATGGATGTTCAGACAATGGAATTCTATCACCAACGATATGAGAAAATACAGAGAAATTAACAAACACCTGGAATTTTAAAGACCAAATACGAAAGAGTTCCTGCTGTAGGATACCATTCATATGAATTGCAAAGAGGTAAAATTGTGTTAATCTGGGATCTATACACAGGTGTGTTCAGTTTGTGGAATTTTAGTGAGCAGTACACTCATAAGCTGTGCATAAATATTTTTTAATACATATCAGCAACTAAACAAATTAGTTGTAAGAAGGTAAATAGGTTAATATCCAATGAGCTTACATTGTCAGTCTGTAACTGTATTAAATAACTTTACATTGTGATTAGTTTTTACAAGTCAATTCTGGGTTGGAATCTAAGTTGTTAAATCTATAGCACCCAAAACAAGGGGGTAAAATGTAGAATTATTAAAACAAACACAGAAGAAGTCAACACTGGGAGAGTAAGGAAATAGAACCGGTATCATGAAGCATACATAATCACTTGGCAAATACTTTACAAATTTACCCATTATTAAACTTGAAAGACCAATTAATTGGGATGCCTGGGTGGCTCAGTCACTTAAGCATCTGACTCTTGATTTTGGCTCAGGTCATGATCTCATGTTTGTGAGATGGAGCCCCGTGTTGGGCTCTGCTGGGCCTGGAGCCTGCTTGGGATTCACTGTTTCCCCTCTCCCCCTTCTTTAGCTCCTTCCCCGCTTGCATGCACATGTGAGCATGCACACACACTCACTTCTCAAAAAAAGAGACTAATCCTGTTAAAGTTAAATAGTATTTGACTGTTCATTTGGATATGTTTATCAAGAGATATAGCTAGGACATAAGAACTAAAGTAGATAAGTGAAAATACATTTCATGTATTTTAACAGGTTAATCAACTAGAAGGGCAAGATGAAAATCATTTTAAGTTCTCATTTAAATTTAAAATACTGTTATATACATTGTTACATTGTAAGATACATTGCTATATACAATTTTTACATTGTTATATACAATTTTCCAATACTGTTACCTGATGGGTAATCATAATCAGATTGGTATGCACACATACATGCATGTGCAAACACATGCATATTTATAAGTATGTGTACATGCGTGTGTGTTTATCAACATTGTCTTGTAATGTCACTGTTTTATACCATCCCGAGGGTGAGGAGTAAATAAATGACTGAACATTGTGTGAAAACACTCAGTTTACATGAGTAAACTCCTAGATGAGGGACTTTGTATTATTTAGGTAAAGCAGAACATGGATAAACTGGGGTCATGGCTCATGAGCAGAAGGGCTGGCGGTTGGGAAACTGATTACTGAAGTGGTGCTCAAGAGCATCTGGTTGGTATTAATCAAAAAGAGACAAAATGAAGGAAAGGATGTTAAAGTAGACAAAGGTGCGCACAAGGAGAAGGATGGTTTTGGTAGCTCTGGACTTGGGATGATCTAGAGGAGACGCTGGTCCTATTAATGTGATGACCCATTGCTTGTGCCTGTGCAGAATGAAAAACTTCATGGCCCAGACCATGAGTCCAAACATAACACATCACAGAATGATAACGCTATGCACAGTAAGTCTCTGGTACTGTCAGAGAACAGTACCCAAAGTCATTTGTGTTTGTGATGTTTTTGTTGCTCTGTTTACCAGTGATATACATTAAAAAAACTGTGTTTACCAGCATGTACAGGATCCAACACAGGAATATGGAGGTGCTTATGTACTTGGGGGCTTTCACTTTAATCTCTGTCCACCTGGAATTCCTAGGACTGATCCTCATGGCCTGGAAGACACTTAAGAGGCAGGTGTTACCCATAGACATACCCTGCCCACTCTATGAACACACAAAAACTGTTTGCATCCAAAGTCATTGAGGGACTGTCTTAACCCAAAACGTATCATTGTGGGGGAAGGACTCCTTTAGGCAGAATGCCCAATGAGTTGGCTATAATCAGGTGCTTAAAAATAAAATCTATGGACCTTGACTTGCAACGTAAAGGGTGATATAATGGTGGAGAAGAGAGAAATTGCCCAGAATGCCAGCTGTAGTCTGTGATGATATCATTCCCACTGCCAAATCCCTGACAGCTATCTTGTCAGTTCCCAGTGACTGAATTTGTCTTCTGAGCTAAAAGATCCTGACTGAGCACAGGTCAGATATATCATGTGAGCTGAAGTCCAATATTCTCCACTTACAATTAGTTCTACTAAGAAATATTAACTTGATGTTTTTCTTTTTCTAAGAGTTTTCCAGAGGTTGAATGTATAACTTCTAAAGAGCCCTCATAATGTAAAATCAGTCCTGTGAAAGTACTCATCTGAATGAAGCCTTCATGCTTCACAAATCGATGAGGCCGGCACTACTATGGTTGTAATTAGCAGATGAACAGAACATATACAGGAAGGTTAAGCATTTGTCAAAATTTGCTGCTTAGGGCAGAGTGGGGACTTGAAATGGGACTGTGTCAAAAATCCAGAAATAGAATTAAAACCCCCAAATCAACAAACAGTATTTAGTAAGAGTTTGTTGTACATATGAGAAATGTTCATGAACAGGGAGTTTTCAAATTTATTTATTTATTTATTTTAAAATATTTTTATTTATTTCTAGGAGAGAGAGAGACAGCGTGAGCAGGGGAGGGTCAGAGAGAGGGGGAGACACAGACTCTGAAATAGGCTCCAGGCTCTGAGCTGGCAGTCAGCACAGAGCCCGACGCGGGGCTCGAACCCACAAACCGCGAGATCATGACCTAAGCGAAAGTCGGACGCTTAACCAACTAAGCCACCCAGGCGCCCCGGGAGTTTTCAAATTTAAAGCTGATACGAGGGTTAGGGGCATAATGTTACAGGATGGCTTATTAATGGATTACAGTGATTGGTTATTACAGTGGGGGTTTCCAGTTGACAAAGGGTTGGTTAAAAGTGATTGTTTTGTGCCACCTTTAGGAAGATATATTTTTATGATTATCAGAGGCATTCACAAGAAATAACCTATATTTTGCATATGTTCATGAAATAAGCTAGATTTTAGTTTTTATTATGTGCCTTCAGTGGTTTTGTTTGCTCATGGAAGTTTCAAGTGCAGTATCCATTTTGTATCTAATTTAATAGCTGGTAACAAATACAGTGCATTAAACTACCATCCTCTACTAAAAGCTAGTTAGCTGTGTTCATCAAATCATCAAAATTTATATTAGTTTTTACACCTTGTCATTTGACTTTAGATTTTTGTTATTGCAGTGTTGGATATAACAAGTTTCCATCTACTTGTAAAGATTTATAGGCCAGTAACTTGTAAAGATTTGTAGGCCAGTATCAATTATGAATAAAGCTTTAAATAGCTGAATAAATGCAGATGCATTGCTGGCAGTAGAATACTACAGGAACTACTCCACGATAAATTATGTATGATGGATGCAAGACCAGCTTGATGATCGAATGGCCCCAAAAAGGCTCGTTTGTTTTTATATCAAGAACACAAGTAGAATGGCACCTATCACAGAAATTGTGGAATAATCACATGAAACCTTACATTTGGGGACATAAAACACTAATACATGATAAAGTACCATAGGCCATAAACTAAATTATTATTTTTAAATCACACATTTACTATTAATATCTGAGTTAAATAAAATTATTTGCAATGATGCTATATTCATAAATGATATGACAATACAAAATGGCATGCGTAAAGCATGAAATCTTGTGTATTTTTATAAAATGTAGTAGATTTGGGGATTATAATGAGAATACAAATACTTTAATAGAATTTATTTTTTATCAGTTTTAGGCTCACAGAAAATTGAGTAGAAGGTACAGAGATTTCCCATATACTGCCTATCAGAATTCCACATTAGTGTGGTACCTGTGTAACAAGATGGTAGGAGCCAGGTAGTTGCCGTGTGAAACACATAATTATTATGTTAACCCTTCCTTTAATGTTCTGCCTCTAAATTTAAGAGGGAAAATAGCCTCACCATAATCAATAGACTGCAGAATTTTCAAGAGACCCATTATGGTCTTCATTAATTGTCTCCAGAGTTAGAGAAAACATTTCCATTCAGGCCATTACCATTTCGATACATCTTATGTATGGGATCAGATAATTCCTATAAATTCTTCACACTCTTTATTATAAGCATAGAGGTATTATAGGTGCACCTCTAGTAATCCTGAAATTTTGGTCTGTGATCCTGTAAAGTAGCCCAGAAAAGAGGATTGGTTTCACAACTACATCCTGAAGCACCTTAAAAATCAGGTTTTATTATTGATTTAAATACCATCAATCACTGCCAAGAGGATTGTATTGCATTTTATTTGGAGCCATCAGGTAGGATCTAGGACTCCCATCCCTCTTTACTAGCTCACCCAATTCCTTAGGAATTAGTTCTCCTTCCTGTGTATTTTGGCACTGAACCAGGTTTAAAACCAGAGAATGCCTTTTTCTGATACAGTCACTTATGCAGAATCCTGATATGCCTCCTTCCCTTACAGATTCTGCCTCTCAGACTGAAATAGAAAATATCCGACTCTTTCCTGCTGCCTCGAGAGTGGGCTCAGTGTGATGGCCACTATAGGCAGCCAGACTCTGGCATGAGTTTGTGATTCTCTTAGATCACTGCCCTCAGAACTACAATTATCATTTCATCTGTGGCCGCGATGGGAGTGTAGGCTTGGGAGTTGAGAAGATTTCTGAAAACTTTATTTCCTGTTGCTAATTACCAAAAAACAATTACAAGTTTCTAGGTAGCAGCTCCTAAGAGAGTATTGGTGTAATTTTGAGAGGCTCTTTTTTTCCCATTATCCCTGAAGCAAACAGGGTCTCACAGGAGGGGTAGCAGGAAATGCCAGGGTCTGCTGTGTGGGGAACTGGCAGCCATTATGTGTGTCTCACTGGGCTCTTTGCTTCCCCAAGCACTTTCCCCAATGTCTAGTTCTTTCCCCGTTTTATTCCACTGACTGTTTAAGTTATACGCAGAGAAATGGAATGAGACCAAATACTTAGGAAGGGTTTTCAAAGAGATGCAGATAGACAAAAGAACATGATGCCAACAATTTACAAACCAAAACCATTGAACTCACACATCAGAATCCACTAATTTGGACTCATTTGCACAATTCAATGCCAATTATTAATGGGAATCTTTAGGAAAATAAACTTTACTATTGCTGACCTCCATCTAATGATAGGAAGTGGTCACAGAACAATACCCACAGAAGGAGGAGAGAAGGTTCTAAAAGAGCCCCTCACAAGGAAAAACACTGGTATCAGATGACTTAACAGGTAGATTCTACCATTCCTAAAACTATCAGATAAGCTAGTACTACTTACCTAATTCCAGAGCAGCAAAGGTTACCAGTTCTCTACACTTACTTTGGCTAAATTTGCAGCATGAACACCTGATGCTTTGGTGATTAAGAAACATAAATTCAGGGGCACCTGGGTGGCTCAGTTAGTTGGGCATCTGACTTCGGCTCAGGTCATGATCTCCAGTTTGTGAATTCAAGCTGCACGTCAGGCTCTGTGTTGACAGCTCAGAGTCTAGAGCCTGCTTCGGATTCTGTGTTTCCCTCTTTCTCTACCCCTTCCCTGCTGATGGTCTCTCTCTCTCTCTCTCTCTCTCTCTCAAAAATAAACAAACATTAAAATAAATTTAAATTTAAAAATTTTAAAAGAAAGAAGTTTTAAAAGAAACAAATTCAGAGTTCAAACTGGCTCTTTGATCTTTCTTACACACAAATCCACAATTTGATCCAGATTCACTGTCCAGTCACCCCCAATTTTCAAGGCAGGGTTTGGAGCTACAGTGATGGGCAGTCCAGACTACTCACACACACAAACTTATTTATACACTTCCACAAAGACACAAGTACGTACACACTCACACAGTGAAATTCACACTCATGCACTCACCCACACATGCACACTTACTGTGATATCACCTTAGTTACACATTCAAACATTCTGGAACACACCACACACAAGCTTATACTCATAAACACAGACTTCACAGTTACTCCTTTTCATAAAACCACACAAAGTCACCCAGCATGTGTACATCTAAATAGCATGTTCTCATACAGAAGAGTTATTTTTCAGATTTTTATAAATGTTCATTTTGAGAGGGTGCACGCATGTGCACATGTGTGAATGGGGGAGGGGCAGAGAGAATCGCAAGCAGTCTTGACGCTCATCACGGAGCCCGATCTCACAAACCATGAGATCATGACCTGAGCTGAAATCAAGTCAGACCTCCAGCCGACTGCCAGTCAGGTAGCCCCCGCAGAAGAATTTATTTCTCCATACCTCTGGATGCCTAAAAATGGAGGCCTTCTCTTTCCACCCTTTATACTCCTAAGCCTGTAACAGCCTACAAAGGCAGTGTTTGTAATATGCAGCATTTAAAAAGTGCTGTAAACAACACCCCCTTAGGTCAGGACATGTGGTAGGAACATTGGGGTATGTGGGAGAGTGGCAGTGCATGGGTGTGCGACAGAGCAGGTGAGAGAGAGGACACGGGAAGAAGGACATAGGGACTGGATGGTGGTGCCGAGGTCCTGTGGGTGAGGGGAGAAAAGAGCGCAGGAGAAGAAGGGAGGCGGGGGATGAAGACGGTGTGCTCAGTGTCACAGGGGCGTTGCCACCTTTGCGGGTACAAGGAGACAGTGTAGGGGAGTGAAGGGTATAAGGCGTGTTGGGTTCTGGGGAAAGAGGTGCAGAGTTTCATGGGAAGGAGGTGGTTTAATGAGGATGAGCACTAAATTGGGAAGATATTAATGGCCTGTGGCTGGAATTCACAGACACCAGGTCTGCCTTCCATGTATTGCAGTCATTCTGTAACACCCCACCATCAAGAGAGTCCTTAAATCTTACAAAAAGTGGACTCCTCCTCCCCGTGTTCTTTAGTCCTGTGAACTCCCTGTGCCTTTTACCCAGCCCTGCCCTTCGTCACTTCTGCCCACTGTCCCCTCCCAGAATCACCCTTGTTCCCATGGCTGCTGTAGCCCTTGTCAAATAGGGCCCAGTATGTGTTCTGCCCTCCTCCACTTTGCACACTTATCCTCTGCGTGCCCTCAGACACCTGGGTGCACTTTAAACAAACAAAACCTTTGAACCTCCATGTGCACTTAACCCTCTGCGCCCTCTCCCTCTGTACTCTGTATCCCACACCCCATGCGTACGAAGCACCTCCCTCTGACCCGTGTGTCCCCTTCCCTGTGCCCTCTCTGTCAATCCTATTCTCAGTCATACCCACCCGCCCCACCTTCACCTCATGTGGCAGAGCTCATGGAACTTTGTTTCCTTATTTTTTAAATTGTGGTAAATCTTTTTTTTTTTTAATTTATTTTTAAAAAATTTTTGACATTTTTTTCTTTATTGCATAAACTTCAACCGTTTTAATGACTTTAAAAAATTCATCCAGGGGCGCCTGGGTGGCTTAGTCGGTTAAGCGTCCGACTTTCGCTTAGGTCATGGTCTCGCGGTTCGTGGGTTCGAGCCCCGCGTTGGGCTCTTTGCTGACTGCCGGCTCAGAGCCTGGAGCCTGTTTCAGTCTGTGACTCCCTCTCTCTCTGACCCTCCCCTGCTCACGCTGTCTCTCTCTCTCTCCTAGAAATAAATAAAACATTTAAAAAAAAATTAAAAAAAAATTCATCCATAATTCTGACAGTGTAACACAATAAATTTAATATTTATGTATTACCTGTTGGTTCACATGCATTTTTT
>NW_027533260.1:192273-228532 GCF_008692635.1 Crocuta crocuta | reverse complement strand
TGCGGGGCTCGAACCCACAAACCGCGAGATCATGACCTAAGCAAAAGTCGGACGCTTAACCGACTAAGCCACCCAGGCGCCCCGGTTCACATGCATTTATGCTTTCTTTTTGAAAGCTGGAATCACAGTGGTTTTGCATTTTTTTTTCTTTTTTTAAAAGAACTAAATGCTAACCATAGTCATTTGTTTTTCATTTAGGAAGTCTTAAAACCGATGTTTAATACTTGCATAATATTCTATCCAGTGGCAGAGTATAATTTTTTTTTTTTTACAAATAGTTTATTGTCAAGTTGGTTTCCATATAACACCCAGTGCTCATCCCCACACGTGCCCTCCTCCATGCACATCTCCCCTCTCCCCCTCCACACCCATCAGTCCTCAGTTTGTTCTCAGCATTCAAGAGTCTCTCATGGTTTGCCTCCCTCCCTCTCCCCCACTATTTTCCCCTTTTCTTCTCCCCCACACTCCTCCATTAAGTTCCTCCTAATCCTCCTATACATGCAAACATATGGTATCTGTCCTTCTCTGCCTGACTTATTTTGCTCAGCATAACACCCTCAAGTTCCATCCATGTAAATCTTTTTTTTTTTTAATGTTTTATTTATTTCTGAGAGAGAGAAAGAGAGAGGCAGCGT
Organism: Crocuta crocuta; assembly: GCF_008692635.1. Taxonomy (NCBI): domain Eukaryota; kingdom Metazoa; phylum Chordata; class Mammalia; order Carnivora; family Hyaenidae; genus Crocuta; species Crocuta crocuta. Next base: position 227,897 of record NW_027533260.1, on the reverse strand, counting down.
GAGCAGGGGAGGGTCAGAGAGAGGGAGACACAGAAACTGAAACAGACTCCAGGCTCCCAGCTGTCAGCACAGCACAGCTGTCAGCACAGCGGGGCTTGAACCCACAAATTGCGAGATCATGACCTGAGCCAAAGTTGGATTCTTAACCGACTGAGCCACCCAGGTGCCCCAAAATTGTGGTAAATCTTAAATGTAGCATATGTTTTACCATCTTAACTGTTTTTAAGTGTACAGTTCAGTGGTTAAGTGTGTTCATACTTTTATGCAACCTTAATCGCCACTTGTCCATCTCCAGAACTCTTCATCTTCCAGTTCTGGAACACTGTACCCATTAACACCAACTCCTCCTCTCTTCCCCCAAGACCCTGGCCCTCACCATCCTTCTCTCTCCCTCCCTCTCTCTCTCTCTGATCTTCACTGTTAGAAGCCCCTCCTATAAGCGGGATCATACAGAATTTGTCTTTTTTTGACTGGCTCATTTCACTTAACATAATATCCTCAAGGTTCATCCATGTTGTAGCAGGTGACAGCATTTCCTTCCTTTTTAAAGCTGAGTAACATTCCACTGTGGGTAAATATCACATTCGTCTGTTGTTAGACTCCAGGTTGCTTGCACGTTTTAGCTATTGTGAATAATGCTGCTGTGAACATGAGTTCACGAATACCTCTTCAAGAACCTGCTCCCAGTGCTTTTCAGTATATACCTGGAAGTGGGGGTGCTGGATCCTGGGGTAATTCTACTTTTAATTTTTTCAGAGGTTTTTTTTTTTTTTTTTTTAATTTCTAGGAGAGAGAGAGACAGCATGAGCAAGGGAGCGTCAGAGAGAGAGCGAGATACAGACTCTGAAATAGGCTTCAGGCTCTGAGCTGGCTGTCAGCACAGAGCCCGACCCGGGGCTCGAACCCACGAACCACGAGATCATGACCTAAGCGAAAGTCGGACGCTTGACCGACTAAGCCACCCAGGCGCCCCGACTACTTTTAATTTTTTAAGGAATTGCCAAGCTGTTCTCTCCAGCGCCTGCTCTTTTTATTCCCACTGTCAGACCACAAGGGTTCCAATTTCTTCACATCCTTGCCCTCACTTGCTATTTCCCATTTTTTGTTTGTTTGTTTTATAGTAGCCATCCTAATGGATGTGAAGTGCCACCACATAGTCGTTTTGATTTGCATTTCCCCGACCGATTGGGATGTTTCATTTGCTTTTTTGCCATTTGTATATCTTCTTTGGAGAAACGCCTATTCAAGTCCTTTGCCGATTACTGAATTGTTGGTGGTGGTTGTTGTTTACTGTTGAGTCTTAAGAGTTCCCTATGTATTCTGTATGTAATCCCTTAACAGATAGGTGAATTGCAAATATTGTCTCCCATTTTGTTGGTGACCTTTTTCACTCTGTTGAAGGTGACTTTTGATGTACAAAAGTTTTAAATTGTCATATAGTCCAGTTTTTCTGTTTTCTTTTGTCACCTGTGCCTTTAGTATCATACTCAAGAAGTCATTGTCAAATCTACTGTCAGGAAGATTTTGACCTGCATTTTCTATTAAGAGGTTTATTGTTTTAGGTCTTATATTTAGGTCTTTGATCCATTTTGAGTTAAGTTTTATATATGGTATTAGGTAAGGGTTCAAATTCATTCTTTTGCCTCTGGACTTGGTCCTTCCTTGTTTTTTTTTTTGTTTTTTTTTTTAAATGTATGTGACCCTTTCTGCCTTTAGGGATCATGAAAAATAAGAGCCTCTCCCGAACACTACAATGGTCTCTTTGGAGATACTCACAAGAAACTTGTAATTGTTTTTTAGTAATTAGCAACAGGGAAAAAGTTTTTCAGAAATGTTCCTAGATTCCCAAGCCTGCACTGTCATTACCACTAAGGGAGAAATAATAATTGCAGTTCTGAGAGGAGGTGAGATCACATATTCACAAACCTCTATCTGAATCTAGCTGCTTCCCTCCCACCTGTACTTGCTGTTCTGCCTGACCTTCACACTGAGCCAACCATCCTGACAGCAGGAAGGATTCGAGTGAGTATTTTTAATTCAGTCTGAGAAGCAGAGTCTGCAAGGAAAGGAAGTCTGAGTAAGCACTCATGTCTGGAGGAGAAATAGATCTAGTGGCAAAGCCAGACATAGAGGTGAAATAATTCCCTAATCAACAGCTGAGCTAGTAAAGAGAGATGAGGGTCCTAAATCCCATGCCAATCTCTGATGGCTCCTGATGTAATTTAGTGTGATTGTCACTGAGGACAATGGGTGACAATGGGTGTCACTGAAGACAATTATTATGGGTGAATAATCCCAGTTATAATGAAATCCAACTTTTAAGTGCTTAAATATTGTAGTTATGAAATAAATACACTATTCACATTTCCTTACAGTAATAATAGGTTACATTTTCAATGCTATTACAGGTATGTTTACAATACCACCATGCTTATCATAAAGAGTGCGATGAAATAAGAGTTATTTCATCCTGTGCAGGAACAACTTATCTGCAATTGTTTCTGGAATACAAATGTTTTTGATCTGAGTCTGGCCATAGGAAGCACTTCATGAACACAGTATTTGTGTCTCTTTTTAAAAAATATTTTTTTATGTCTTTATTTTATTTTGAGAGACAGAGAGTGAGTGGGGGAGGGGCAGAGAGAGAGGGAGACACAGAATCTGAAGCAGCTCTAGGCTCTGAGCTAGCTGTCAGCTAGCTCCTGACGCGGAGCTCGAAACCACAGACTGTGAGATCATGACTTGAGCCGAAGTGGGATGCTTAACCTACTGAGCCACCCAGGCACCCCTGTATTTGTGTCTCTAAAACACCTGTGATTTGATTATGGCCAGACTGATTTCTCTCTCGAAGTTAGAGAAACAGCATTTAAGGAAAAGGTGACTTTAAATTATGGGTTTCAGACAAGAGGTGTCAGGACCACATGATTTTATTTTTATTTTATTTTATTTTCCTTTGTTTTGTTTTATCATGGTAACAGAACATGAGATTTACCTTCTTAACAAATTTTTAAGTTTACAACTCAGTATTGTTAATGGTGGGCACAATGTTATACAGCAGACCTTCAGAATTTATTCATCTTGCATGATTGAAACTTCATGCCTGTTGATTAGCAGCGCTTCATTTTCGCCTCCTCTCCAGCACCTGCCAGCCACCATTGTAGACATTGATTCTATGAGTTTGACTGTTTTAGATTCCTTACATAAGTGGAATCATGCAGCACATATCTAATGACGAGCTTATTCTACTTAGCCTGATGTCTTTAACATTCATCTATGCTGCCCTACATTGATTGCATTATTCCCTTCTTTTTGAAGGCTGAATAATGTTCCATTGTATATCTATGCACCACACTTTGTTTATCCACTCACCCATCTATGGACACTTAGGTTGTTTCCATGTCTTGCCACTGAGAATAGAGCTAGAGCAAACAGTTGGGTGTTAAGATCTCTTTGATTCTACATAGCTCTTTTGGATAAATACCCTAAAGTGGGATTACTTGAACACATGGTAATTCAGGTTTTTTGTTCTTTTGTAGTTGTTGTTTTTTTGTTTTTGTTTTTGTTTTATTTTGAAGAAACTCCACAGTGTTTTCCATAGTGGTTGCATTGTTTAGCATTCCCACCAACAAGTGTACATGGGTTCCAGTTTCTCCATATCTTTGCCAATAGTTGTTGCCTTTGTTTTTTTTTTAATACTTTATTGTCAAGTTGGTTTCCATATAACACCCAGTGCTCATCCCCATAAGTGCTTTTTTTGATAATCGCTATCCCCACAGGCATGAGGTGATATCTCAATGTAGTTTTGATTTGCAGACATTGAGTATCTTTTCATAAACCTATTTGCCATTTGTATGTCTTCTTTGGAGAAGTGTGAGCCAAATGCATCTTGTGTTATTTTCTCTGGTTTAATAATATTCTAACATCAACCCCAAGTTCACTACCATGTCCCTTACATTTCAACTTACATAATGCACATCCCTCTTTCAACTTACACAACACACAGTCTCCCCTCATTGCTAGTGTCTTCATTTAACGTATGTATTAATAAACAGGTAAGCACTTGAATCAAAATTATTAATAATTTAGTTTCTATCCTATACTGTTTTATCATATATTAGTGTTTTGTGCATCACAGTTTAGAGAACAAATAATTGTTTTCCAATAGCTTCTTTGACAAATGACATTGTATTTTTCTTCCTGTACCAGTATGACAATAAATGAGTCTTCCTAATGTGAAGCTAATATTGAGCAAATCCTGCATTCGTTCATCTGACTTGGACTTGGGGCAGTTTCCTGTATGGAAGTTTGTAATTAGTGAATCTGCATTTTATTAGAAACTCTGAACATTTATTCATATTTGATATTGACTTTTAGACCAAATCATTAGACATAAAAATTGTTCCAACCAAAATTATAAAATAAAATACTAGTAATGTAAAATAAAATGGCAAAGTAGTAAAATAAAGCTAAATAAACATAGGTCAGGATTAATTGAAAACACAGCTGACATGGTTTGTTAGTGCACATAGTGGTTAGGGCTCTGTCTTTCATCCAGTCTAGCCAGGTTCAGATCCCTTTTGGACCCCTAACTAGCATGTGGATTTAGATCATTCAACCTCTCTGTATGAAAGTCTTCCTTATGTTGAAAATAATAGCACTGTCTACATGAAAAAAACAAAGAAGATATCATATATATGGCATTATAACAGCTGTACATTACACATTATAAGTGCTATTTAAAGGCTGTATGTTTAACTCTGGGACAATTCTTAACCAAACAAAATCTGTAGTAGATCCTTTAGTGAGACTAATGAATGTCTGTTACTATAATAAATGTAGCCCATACTTCATATTCTCATGCAGGCTCTTCTGGCTCTGAAGACAAATACCAGTCAGTGGTAACTGGCAGAATGGTCTCCAGAGATTTGGCAATAGAAATGGATTTCTTGTAACAGACTAAGTTGTCATCACGGTCATTTCCTGCCTTCTTTATCACTAGATCTTCCTTTCTTACACTGAAGGCAAATTGAAATCCAGAATTTGTTTTTCATATATCTGATTATAGTCCTGCTCAGGCATTCTATGTAAAGCTATCTCCTAGAGTTATGGCAGCTTTTAGGTTGAAGCATTTCCACAATGACTTCAAATGCAAATTTGTTTTCTTCCCCCATAGAGTTGGCAGAGTAGGCCCACTGACATCATTCTTGCGTGTCTCCACCATCATGATCAGCATCAACTCCAGGTGGGCAGAATATAAAATAAGAGCTCCCAGGGGCGCCTGGGTGGCTTAGTCGGTTAAGCGTCCGACTTTCGCTCAGGTCATGATCTCGCGGTTCGTGGGTTCGAGCCCCGCGTCGGGCTCTGTGCTGACTGCCAGCTCAGAGCCTGGAGCCTGTTTCAGAGTCTGTGACTCCCTCTCTCTCTGACCCTCCCCTGCTCACGCTGTCTCTCTCTCTCTCTCCTAGAAATAAACATTTTTTAAAAATAAAATAAGAGTTCCCAAATATATTGAAGTTTCCATTTTTCTCTGCTGGATCCTGTATGCTGTATAAAATTCTTCTTATTTATATAAGGTCAAATGCAGCAGCAAAGGCGTAACAAAACCCCAAAGATTTTGGATACCACTCTGCTGTGAATTTCATGACAGAATCACAGGTCCACCATGTGCAACATTGGTTCTTTTTCCATGTTTCTTGTTTGAGCTCATGATCTGGGCCTGTGGCTCTAAGTTTCATCCTGTACAGACACAATCAGCAGGTCACACATATTCACAAAAACAACCTTTCCCCAGCTACTTCCAAGGGTTTTTTTTCGGTGATGTGGATTTTTTTAAAAAATTAAACACATGCACAGGTTCTAAGTGGAATTTCACAAAAAGAACAAGATCCTGTACACATTCCCCCAGAAACTCTTGTGCCGCCTCTAAAGTACTGTCCTCAAGGATATACTTCTGCCGCACATATTCATAGGTCTGGATTTCTTGGAAATAAGCTTACAACTATTCTAACACTTAAGAGATTAGATCACTTTTGCCTGTTTTGCACATTTTATGATAAATGGAATCATAAAGGACGAACTCTCTCGTATTGGCCTTTTTTCCTCAGTCTATCTGATTTTGTGAATTTATCTGTATGGATAGTCACATACAACCATTAGCATTCATTAGTATTGCTGTATAGGATGCCATTATGTGAATATCACTTGATTGATTCATTCTCCTGTTAATGGGCAGGTGGGTAGTTTTGACATGGGGGCTGCTATGAGTAATGAGTAATGCTGGCATATAAACTATAAGAGGCCTTTTGGTAATACCTGTATAAATTTCTGTTCAGTATATTTGTAGGGGTGGAATTGTTGGGACATAGGATTACATCTGGTCAGCTAAAGTAGATACTACCACATAGTTTTCTAAAATATTTGTAGCAATTTTGACACCCACCATCAGTGTATGAAAATCTTGGTTGATCCACAACCTTGCCAAAACCTGGTATTAAATGTCGCTTCATTTTAACTTTGGGGTTGATGTATGGTGGTACCAACTAGTGGTTTAATTTGAATTTTCCAGATTACTAAGGACATTGAACATGTTTTGACATGTATTACCCATTGATAACCTCTTTTTTGAAGTTTCTGTTGGGAAGTTTTGTCCATCTTTTTCTATCGTGAGCCCGTAAGAGTTCTTTGTACACAGAGCCTGTGTGTGTGTGTGTGTGTGTGTGTGTGTGTATCTTTTGAGGAGAACCAGATTTTTTCATCGCTTATTGTCAAGTTGGCTTCCATATAATACTCAGTACTCATCCCAACAAGTGCCCTCCTCCATGCCCATCACCTCCCTTCCCCTCTCCCCCACTCCCATCAGCCCTCAGTTCTCAGTATTCAAGAGCCTCTCATGGTTTGCCTCCCTCCCTCTCCCCAACTAATTTTTTCCCCTTCTCCTCCCCCATGGTCCTCTGTTAAGTTTCTCCTGATCTACTTATAAGTGAAAACATATTGTATCTGTCCTTCTCTGCCTGACTTATTTTGCTCAGCATAACAAACTCGAGTTCCATCCATGTTGCTACACATAGCCAGACTTCATTCTTTCTCATTTCCATGGAGTATTCCATTGTATAGATAAACCACATCTTCTAGATCCATTCATTAGTTGTTGGACACTTAGGCTCTTTCCATTTTTTGGCTATTGTTGAGAATGCTGCTCTGAACATTGGGGTACATGTGCCCCTATGCATCAGCACAGAGGAGAACCAGCTCTTAATTTTTATAATTTACTTTGTCATTTTACATATATGGTTAATATGCTTTGTGCTGTTTAAGAAATATTTTTCTTAATCCCAAGGCCACAGAAATACTCTCTTTTTGTTTTTCTACAAATGTCATTATTTATCTTCAAAATTTAGATGAGCAGTCCATTCAGAATTGATTTGTTGTATGATGTGGGCAGTTACTGTGATTTATCTTTTACCTAATAGAGCTAGCAGTTTATTCTAAAAATGTTCTATTATGCTCTCCTTATTTTGCTTTTTCTTATCATAGCTTCACCCAGTTATGATCACCCCTTCCTTAGTGCTGACTTTTCCATGGAATATATTGGAAAATTTCTCCATTTATTCCTGTCTCTTGGAGTCTTCAGCAATCTCACAGGACCACAGAAGTTACTCTTGGTGTAAAATTCTTCAGTGAGCCACTTTGCTCAGATGAATGATTGTTACCACTATTTAGAGGAAAATATGCTAAGTAACAGAATGGGCCCCAGAGATTTGGCAATAGCAATCATCTTCTTATCACAGACGATTGTTGGAATCCTGGGTAATTTCTCTCTACTTCACCATTATGTCTTCCATTACCACACTGAAGGGAGGTTGAGACCCACAGAGCTGATCCTCATGCACCTGACTATAGCCAACTCCTTGGTGATGCTCTCAAAAGGTGTCCCCCAGACATTGGCAGCTTTTGGGTTGAAATATTTCTTAATGAGATTGGATGCAAATTTCTTTTGTATGTTCAGAGAGTTGGCAGGGGAATATCCATTGGCAGTACCTGCCTCTTGAGTGTCTTCCAGACCATCGTGATCAGCCCTATGAACTCCTGCTGGAAAAATCTTAAAGTCAGAGCTCCAAAATATGTTGGCTTCTCCATTTCCCTTTGCTGGATCCAATATATGTTTGTAAATTTAATTTTTCCTACATATCTGTTATATGTGTCCAGCAAATGGCACATGAAAAACATCACAAAGAAACGAGATTTGGGGTATTGTCTTTCTATAGATAATGAGACAATCACAGTTTCCATATATGCAACATTGATAGTATTTCCTGAACTTTCACTTTCTGGGCTCACAGTCTGGACCAGCAGCTCTATTTCTTCACTCTGCACAGACACAAGCAGCGGGTCCAACACATTCACAGCACTAATGTCTCCCTCAGATCCTCTGCTGAGTCCAGAGCCACCCAGAGCATCCTTGTCCTGGTGAGCACCTTTGTGTCTTTCTACTTACTGTCTTCCATCTTTCATGCTTGTATTGCTCTTATTTATAATCCCAGCTGGTGGCTGGTGAAGACCACTGCAGTAATTTCCTTGTGCTTTCCAGCTGTCAGCCCATTTCTGCTCATGAGACAAGACTCCAGAGTACCTAGGCTCTGCTTTTCCTGAATAAGGAACACGAAATCCCCTAACCTTACCAGAAAAAATGTGAATTGTATGTTTCTGAGAAATTCCCAGTTTATTTACTCCTCCTACTGGAAAAGTCAATACAGAATCTAAGAAGTAACCACATGACTTTCCAGTGTGGATACTAATGGACATTGGTGGTTTCATCAGCTGGTTGAAATGGGTCATATACTAGGAGAGTGGAAGTGAACAAAGCAGTTTGGCCTCATTCTGATGCCTACTATCCTGACGACAGTTGTCTTAATGAAATGCTATTGAGGGAAATTGAGTGGATTCGATTCTAGCTTCTCAGCCATTGATTAGAGTGCTTCACCCAGGGGTGTACTCAGAAAAATTTGCCAGAAGTGAATACTGTGAAGAAATAGGTGCTCAATATTGTTGGAAGGCAAGTCTCCATGGGTGTCTCATGTATATGCACATCTTATGGGCAGAGGCATGGGAAACTTTTGTTCTGGACTGTTTTTCACAGATGTTTGTATAAAGAAGCACCTTTGAAGATATAGATTAGTGTCATCCATTGAGGCAGTGGACAGATTAGTTTGTTGTACAGAAAAATAAGAAACTCCAGCCAAGAAATGGCAATGACAAAGGTGACAAGAATTTTTGGAGATCTGGGGAGAAAGTTAAGCCTGAGAAGTCTCCTTGAACATCATGAGAAGTCCTGAGACATAGTGAGTTAGAAAATCTTCAAAAGTTGAAAGGATATCTGAATCCTTATTTAAGAGCTTCATCTCCCCTCCACAATGAATGCTGATTGCCAACATACTAGGGAAGTCATTCCTTAAAAACATCTTGTTGGTGAGTTTAAGCTAAAACTGGAAGTAGATCCCCAGAGCCAGCTTTAAATATGTCCCACTATAATAACCTTGCTTAAGATACTTATTAGCTTTTAATGTCTCATTGCTTCATTCTCAGACTGTGCTCAGAAAAAAGGGGACAACCTCTCGGGTACTATATGTCTGTGTGGAGGACAGAGGATGCAGCTAGGTTTATTTGGAATCCCATGCCCCAAAGCTGCAGGTTCCAAAGGATGAGAATTTTGCCCTCATTGAATGGAGAGGTGACCCTAGAAGACTGAAATCAGTAGCGCATGCTGGAGGAAATGTGAAATGAGATATCCCATTCAAGAGGGAAGTCCTCCTGCCCCAGACATAAGTGTGGCTCAAAACCTTTTGAGCAAGGCAATCCATTCCTGCCAAGAAAGGGCACACTCTCCCAAAAGTTGAAGTAAAAAGGAAGATGAAACATATGTATTAGTTACTGTACCCCGGAAAACAAATAACTTGAATGGGGGTGGGGGGCTAAAGCCAAGTCAAAGTCAGCTTCTGACAAAGGTCAAATCCACTTGAAATCAGATCTTTCAGCATGAACTGTAGAGAGACTCTGAAATTTGGGAAAGCAAGACAGTCATTTGCCTGATCCCAGGGAAGAAGCTGTGCTTTTAGCATGGACTGCAAATCTGGGATGAGGGTCAGCTCAAGGAGTGATTCCTGCCCAGACAGTGCCCACGGATGGACTCGTGAGTGACGACAGGGCTTCTTCCTAACTTGAGCAAAGAACAGTGATGAGTGTTACATTCAACATCCAAAAACCCACCTCTGGAAGCCGGAGATCTCCCCTCTCCATAGGTGTTCTCTCTCTCTCTATCTCTCTCTGTCTCTCTCTGTCTCTCTGTCTCTGTCTCTCTCTCTCTCTCTCTCTCTCTCTCTCTCTCTCTCTCTTTCTCATATCAACCCAGAACTTCACTGGGGACATGAAGTTACACAAGCCTGGAATTTCAGTGCAGATGCAGGAAAGAAAGAAGGAAAGGGTGAACTACTTTTCAAAAGGAGAAGGAAGCTCCAGTGGTACCTTTATCAAACTCTCCTAGCTGGAAACTAGGAGCCTGGTCTACAGGTGGTAAAATAAAGAGTAAAGAGATTTTATAGGAAGGTGAAAAGAATGCCCTTTTGGGTGGAGTCCACTACTTAGGATCTGAGAGCATCAGGAATTAGGGTGCAAGGACAGAAGTTCTATGAGCATAACATGAAGGCTCACATGTGTACTTTCACAGGGAGACTCCCCTGTAGGACTCACAAGATCCCTGTGAGGATTGCCGGCAATGTGCCATCTTACAGGAGGAATCTGAGAATCAGGAGGTTAACATTTACCCAAAGTCAAGATTGAAAGTTCTGCTTTCATACCCAACCAGCAGTCCCTCCCCGATCCTACCCCAGTGGAGAAGAGCCTGCACCAACTCCATTCTCCTGATTCCTGTGGATGGGCAGACAGTATGGGAGACGGGTCTCAGGCTCTGTTTCCCTGCTGTGGCTTCCCTGTGAGGGCTTTGCGTCTGGAGAGGGTAGGCCACAGCAACTGACACCTCAGAGACTGGAGACCTGGGATACCATAGAAAGGAGAGGTTCGGGGTACTCCTTAGAGGCCCCAGGATTGGTCAGACAGACCCTTGACTTTGTGTCAGTTTTCCTGGGCTGCCATAACAAAATGCAGTATTCAGTGTGGCTTAAAAAACAGGTATTTTCTTCCACAGTTCAGGAGGCTGGAGGTCCAGGATACATCAGAAGGTGTATTTTCTTGTGACATCTCCTTGCCTTACAAGTAGCCACCCTTTAACCATGTCCTCCCTTAGTGTGGCTTCTCTACATGCAGAGGTCTGGGGTTTTTCTGTGTCCCCGATTCCCTCTTATAATTACACCACTGAGAGTGGATCAGGGCTCACCCTAATGGACTCATTTAAAAGAAAATTTTTTAATGTTTTTATTTCTTTTTTTAAATGTTTTATTTATTTCTGAGAGAGAGAGAGAGAGAGAATGTGAGCAGCGGAGAGTCAGAGAGAGAAAGAGACACAAAATCTGGAACAGGCTCTAGGCTCTGAGCTATCAGCACAGAGCCTGACACGGGGCTCGAACCCATGAACCACGATATCATGACCTGAGCTGAAGCCGGACACATAACTGACTGAGCCACACAGGCACCCCTGTTTTTATTTATTTCTGAGAGAGAGAGACACACACATAGAATCCCAAGCAGGCTCCAGGCTCTGAGCTACCTGCCAGCACAGAGCCCGATGCGGGGCTTGAACCCACGAACTCTGAGATCATGACCTGAGCCAAAGTGGTCAGAGGCTTAATCAACTCAGCCACCTAGACACCCCTAATGGATTCATTTTAACTCCATTACCCTTCAAAGTTCTAACTCCAAATAGAGTCACCTTCTTTTTTTTTTTTTTTTTACAAATAGTTTATTGTCAAGTTGGTTTCCATATAACACCCAGTGCTCATCCCCACAAGTGCCCTCCTCCTTCTGATACTGGGATTTAGGACTTCAGCCTATCAGTTTGAGAAGATCGAGTACAGTCATTAACACTCAGTGGGCTGGACCTCTCAAATTCATGTCCTACATGAAAATCCACTCCCCTCCCCATACCAACAGCCCCAAAGTCTAAACCACTGTATAATCCACTCTAAGTCCCAAATCCCACCTACTATCAGCTAAGTCAAGAGTGGTTGAGATTTGAGATATGATTCATCCTGAGGAAAACCTGTCTTCTCCAGCTATAAACCTATGAATGCAGACACATTCCCTGCTTCCAGAATACAATGGTGGGATGGGGAGAGTGTGGACATTCCCATTCTAAAAGAAGGAATTGAAAAGAAGAAATGGGTCACCTGTCCCCAGTAAGTGAAATATATAGGAGGGAAAATTTCCTTAGGTTTCAAAGCTCGAGGGTTATGCTCTTTGACTGGGTGTGTTGTCTTCTGGGCCTAGGGGGCTGGTGTTCCTGCTGTGCAGCTCCCCCTGGAATGCCATTGTCCGGGGGAGTCCTGTAATACAGGTGATCCTTAATACTCTGCCCCTGCACCCCCCCATGTCCTGCTGTGTAAGGTGTTCCTTTTCCAGGTGTACAGGTGTTCCTCCTCCTCTACCTCAGACTGTTCCATGTCAGTACCTGTACTTCAGCTTTCTTGCAGCCATCTCATAGTTTACTCAAATGTTTTGTCTGGAAGAACCAGGTACAAGAGGGCTAGTGTGCTCATAGAAATTGAACTAGAAATGAGCTTCAGTCCAAGGACAGACAGTGAGATCCGTGTTTGTCACTGTTGTAGAGACAAGGGACAGATGAGCAAGGGCAGGAAGTTAGAATGATCCACGTGGAATGGGTTAGAGTTGGAGACATCACCAGGAAGTCGTGTTAACTCTAAATGGACACAAATGATCCCACACACACATTTCTACATATGTACATACGACTGGTTCAGCACACACATGTACAATTTCTTGGTGTTTGAGCTGAGAGGGCATGAACACAGTGACACCCAGGAGCTGTGAGCACACCTGCTGTCCAAACCTTGGTCCATGGCACAGTTCTACAGCAGCAGCAGCCAGGGGCTGCCTGGAGAGACGGCACGGCCAGAACTAGGTCAAGACGTGTATGAAATCAGCATGCAGAGCTCTGGTGCCTTGCGTCAGGACATGCAAAACAACCCCAGTTATAATAATGAGCTGTGTCAGAGGGACACAGGAGTCACCTGAAAGAGCTTCCCATGGTCAAGCTGGAACACCTTGATTTTAAACAAGAGCAGAAGAAGCACTATTGGCTGTAACTCAGAGCATCAAACAGATGTGCAGGAGACTAAACAATATGAATAAGTCACTGAATAAAACAATAGAGAAAAAAAACCTCTTTTTCTGAAACTCCACACACTTTATGTCAAAATTTTATCCTTATGAGAGTAGAACATAAAATCCTTATTGTAAATGTGGGCTGTGCACAGTGACTTCTTTGCAAAGAGTACAGTATGAAAAAGGGACACACAAGTTTCAGTGACAAGTCCTCATGCACATGACCTCATCCACAGATCACAGCCCAAGAAAGGCAGGATGGACCTTAATCTGCCTTCCACGGTTTTCCACTTCACAAGTAGACCCCTGGCAGCAGCCTAGGAATCTGACCTGTGACCAATGAAGGAAGGAAGTAACTCTGATTTTTGTTCTGCAGAGCCGGCACTGACACTAACCCAGCCCAGTGGCCCAGGGGACACCATTACCCTACCTAAACCATCAGTGAACAGGGAGATGCATTTAGGGCACTCTCAGAATTGAAACTTCCTAGTGCCAGTGACTTTGGCTACACGATGGAGCTTAAACTTTCCTCTAAAGGGATAGGTCCCACTGATTCTTCTCAAGACATGTCGCTGAGGCCCATCTGCCTTCATATGTGAATATGCGCTTTACATGGGACATGGAGTTTTGGTGCCCTTCTTACCTCGTCAGAAGTGGAGTCCATGTTGACAGTTTCCAAAATTGGTTTTTAAGGGTGAGTTTTGAGGAGAGCTCACTAAAAACCTAATCACTACCTGGAAAAAAAATGTACATCTTGTAGCTGTGTGGCGGAGGTACCAAATTCATATACGAGTGCGGCTTCTAGTGGAGTCTGCCCCCCTTTGCCAGAGGCCCCAGTGACAGACTCCTCACTCACAGAGAAGTGTGCCACATCCCACACTCCAGGAGTCCAGGAAGGGCTGCAACCCTTTTATGTGATGGGAAGCCAAAGACAAGGATTTTTTTACCTTTACTCCTGGAGGGATTAAGCACTGTGAACCTGCCCATAGATTTCCACTGTAATTTTCACTGGAAAATAATACTCTGAATTTGGTTGGGTTCTAACAGCCACACATACTGGCATGAGACAGGTTGATTGAGACTGAATCCTCTAACTTGCCAACAGAGAGTATATAATGAAAGTTTACATTTGGTGATCATGTCTCCTCTGACTCCTCTTTGCTGTGACAGTTTACCAGATTTTCCTCATTTTTGACGATCATTATAAAGACAAACCTTGAAGTATATGTTACCTGATATGTAATTGCTGTGCTAAGTTGTTAAATTGTTTTAAATTCCATAAAATAATACTTTTAACTTTGCTACTTCAATTCTTATTTTTTACTTTATTCTTATTTTTTTACTTTATTTGTATTTTCTATTTCAATTCCTGTAGGTCTTGAAAAACCTTTTACAAACAAGTATACATTTGACCCCTTGGAAGTTGTACCCTTAGTATTTGTTGGGTTTTCAACCTGGAAATTTTAGCATGATTTGAAAAACTAATCATGGAGTCTTTTTAGCCAGTACATTAAACTCCTTCTTGACAATGTAAAGACATTATGCATAAATCTCACAATAGCCCATGATTTTTTTTGTGATATGTGTTTTTAAATACATACAGTCCGTTAATACAGTACACAGATCAATGACACTGTGCATACTGATCACATTTCTGTGATGTGCCAACATAGGTTATTTTTGCCTGTTTGGTATTTTATATAATAGAACAATAGAGCATTAACTCTTTTGTATTTGATTTTTTTCATTTCTTATGTTGTTTGGGATTTTATGCTTCCATATTGTTCATCCCCTGGCAATGCTGTATAGGATTCCATTTTAGGAATATCAAACAATGGGTCATTCCACTGTTACCAGGAGTGAGTCTAGAGAAGCAAGATTTTTTTTAGTTAATTTTTTTAATGTTTTATTTATTTTTGAGAGAGAGATAGAGACAGTCTGAGCAGGGGAGGGTCAGAGAGAGAGGAAGACACAGAATCTGAAACAGGCTCCAGGCTCTGAGCTGTCAGCACAGAGTCCGATGTGGGGCTCGAACCCACGAACCGTGAGATCATGACCTGAGCCGAAGCTGGATGTTTAACCGACTGAGCCACCCACGTGCCCCGAGAAGCAAGATTTAAGGAAGAGATTTCTGGAATTAGCTTTCAAATCTCTTTAAATTTATAAATGCAAAAGAGAGTAATGATAACCCATCACAGAATACCTGCTCTCAACACTCCTAATTAGCTACTTTAAAAAAAAGTATCTGGGTGAACATGTGTTTGATACTTGCAAAGAATTTTGGAAAACTAATAAACATGATAACATTGGCTGATTGCTCTTAATGTTGCTGGACAAAGAGGTCAAAGAAAAGGCTGAACTTGGGAAGTTTGAAGTTCCATCTGAAGTTCCTTATAAATGACCTTGAGGTCTCTCTGTGTGCCCTGAAGGAGACCCGAGCGTGTCCCTCCAGACCCCATCTTGCCAATATGCCCAGGTCATCTTAACATAATAGAGAAACCTCTACTTTTTCCCAATCACAACACATTTCTGTTTACATTGTTAACACTCACTTGATGGTCTTAAAAATATCAATGGAAACAATTTTTCATTTTTGTGCTTTCCTTTGCCCCAATTATTCTGGCCATTTCCTCATGAAAATATGTTAACATGCTAATCTGCCTTCATAACATCATGTTTCAAATGAATCAGTGCCATCTCTCTAAGGATGTGACTTACCTGCAAAACTCCTAATTGGCTCCAGAGACACTACTGACCGAGAATGGATTTTTCCTCCAGCCCCATCCAGGCTATTCATTATTCATTGGGGACATTATATTCTTCAGATGGAGGCATGACAAGGCCACATGCTAAGCCATATTTGTATAACTTTTCCTAAAATTCCATGCATTTCTTGGAAGTTTATTGCATTAGGTTGAAAGCCACACACTTGAAGACTTCTCTGAAATACACAGATTGTTTCAAGACCAGGCATTTATTATTGCTTAAATTCTGAACTCTTCTACTGAAAGTGTTAGGAAAACTTCAGTTATATAAGTATTTACAAGATAATTATATTTCATTACAATGTTATTATGATTTATTGTTTATTTTGAAGAAACTGTTCAGCATGTCCTATTTACCATTCCCTTTTGACTCATAGTATTATTTAGAACTCTGAAGGGGATGAATTAATTGGCAACTGTATATTATAGATATACACACAGTTTACATATTTCTCATAAGATGAGGGGATTTTATTATTTAAAAAAATTTAAGCTTATTTGAGAGAGACAGAAATAATTTTTATTTGAAAGAGAGAGAGTCTTAAGCAGGCTCCCACGACCCTGGTATCATGACCTGAGCTAAAAATAGTGAGATGCTCAACCGACTGAATCACCCAGGTGCCTCAGATGAGGGGATTTTATATTCCTTGTCCATGCAAAGCACAGCCTGGGTACCCTGGAGTCATGGCTCATGAGCAGAAAGGGGCTGACAGTTGGGAAACACATAGACATGATTGCAGTGATGTTCATGATGATCCAGCTGGGATTTTCAAAAACAGCCACAACCACTTGAAAGATGGAAGAGAGGGTGTAAAAATAGACAAAGGTGCTCACCAGAAGGATGGTTTGGTGGCTCTGGCCTCTGGGGAGGATCCGGAAGAGGTGTTGGTTCTTCTAATATGTTGGACTTGCTGCTTGTGCCTGTACAGAAGGAGAACCATGGAGCTGCCGGCCCAGAGCATGAGCCCCAAACATAAGACATCAGGGAATGATAACAACACTGCATACAGTGAGTCTCCTGTTTTGTCATGACAAACTGAAGAACAGTATACAAAATCCTTTTTTTCTGTGATGTTCTTATTGTCCAGTGTGCTAGCTAAATACACAGGAAAAATGGTATCTGCCAACATTTGCAGGATCCAACACAGGAAAATAGAGGGGAAAATGTACTTGTATCTGCCAACATTTGCAGGATCCAACACAGGAAAATAGAGGGGAAAATGTACTTGGGAGCTTTAACTTTAAGCTCTGCCCACCTGGAGTTCCCGGGGCTGATGGTGATGGCCTGGTACACACTCAGGATGCAGATGCTACCAATGGACACCCCCGTCTCCACTCTGTGAAGAAAGAGAAGAAGTTTGCATCTCAGGTCATTGAGGAAATGTTTCCGCCCAAATGCTGCCATGGTCTGGGGGACTCCTTTACAGAGCAGGGCTAAGAGGTTGGCTACAATCAGGTGCTTATGAATGAAATCCGTGGACTTCCACCTGTACTCAGTGAAGGAAAGGATGATATAATGAGAGAGAAGTGAGAAATTTCCCAGGATTCCAACGATAGTCTGTGTTAACAAGAGCAGACCGACGACTGCCAGATCCCTGTTGGCCATTGTCTCAGTTCCCAGTCACTGACAGTGCCTTCTGGGCTAGAACTTCCTGCATGGGAATACGAGGTGTGTGCCACATATATCACATCAGATGAATTCCATTATGTTCTGCTTTCCATTCTTTGCCCTTTGGAAATACCTACTTAATGTCTTCTTTTCAGAGCAGCTTCCAAGGGCTGAATGTAGAACTTTAAAGAGCCTTTATAACATACAATCAATCCTGTGAAGGCACTCATGTGATAACTTCTTCATGCTTCAGAAATCTATGAGGTCGGCACCACCATGGCTGTAACTAAAAGATGAAGAGAACAGACACACAGAGGGGCTAAGGATCTGTCCAAATCTGCTCCTTCAGGCTGTCATATTGGTTTGCTAGACAGCTAGTTAGCTGTTCCATCCAATAATCCAGGTCTATAGTTACTTTTGACTTGATCCCTTGTGGGTGATTTTCAAGTGGTGGTATTATATACTTTTCATTGCAACAAGTTCCCATTTACTTGTAAAGATTTATTTGACAAAACACTATCAATTCTGGATAAAGCCTTAAATAGTAAATGTACATGCACTGCAGGCAGTAGCATACTTGCAGGAACCTGTCCCATGACTAGTTATGTGCAGAGGATGCAAGAGGAGATTGATACTAGGATGGCTGCAGACTCATTTGCTTTTATGTCAAGAACCCAAGTGTAATGGCAGCTATCATTCAACACGAATTGTTGAATGATCACATGTAATTCCATAAACTTTGGGACATAAAACACCAATGCCTGATAAAATAGTGTAAGGCAGAAACTAAATTATTATTAATTTCAGGTGATATAATTATCTACTTATTAATACCTGAGTTAAGACTACTAACAACTAACATTTGTGAATGATACTAGCATAAAAGATATTAGTGCAAACTGGCATTTGCAAGGCATGTATTGTTACACACTTTATAAATTGAGGTACTAGATTTTTGTGTTGATAGAATAATTTTTAAACAGGTGGAAAGAACATGATATGCACCTGAGAACTGCCATCTGGAACTTATAGTTATGTCAACTGTTCCTTACCTGTTCACTTAATAACTTTCAGAATGAATGTAGTTACACTATAATCAACAGCTTATGGATGTTTTCATTGGAGACCCAGTTACTGTCCCCAGTAATTGCATCATACATCCAAAGGTAGAGGAAACTTTTCAATTCCAGCCATTATCATTTGGATACACTTTCTGTATAGGATAATATGATTCCTGTAAATTCATCATACTCTTTACTACAAGCATGGAGGTGTTACAGATGCACCTCCAATAACCCTGAAAATTTAGTCTACGAATCCTACAATGTAGACTGCACAACAAATTGATTTTACAACTCTGTAGGGACTTAAAAATCTGTGTGTATTATTACTGGCATTAAATGCCAAGAAATCGCTATGAATGAAGATGATGTTTGTTGCTTTAGGAGCCATCACCAATTGGTGAAGGCCTGGGACCCCATCTCCTCTTTACTAGCTCAGCTCAAGCCTCAGAATTATTCCACCTTCCTGCATGGCTTTCACAATAAACCATTTAATATAAAGAAGATTTTTGATATGATCACTTGCCCAGACTCTTGATATAGACACTGCCTCTCAGACTAAAAGAGAAATCCTCACCAACTCCTTCCTGCTGCCAGGAGGGGCTCAGTATGAAGCGCATGGCAACCAGTCCGGTGGGGGGAGGGGGGGGCAGCCAGACCCTGAGATATAGGTTTGTGATTCTGTGAGGTCACTTCCCTCACAACTGCAATTATTTCATTTGCAGCCACACTGGGAATACAGGCTTGGGAGCTGAAGATGTTTCTGAAAATGTTCCCCAGTTGCTAATTACAAAAAACAGTTATGAGTTTCTAGTTAGAACTGTGTACAGAGACTGAGTATTTGTGAGAGGCATTTCCCCCCTTGATCCATGTAGTAGACAGCATCTCCTATAAAGGACATCAGGAAATACTGAGTACTGACACGGGAGGGATTACTGGAGAAGGATGTGTATCTCACTAGGTTCTTCACTTCCCAGAGAACTTCCTCTACCCAGAAACTAGTACTTTCCTAATCTTCAGACTACTGGACAATCAACTAAGGTTATTAGTAGAGAAACAGAATGACACAAAAATACCTGAGAAGAATATGCAGGGATACAAGTAAAAGGAAGTCCATGATGTAAATAAATCACTACAGAAATCACTTGGCAATCCAAGTTAATGAATTTGGACTTATTTGAATAATTCAGTGCCAATTAATATGAAAATTATGTAGGAAAATATGCTTTACCCACTACCTCACTCCCACTCCCACTACCCTCCCTGGCTCCTTGACTGCCCTGTGTCTCTTTCATCTCATTTATGGTCTCTTCCCAGGTTTCCTCTCCCCTTCTAACACTATCTAGCTTGCATCACGCTGTCTTCCTCCAAGGCCCAACTGCCCCACATATAACCTCCTTCCTTCTCTCCCACCATGATTTTAACCCCTCCAAGACACTGTCTCCTGTGAATTCCACCAACTGCAGACCACTAATAACTTCTGTACAAAGTGCCCATCCAATCACATGGTGAAATCTAATTCCTGGTATGATGGCATTTAGAGATGGGGCTTTGGGGAGATGCATAAATCATGAGGATGAGATCTCCTGAATAAGAACATAGACCTTATAAAAATGACTCCAGAGGGTTCATTGGCCCCTTCCACCAGAAGAGTACACAGTAATAGGATGGCCATCTGTGAGCTGGAAGTGGGCACAGGAGATGGTAGTTCTTAAAATCTCTCAGGTGATGGTAACAAGAAGCCAATGTTGAGGACCACTTAATCAAATGCTGCCTCTCAAAGTGTTTGTGTATGTGAATCTCCTGAATTCTTGTTGAAACAGAGACTACAGGACAACCCTACTCTAAGAGACTGAAATAAGCTGCAGTGGGATCCAGGAAGTAGCATTTTTAACAGGGTCTGTGGTGGTGCTGATGCTTCTCTCCCCAGAACCCTGTTTCCACAGCATTCCCCCACCCAGTCCCTCTTTCAGTAGCACTAGAGAAAGCAAACAGAGCACCCCTGATCCTCTTACTCGCTACCATCACATGTCTGTCCTAGACTCTAAGTCTAAAGTTCTTTTTCGGCCACCGAGAGAGTGGATGCAGGATGAAAATAAGAGAGAGATGGCTAATGTCCAGGAAAAGACAAGAGGCCCGAATAAGGGTCCTTTCACTGTTTTTCTTAGGATCAGAAGGGTTACAAATGTGCTGGGCATGCACAAAGAGACCGTGAATCAGCAAACCTCAGCTCATGGACATGAGAGAAAGGGGGTTTTGAAGATATACAGTGTTTAGGGTTTGGGTCAATATAAAACAAAATCCTGGCACCAGGAAGATGGGCAAATAGTTGTTAAAGGCAGACAGGAGGTGCCATATCTGTTTATCTTAGCTGCCTAGGGGATAAGACAGGGCAAAACATTTGAAGGTTAACAAAGCACCTTTTGTTTTGTAAACCAGCTGCCCTCAGGACAGCATCACCCGCAGGGCAGTGAGTTGGTCTATAGCCCAGTTTACCTGCTGACCTAACTTGGTCCTTCCTTCCTGTGAAAGCAGCTTTCTGCTATAGTACAAAATTGGGGGGTGATTTGCCCTGAATGCCTAATCTTGCTTACCTCATATATTTTTGTATTGGATGTCTTTGTACCACTCTCTATTTTGGGGCCTTTGCCCCTCCCTCTCTATTCTGGGGGGTCTAAATCCCCACTCTTCTGGGGTGCCTTTGCACCTCCCTATTCATGGTGGCTTTGCACCTTCCTATTCTGGGTGCTAATCTTGTTTACCCGAACTCGAATAAGAGCATCCTATGGCTTTATACTTCCTTATGCCTTGTTAACCCATTGGTGTAAGCCCAGGGGATCCCTAAGCTTATTCCCCACACATCTTCACATAAATACTGTGGGTTTCTTGCATTTATCAAATGAAGAGGAAGGAACAGAACCAGGATGGGTGATTTCTGTATATGCTCTAGGCACTTCCAGGTGAGGAACCGGCTTAGAGCTGTGGATCCTCCTCCTGGAAGGTTAGTTCTCACGGAATGTGGGCTGGTGGTGGTCTGGGAATGCTTGTGAGTCCAAGGGAGGGAGGGGCCCTCCTAAGCTCATGGCTGATCTGGAGTCTACATGTGACAGGTGGGTGTCAGGGTCACGTGAGAGTGACTTCTTTGGACTAGAATCTGGTGGCACCTTTATCAGTGTGTCATCAGTGATGAATTCCAGGACCTGGTGCTGCCCTCGAGGACATAGGTTTTAGGGGGAGTGGCTTTGGTCCCCCTGGGTGGGGGTGGGGTTGAGGGGCATTACGATGTTCCCCTTTGGTGCACACGCCGGAGGTCCTGGGCTAATAGGAAGTGGGAATGAGGGAAGTTCAGGACCCACCTGGAGAGGGGCAAGCACATGTTAGTGCAAAGATGGGTTTGCGCTTCAGATTGTGGTTGCAGGTAGAGTGGAATCTGAGTGTGTGAGCTTGGGGAGAAACTGGAACTTGTGGGTGGTCACGGTGTCCCGATGTGGACTAGAGAATCTAGGTCTGATGGGAGACTTGGGCATGAGTGGGAGGTAGGTGAGGGGGCACCTATAGCAGGACCAGCATTGTTGAGAGGCCTTCTCAGCTGCAGTCTGGTTGTGGGGGGGGCTGAGCCACCCCGGTGTCCAGGCGCCGGCGCAAGTGTTGGCCCGGCACAAAGCACGCCGCTTCTAGCACTCATGATCCAAATAGCAAGTGCAAGCCCGCGGGTCCACACGCTGCTGGAGGAAACCTGAAATGATAGCCATGTGCAAATGCCAGACCTCCAGGCCCTCCTCGTGGCCACCTCGCTTGAATCGTGTCTTCCCCTGGACCCGCGTGCATCTGGAGGAGTGACTCGATATCAGCACATAAGTCTTGAAAATTGCACTCCACATTGCCCACTGGTTCTTCTCATGGTCTGAATTGTCTCAGAAATTCTTCCAAGGCACACGTGAAGGTGTTTTCATTACAAATTTGTTTGAAAATGAACAAATGAAAATATTTTAAATGAGCAACAATAGGTGTTTGAATTATTTGTGTAATGGACTTCAGCCTTTGAAACTGTTACCTTAAATGTATATTTGATGATGTACAAAGATATCTTTAACCCATATAAATGAAAGGAGTTATAACACAGCTTTTAGAGATTATCAGTTTATTGTCACCTTTTAAGTGCAATATATGTATCCTAGGTGTGTCAGATATAGAAAATAATGTGTGAAGGTTATCATATATTCACAAGTTTGAACGTGGATTTCACTGTTATAGGACCACAGGCTTTTTTTTTTTCATTTAGTGATAGTTTCTCGTGTTAATACGTACTGATTAAGATAAAATTGTAAAATAGTGACTTCAGTTTTCCCATGTAGTTTTGTAAAGGTTTGTTTATTTTTTAAAGTTTGTTTATTTAAGGAATCTCCACATCTAATATGGGGCTCAAACTCAAACCCAGAGATTAAGAATCACATGAACCATGAGCCAGCCAGAAGCCCTATTTTTCCCCATATTTTTAAGAACATTTAATCTCTGGGGCGCCTGGGTGGCTTAGTCGGTTAAGCGTCCGACTTTCGCTTGGGTCATGATCTCGCAATTCGTGGGTTCGAGCCCCGCGTCGGGCTCTGTGCTGACAGCCAGCTCAGAGCCTGAAGCCTATTTCAGAGTCTGTATCTCCCTCTCTCTCTGACCCTCCCCTGCTCACGCTGTCTCTCTCTCTATTCTAGAAATAATTTAAAAAAAATTTAAAAATTAAAAAAAAAAAGAACATTTAATCTCCTAACAACGTTACAGGTAGTAATGTGTTTCATTCTCTACAAAGCATTGTAATTAAATCATATCCAGAAAAATAAGGCAGGTTGAATATTTAGGTTATGAGATTAAAACAATGCTCTGGTTCCAAAAGTTTTCATTAAGTGATTTTTTAGAATTGCTTAACACTTCTATGACACTGATTCTCAACTAGGGTAATTTTCCTGTGCTTCCCCCACTCCCTCCTAAGACCATTTGGCAGTGTTTAGTGACCTTTATTTTTGGGGAGGAGTGAGGTGCGAGTTGCTTCTGGCACATGGTAGAGTGGAAGATACAGGCACATATCCTACTATATACAGGACAGCCCCACCACAGAGAGGTACCTGGGTCAGAGATCAGTAGTGCCAAGGTTGGGAACACTGATCCAAAGGGTCTGATGATTTTTCCTTTATAAAATTCTCATTCTTTTGTATTTTGGTGGATTTTGCACACAAGTAAATGCATTTACTTTTTTGAAAATTGCAAAGAGTTCTCTATGTAGAGGACGAAGATAGAAGTGTGGAACTGGTGGAAGAAAGGACAAAACCTGTGGGGTTGAATTGCAGTTAGAAATTCCAATAGGCAATTCTGTTTTGTTTTTTTTTTAATTAGTTAATTTTTAAATTTACATCCAAGTTAGTTAGCATATAGTGGAACAATGATTTCAGGAGTAGATTCCTTAATGCCTCTTATCCACTTAGCCCATCCCCCCCCTCACAACCCCTCCAGCAACCCTCTATTTGTTCTCTATATTTAAGAGTCTCTTATGTTTTATCCCCCTCCCTGTTTTTATATTATTTTTGCTTCCCTTCCCTTATGTTCATCTGTTTGCATCCTAAAGTCCTCATATGAGTGAAGTCATATGATATTTGTCTTTCTCTGGTTGACTAATTTCGCTTAGCATAATGCCATCTAGTTTCATTCACATAGTTGCAAATGGCAAGATGTCATCCTTTCTGATTGCCAAGTAGTACTCTGCTGTGTGTGTATGTGTATGTATATGTATATATACCACATCTTCTTTGTGCATTCATCTGTCAATGGGCATTTGGGCTCTTCCCATACTTTGGCTATTGTCGATAGTCCTCCTATAAACGTTGGGGTGCATGTGTCCCTTCAAAACAGCACACCTGTATCCCTTGGATAACTGCACTACTAGGTAGTAGTAGACCAGTTTCTGGTCATAGGGTAGTTCTATTTTTGATTTTTTGAGGAACCTCCATAATGTTTTCCAGTGTAGTTTGCACCAGTTTGCATTCCCACCATCAGTGCAAAAGAGATCTTTCTGCACATCCTTGCCAACATCTGCTGTTGCCTGATTTGTTAATGTTAGCCATTCTGACAGGTGTGAGGTGATATCTCATTGTGGTTTTGATTTGTATTTCCCTGATGATGAGTGATGTTGAGCATTTTTTCATGTGTCAGTTGGCCATATGGATGCCTTCTATGGAGAAGTGTCTGTCGATGTCTTTTGCCCATTTATTCACTGGATTGTTTGTTTTTTGGGTGCTGAGTTTGATAAGTTCTTTATACATTTTGGATACTAATCCTTTATTTGATATTATCATTTGTGAATATCTTCTCCCATTACATTGTCTTTGAGTTTTGCTGATTGTTTCCTTTACTGTGCAGAAGCTTCATATTTTGGTGAGGTCCCCATAGTTCATTTTTCCTTTTGTTTCCCCTGCTTCCAGAGATGTGTTGAGTAAGAAGTTGCTGCAGCTGAGGTCAAAGAGGTTTTTGCCTGATTTCTCCTCTGGGATTTTGATGGTTTCCTGTCTTACCTTTAGGTCTTTCATCCATTTTGTTTATTTTTGTGTGTGGTGTAAGAAAGTGGTCCAAGTTCCTTTTTCTGCATGTCACTGTCCAGTTTTCCCAGCACCATTTGCTGAAGAGACTGTCTCTATTCCATTGGATATTCTTTACTGCTTTGCTAAAGATTAGTTGGCCATACGTTTGTGGGTTCATTTCTGGGTTCTCTATTCTGTTCCATTGATCTGAGTGTCTGTTTTTGTGCTAGTACCATACTATCTTGATGATTACAGCTTTGTAATACAGCTTGAAGTCCAGGATTGTGATGCTTCCAGCTTTGGTTTTCTTTTTCAAGATTGCTTTGGCTATTCAGGGTCTTTTCTGGTTCCATACAAATTTTAGGATTGTTTATTCTAGCTCTCTGAAGAATGCTGGTGTTATTTTGATAGAGATTGCAGGAGATTCTGTTTTTAAGTGTCAGTCTTTATTTAAAAAAATAAGGACTCCTTGAAGAAGTGGTTTAATACAGGCAAGGGAAGGGAGAGTGTGAGGTGAGTCTTCAATGTGATGTTGATTCAGAAAGTAAACAAATTCAGTAGATGCTAGAGTTTGGGGGCAGGAGGAAATGGAGGATTACAGCTGCCTGAAGAACAACATAGGCATTGGTGTGCCCATCCCTCGTGAAGTCAAAATCTACATATAAGTTTTGACTCCCAAGACATGTAACTACTAATGCCTAATGTTGACCAAAAGTCTTACAGATAACAAATAGTCAATTAACACATATTATATATATGATGTATTATAGAGTGTATTCTTATGATAAAGTAAGGTAGAGAAGAAAATACTATTAAGAAAATTATAAAAGAAAATACATTTGCAGTACTGAGCTGAAAAGATTCTGCAGGTGAAAGGACCTGTGCACTCCAGACCTGGGTTGTTCAGGGGTCAGCTGTATTGCTTAATGGGTGCTAGGTTTCCCTGAAGGTTGTTGAAGTAGGTAGTGGTGATGGTTGCCCAATATTGTGAGCGTGTGAAATACTATTGAAGTGTGTACTCTAAAATGGTGGTGCATTTTACATTCTGTGTAGTTTAACTCAATGATAACCAACAAAACTTGGTGGTATGTAGCCAGGGTGAAGAACCTCCCAATGGACAAATCTGGCATAATTTGACTGTCAAAAAAAATAGAATAATGTATGGCTGCAAATGGAAAGGAATTCTTGATTCTATTGTGATAACAGCAATGGGGAATGGTAAAAGGAGAGCTTTTTAAAAATACAGGAATGCTCATTAATACACATATAAAAGGTGGTAGAATGTTAGAACAACTAATTTGCAATCATAATCTGATTATCAGTTCAGACCAAAATCATCAATTGATGCTAAAATATTTAGACAAAAGCTGTTCAAGCAATATCAAAACACCTCTCCAGCCAATACTTATTAATGCAACAGGAGAGAAACATGTCTAAAAAGATCAGATCTAGTAGATGGTATCAAAACCATATAAACTTAATCAGCAGTGATAGAAGAGCCTCCTAACCTTTGCCTCTGAGGTGATGCCCTCAGTAGGTCCTGCCATCTGTGTGTAGAAGTTCTGCTTCAGTGTTGTACCTGAGGCTGAGGTTGAGGAAGACAATCAGAGAAATCCACACTTAAGGACATTGTGCAAATAATGGGTGTGCATTCTTCAAAACTGTCAGTCACTGAAGACAGAAAAGTGGCAACTGTTCTAGATTCAAGAAACAAGAAAGTCAAGGGGCGCCTGGGTGGCTTAGTCGGTTAAGCGTCCAACTTTCGCTTAGGTCATGATCTCACGGTTCGTGGGTTCGAGCCCCGCGTCGGGCTCTGTGCTGACTGCCGGCCCAGAGCCTGGAGCCTGTTTCAGAGTCTGTGACTCCCTCTCTCTCTGACCCTCCCCTACTCACGCTGTCTCTCTCTCCTAGAAATAAATAAAAAATATTAAAAAAAAAAAAAAAGAAACAAGAAAGTCAAGATAACAAATTTATTACCTGTACCACAACTGGATCCCAGATTTCTGAGATTGGAAAACATACCATTATATTACTGGGGGAAATGTGTATGTGGCTTCTGTATTAAATGATGGTATAACAGTGGTATGAATTTGTTAAGCGTTAGTTTGTTAGGGTTAGATAAAATGACCTTGACATTAGGGGTCAAATGTTAAGATATTAGGGGCAAATGGTCAAGAACATCTTGACCATTCATCATTATCCTCACATGGCCCAGCAAAAACCTCAGCAAATGAAGAGGAACTTGTGATGAAATGGTAAAAAAAGAGTATGCAAACTTTATGTAGGTTTAAGATTTTCAGAAAGAAAGAAACATTCAATAAAGGTTGGGGTATGTGGGTCTACACTTGGTGGTATATGACATTTTCCAGGTATTTGCAAGAGCAGTTTATGCATTTGTGCCCACAGTGAGAAAGTGCAATCATGGTGGTGAAACTGTCCCCATCCCAGAACCACGAGGATAATTCTCATGTGCAGAAATCAGTGTGACCAACTACCCACATGTCATGATGTGTGTCTCCTTTTTAAAAAATATATTATACACAAAGTTTCAGTAAAGACGATTCATTAATAATCCTTGTGGAATAAATTGTGGTTTTCCAGGGAATGTGATAAATCTGTTTCTATTGGTGTATAATAACTGCTTCATAGACCCCTGGTTAAAGAGCAATTTGATTGGAAAGTAAGTCCAGTATGATGACATGTATGTAAATGTTGAACCAGAATAGAATAGAATAATAATGGTGTGTGTATACATGTACATTTATGCAATTCCACACTATCCAATGTACTACAAAACTATGTAAAGAAGAACAAGCCTAAAACTAAAAACAAACAAATAAACAAACAAAAAAACCATTTTTACACCCAAAAATCAAAATGCTATCAATTGTGGGCAATTCCCAAGAATTTATTGTTAAATACATATAGTCAGTTTCTGTTCTGACTTTACCAGATTCTAACAACACCGTATCGTTTTCTTACATGTCAGCAGGTCAGAAGAGCAAAACCTTGGCTCTTTTTTTTTTTTTTTTTACCAGTTTAAATACTTTTATTTTTTAAAATNGCGGCCCCTCTGGAAAACAGTGTGGAGGTTCCTCGAAAATTTAACAGTAGAAGTCCCCTATGACCCAGCAATAGCACTGCTAGGAATTTACCCAAGGGATGCAGGAGTGCTGATGCATAGGGGCAGTACCCCTATGTACCCCAATGTTCATAGCAGCACTCTCAACAATAGCTAAAACATGGAAAGAGCTAAGTGTCCATCAATGGATGAATGGATCAAGAAGATGTGGTTTATCTATACGATGGAATCCTACATGGCAACGAGAAAGAATGAAATCTGGCCATGTGTAGCAACATGGATGGAACTTGAGGCTGTCATGCTGAGCCAAAACTTAGGCTCTTAACTGTAGCCTCTGGGGTTAAATTTCTTTTGGACTGATTCATATTAGTGAATTCATTTTTTAAAATGATTTATAATAATAATAATAATAGTAATATCCATGAATGAATAAATAAGTAAGATTTCCATGTGGTGCCCTCCACCTTGAAAGCCAGCATCAGCACACTGATTCTTCCTGTTCTCAATCTCTTACTTTCCCTTCTGCCTCTCTTTGATTGTATTCTTTAAGGAGCATGTGATTTTATTGGACCCACTTGGACAATCCAGGCTACTCTACCTCATCTAAAGTCAGATGATTATAGCACTTAGTTTGGCAGCACATAAACTAACACTGGAACGTTACAGAGAAAATTTGTTGGCCCCTGAGAAAGGATGACATGAAATTTGGGAAGTGGTCTATATGTTTTTATTTATTCCATAAATTTAAAATCATTTTGGAAAGCTGACTTTGAATAAAGACCTAATCTGAGGCAAAAAATAAAATAAAGTCAGATGGTTATCAACTGTAATTATATCTGCAAAGCCTCTTTTACCATGAAATGCAACATAACCAATGGTGTAACCCCTGGAGATGGAGATCTTCCTATCTCAGCATGACCCCAGTGGTTACATCTTGGGATGATTTCATGCAAAAGAACACAGTGCTTAAAATTATTCAATGCTCTTTTGTTAGGTTTATTTCATATATACAGCATGTATGACGTTTTAGAAATACTACACTACAGAAAGAATCTTTCATCATATAAGTCTTGAGTCAGAAAAGTTGTGCAGACGTGAATATTGGGAAGGGACCAAGCATGGCAACTCTTTCTAACACCGAGGGCCCAGTAGCAGGAAACAGGCAGTCTCTTGTGGTCAGTCCCTCCAAGAACTGGATTTCCGTGACAAGACTGACATGGTGGAGTGTTCGCTCGGTGTTCACCTGTGGTCCTACGGCGCATTAAAGGTTTTAAAGGGATATTTTACATGACTACCATTGTTTTCCCTATGGATCCATGTATCAACTTCCATGAGAAAACTGTAAGGCCCTTGTCAATGAGATTGTAAATGAATGCAGTGAATGAATGTAATTTCCCACCTGCTCCTGTGACCTACATGCCCACAATTTCCATACTGCCCGTCTGTCCACCACTATAACTTCTTGTCCTCAACCCCCCAACCCTTCACCTACAGCTCTTTATCCATTGCAATACTTTAGCCTATGCCTTCAAGCACGGGACTTGTTTGTGTTCCCAGCCACTTCCACCTGACCCTTCTAGACTTCCTTCCCCAGCTCTATTGTGCACCCATTGTTTTCCAGTTGATTTTTATTTTACTTTTTTAGTTTAAATTTTAGTTAATATACAGTGAAAAATTGGTTTCAGAAGTAAAATTCAGTCACTTATCATTTATATATAACAGCCAATGCTCTCCAACAAGTGCCCCCCTTAATACCCATCACCCATCTAGTGCATTCCCCACCTCCCTCCCTCCATCAACCCTGTTTGCTCTCTATTGTTAAGAGTCTAGGGGCGCCTGGGTGGCTTAGTCGGTTAAGTGTCCGACTTTCGCTTAGGTCATGATCTCACGGTTCGTGGGTTCGAGCCCCGCGTCGGGCTCTGTGCTGACTGCCAGCTCAGAGCCTGGAGCCTGTTTCAGTCTGTGACTCCCTCTCTCTCTGACCCTCCCTTGCTCACGCTGTCTCTCTCTCTCTCTCCTAGAAATAAACAAAACATTAAAAAAAAACTGTTTAAAAAAGAGTCTCTTGTTGTTTGTTTCCCTCTCTTTTCTTTCCTCCACGCTTCCCGTTTTGAATTCCATTTCTCTCATATCTATCCCCTGCACTATTCCAGGGAACTCTCTCCTACCGTCACCCACACATCTTCCACCCCGTTGATCTGTATTGACTTTCATCGAGGACAGAGGTCAAAGACTACAGCCCAGTGCCTGTGTTCTCCATGTCACAGCCCCAGCCCTCAGTCATTGGGCGCTATCAGCTCCCTTGCATGCCATACATCCGCCCCCACATCTTCCCTTTTCCTGAGTCCCTTACTCTTTTCATCCCTCTCTTCCCAGCTGACTTCAGCGCCCACACTCATTTTGTTTCCCTGAGACAATTATCCCCCCAACAAGGTTTCAGCTCCCTTTCTACCTCTTTCACCTTTTATCTCTTACATCTCTTGTCTTCGACCACTAACCATGCTCAGCTCGTCCATACTTCAGCAAGTGTCACACATTTTTGTTTGTCTTTTTAAAAATTTTTATTTAATTAATTTTTAAAAAATTATACCCAGTTAGTATATAGTGCAACAATGATTTCAGGAGTAGATTCCTTAATGCCCCTTACCCATTTAGCCCAT
Organism: Crocuta crocuta; assembly: GCF_008692635.1. Taxonomy (NCBI): domain Eukaryota; kingdom Metazoa; phylum Chordata; class Mammalia; order Carnivora; family Hyaenidae; genus Crocuta; species Crocuta crocuta. The sequence continues at coordinate 196,870 of NW_027533260.1, read as the reverse complement.
ACCCCCTCCCACAATCCCTCCAGTAACCCTCCATATTTAAGAGTCTCGTACGTTTTTGCCTTTTATATTCTCTTGACCCTATTTTGAGGTTCCAGGTACAGGGAAGTCACTTCCCCCGGTTGAGCAGCTGACCACGTCTGTGCCTCAGTCCCTTCCATAACTGGGCTCTCACACTGTGGCCACTTTGCAGCATCTGTGACCACCCTCTGTCAGGTACTGGACAACCACGGACAGCCTTTCTGCTCTGGAACTTCTGCTCTGGAACTTGTGATATTTTCCGAATCAACCAGTCCATTTGTAAACCTTGAAAAGTAGCTCACTTCATTCTGCTTCCTCACATAGGCTACTCCTTCAGCTATAGCTTGTTGTTACCCTGTCCCCGTGTGCACCCCGCAGTGTGGCTCCACCTGGAAGCCTTCTACCCTGTGCAGCTGTTGGTCATAAAGAGTTCTACCTTTCATCTATGCAAGTGTCATAGGGGTGTGTGTCCCACCATCAAATAGCTTTCATCCCACAAAATGTTCCCTTCCTACCCTATGGTTCTTTAGCCCCATGTGGACATGAATTGTCAGGGGCCTTTACCCAGCCCTGCCTTTGACTCACTTTTGCTGATGATGCCCCCTCCCTCTTTTCCACTTTATACTTATGACTGCCATACCCTTATGCCCTCAGACTGATGTGTGTTACACCCTGAACATCTCACACACTCTGTGCCCTGTGCCCTTAGATCCTGCAGTGCTATTGAAACACACCTCACCCTTTAAGCCCTGTTGCCTTTTACCCTCTGTCCTTGCTCACCTCCCACACTTTGTGTATTCTTGCAGAGAACTGAATTATGTGCACCTGAATTCATATGTTGTAGCTGTTATCCCTTGTACATCAGAATGTGACTGTACTTGGAAGTAGAACCTTCAAAGAGATAATTAGATTAAAATGAGGCTATTACAGTGGACCATAGTACAATATGACTGGTGTCCTTACAAGAAAAGGATGTCTGGACACACAGATTCCAGGGAAGCAGATGTGCAAGGGAGAAGAAGGGCCACATGAGCACCCGGAGAAGGTGGCTGCCTGGAAGTCAAGGAGAGAAGCTTCAGAAGAAACCAATCCTGCTGACACCTCTATCTTGGGTTCATGGCCTGAAGAACTCTTAGGAAATAGTTTTCTGTGGTCTACACCACCCAGCTTGGATATTTTGTTATGACAAGCATATTTTGTTATGTCTGAGTGCACTCTTCCATCCAGCCCTTCTAATCCTGCTGTGTTACAATACTCATTAATTGCCCCTTGGCACGCCCTGCATTTCCACAGCCAGAGCTCACAGAACTATTGAAATGCTGGTCATGTAAAATGTCCTTGTGGGGTCTGCAGTTGGAGGCATACAGGGGCAGACATGGGGCCTCATTCTTGCATTTTCAGGCTTGGACACATGAAAAGTTTTCCTTTTATGAACATGTTTTTGAGGAGTATACACCTGGTAATTATGTGATGGAATTTGTGAGAGTGAGGAAGCCAGTGGTGTGTGTGTGTGAGGGTGTGCATTATGAATGTGTGTGAATGTAAGTGTGAGTCTGTATGTGGTCTGTGTGCACATGTGTGTCTTTGGGTGTGAGCCTGAGTATGCTAGGATGAGAAAGAATGTATGCAAGTGTATAAATTAATGTTTGAGAACATGAGTGTGTATACTGTGTGTCTGAGTGTGTAAATGTGCATGTGTTTGCAAACATGTGTTTACCTGTGTGTTTGCAGAAGGGGTTGTCAGCCATGTGGTTCTATTCCAATAATGGGCAACTGGGGAGTAGGGGAACGTAGTGAAAAATTAGCATCATCCAGAGGCCTGGCCTTTGCACTCACTTCCTGGAAGTTGATCTCTGCCTCTTAGAACATCATGCTCATAGGATTGGCTTTCTTTGTCTGCAGGCAGGGACATGAGATAGTCTCCCAGTGGGATTTATCATGGGGCCCTGGGCCATGCAGGAGAAGCTGGAAGCTGAAGGCATCAGACAGGGGCGCCTGTGTGGCTCATTTGGTTGAGCAGCCAACTCTTGATTTTGGTTCAGCTTGATCCCAGATTGCATGGGAACAAGCCTTGCATCAGGCTCTGCATTGATCATAGAGCCTGCTTAGGATTCTCTGTCTGTCTGTCTGTCTCTCTCTCTGTCCCTCTGTCACTCTCCTCCACTCACATTCTATCTGTCTAAAGAAAAAATAATGAATAAATAAAGCTATCAGCCAGACTTCACAAGAAGAGGAGACTGAATGCCAGACAGTATGTGATCGAGCTTTAGTAAAATGTGTGAGCTCCTAGGCTTGGGTTACCATCCCTGGTAGCAATACAATATGAGTATTGTCAAATATCAATGCCTGGCAAGAAATACATCCATCACTTCCTGGAGAGGGAACACTAGAGCTTTCCATTTGGTAGTTTTCCTGGACTCTGCTCTAATCATCTCTTCTCTGTGTGATATTAATCTGTATCCTTTCTCTGTAGTAAACCATAACAGTGAGTATAACAGCTCTCATTGGTTTCTGTGAGTATTTTTATAGAATTCTCTAAACTAAGGGTGGCTCTAGGAACTTCAGACTTGGAGTTGGTATCAGAAGTAGGTGTGATGCTATGTGGACTGTGGTCTCTATCTTCCCACGTGGGCGAAGAACCCTCACAGGTGGAATGGATAGAGGGCCCTATTGAAATTGTGTATTTGTCTGTTGGTAAATCCATAGAAGTGAATTTTGGCTCATAAATTTTGTGTCTTCATTTAATTGCATGAGCAGCAAGTGCTCCCAGTTGAAAAGTAGCAAAGGTAGGTGTAGAGACCTCTGGTAAACACTCAATGGTGTTGAACTGATAGAACAACATTGGCTTCTCTGATAGTTAGAAGAATGGTAGAAACTGTGAAATCATGGGATCCTGGTACCTGTATTTCTGAGGGTCACGTTTATGAACATCTGTTTGTCTTAGAGGGGTATTTTTTTTAGGCTTTCTTTGATCGCTAGTGTCAGTATTACTATATTATATTTTCCTACAATATTTTCATATCATGATTTAAGTTTACTTTGCATTTATGTCTGAAAATGGGTCCCATGATTCGTAATGTAAGTTATTGGCATGATCTCCCTTATATCTCATTAGAAATCTTTCTTAGACTCTGTCTGATTCCATGTATTTTATCAGATCTCAAATAATGATGCAGCTTAGAAGACAGAAGACTATGAATGACCTAGATTTTTAGTGGAAGAACTTCTGAGGGAATCAGAGATGACTGTGAGACACACACACTCACTGCCAGTCCCTTATGTGTCGGACATCAGTATTTACTTGTGAGACCCTCTCTGCCATCAGGGAGCATGAAAAGAAAGCCTCACCTAAAGCAGACAACAGTCTCTTTGGAGATACTCACAAACTTGTAATTGGATTTGGTAATTAGTCGTGGGAGAAAGTTTCTCAGAAATATTTCAGCTGCTTAAGTCTGTGCTGTCATTGCCACTTCGTGTGAAATGATCATTGCAGTCCTGATGGGACGGGAGGTCACAGATCAGAAACCTGTATCCCTGGTCTGGCTGCCTCCCTCCCTCACACATACTGGCTGTCGTGACCTTCACATGGACCCTCATCCTTCGGGGGAAGGAGTCCAGTGAGCATTCTCCGTTTCAGTCTGAGAGGCAGAACCTGTAAAGATGGACGTGTAAGTAAGTGTTCATGTCTGGAAAGGGATTCTGAGGATTGAATCAGACAAGGGGCAGAGCTAAAGAGGGAGGTGGAATAGTTCCTTGGGTGTGAGCTGAGCTTGTAGGTAGAACCCACGCCTGATGATTCCTGATGCAACTTAATGAAGTCCTCCCTAGGACTATTACTGATGAAAATCCTAGTGACAAGGAAGTCACTTTGAAGGTGCATAAGGACCATAAGTATGAAATCCATCTGCTGTTCACATTACTTAGCAGGAATCATAGATTAAGTTTTCAGTGTTAGTAGTGGTGTGCTTATAATGCCTTCATGTTTATAATACAGAGTAAGATACAGCAGAAACAGTTTTCTAATCCTTTAAAGAGATGGTGTAGATGAATCTGTTTCCGGAATTTTTAAAAAAGTTTATTTACTTTGAGAGAGGTAGGGAAGCAGAGTGGGATATGTGCAGAGAGAGAGAGAGAGGAAGAGAGAGCATCCCTGGCAGGATCTGCACTGTCTTCAGGAAGCCCAACATGGGACTCAAATTCACAAGACCACGCATCATACTGGGGCAGAAACCAAAAATCAGTTGGGGAAGAGTTCACTGTAATTATAGGAACCGACAAGAGGTGCCTGGGCCAAATGAATGTTGTCTCGTTCTTTCTGGTTTAATAATATTATAACATGAATCCCAATCTCAGAACTAATTTTCTTTTCTTTTCTTTATTTTATTTTATTTATTTTATTTTATTTTGTTTTGTTTTTTTCCCACTGCTCCCACCCAGCAAAGTCAATGAGAAGATACGGCATTAGCTGAGAATTCAGTCATTAGCTGCCAAAGTCTAGTTGGCCTCATAAGTATTTTCATTTTAATAGGGATCTCTTAACGTATTTGTTTTTTTTTGTGCTTTTTTTGGGGGGGAGGAG
>NW_027533260.1:179498-192050 GCF_008692635.1 Crocuta crocuta | reverse complement strand
TTTTCCATTTCTTTGTGTCTTCTTCAATTTCCTTCATAAGTTTTCTATAGTTTTCATCATACAGATCTCTTGTATCCTTGGTTAGGTTTATTCCTAGGTACTTTATTTTTTTTGTGCAATTGTGAATGGGATCAGTTTCTTGATGTCTCTTTCTGTTGCTTCATTATTGGTGTGTCAAAATGCAACCGATTTCTGTACGTTGAGTTTGTACCCTAAAACTTAGCTGAATTCTTATNAGATTTTCTATCTCTTCCCATGTGAATTTTGGTAGTGAGTGTGTGTTTAGGAATTTGTCCATTTCTTCTAAGTTGTCCAATTTGTTGGCATAAATTTTTTCCTAGTGTTCCCTGATAATTGCTTGTATTTCTGAGGGGTTGGTTGTAATAACCCTATTTTCATTCATGATTTTGTCTATTTGGGGGCTCTCTCTTTTCTTTTTGAGAAGCCTGGCTAGAGGTTTGTCAATTTTGTTTATTTTTTCAAAAAACCAACTCTTGGTTTCATTTGATCTGTTCAATTGTTTCTTTGGTCTCTATGTTTATTTCTGCCCTGATTTTTACTATTTCTCTTCTTCTACTGGTTTTAGGGCATTCTTGTTGCTCTGCCTCTAGTTCCTATAGGTGAGCTGTTAGATTTTGCACTTGTGCTTTTACTAATGTCTTGAAATAGGCCTGGAGTGCTATGTATTTTCCTATTAAGACTGCCCTTGCCACATCCCATAGAGTTTGAATTGTTGTGTTGCATTTTCATTTGTTTCCATATATTTTAATTTCCTCTCTAATTGCCTGATTAGCTCATTCATTCTTTAGTAGGGTGTTCTTTAACCATGTTTTTGGAGGTTTTCCAGACATCCTGTGATTGATGTCAAGTTTCAAAGCATTATGATCTGAAAGTGTGCATGGTATGATCTCAGTTCTTTCATATTCACTGAGGGCTGCTTTATGTCCCAATATGTGATCTATTGGAGAATGTGCCATGCACACTTGAGAAGAAAGTGAATTCCATGGCTTCAGGATGTAGAGTTCTAAATATATCTGTCAAATCCATCTGGTCCAATGTGTCTTTCAAGTCCATTGTTTCTTTAGTGATTTTCTGTCTCGTTGACCTATCCATTGCTGAAAGCAGAGTATTAAAGCCCCCTGGTATTAGCACATTCTTATCTATAAAATTGTTTCTGTTTGTGATTAATTGTATTAAATATTTAGGTGCTCCCATATTCGGTGTGTAGACATTTATTATTGTTAGTTCTTACTGATGGATAGACCCCCGAAATTATTATATAATGCCCTTCTTCATCTCTTGTTATTGTTTTTCATTTAAAGTCCAGTTTGTCTAATATNATCTCTCAGGTTTCTTAAGGTTTCCAATGGCCTCAGATCTTTTCCGTGTGATGTATGGGCGCGAATGCAAGTACGGAGCTCCTTACTTCTCCGCCATCTTGTCCCTCCACACCCCCCCCCCACAGGGTGATTTCTGATGGGGCTTTGGGCCGTGCAGTATGAGATCTGCTTCTGGAGAAGCTGGACACTAAAGGTATCAGCCAGTCTTCACAAGCATAGGAGACGTAACATGTACCCAGAGAGCATGTGATCAAACCCCAGTAAAAAGTGTGCACGCATACGCTTGGGTGCACATCCGTGGTGGCGGTAAACTCTGAGTGTCCTCAAATACCAGTGCCTGGAGATTAAGACATCCATCAGTTCATAGAGAGAGGACGTGGAGCTTTCCTTTTGGGACTTTTCCCGGACTCTGCCCCATTCATCTCTTTGCTGTCTGATGTCAATCTGTATCCTTTCCCTGTAATAAGCTATAACAGAGACTACAACAGCTCTGTGTTCTGTGAGTCCTTCTAGAGACCTCAAAACCAAGCATGGTTTTAGGAACCTCTAACGTGCAGTTGGTATCAGAAGTAAGTGTGCTGCCTCTCCACAATAGCTAAAACATGGAAAGAGCCTAAGTGTCCATCAACAGATGAATGGATCAAGAAGATGTGGTTTATCTATACCATGGAGTACTACATGGCAATGAGAAACAATGAAATCTGGCCATGTGTAGCAACATGGATGGACCTTGAGGGTGTTATGCTGAGCGANCAGAAGTAAGTGTGCTGCTAGGTGGACTGTTGTTCCTCTACCTTCCCACATGGATGAAGAACCCTCCCAGATGGAATGGATAGTGGACCTTGTTGTGATTGTGTATCTCTTCAGTAGAAAATCAAGGGGTACTTGGGTGGCTCAGTCGGTTGAGCATCACTTCAGCTCAGGTCATGATCTCATGGTTCATGGGTTTGAGCCCCATATCGGGCTCCATGCTGATAGCTCAGAGCCTGGATCCTGTATCTCCTTATCTCTCTACCCCACACCCTCTCACCCCCTGTCTCACTCTGTCTCTCAAAAGTAAATAACTGTAAACAAAATCCACTGAAGTGACTTTGGCTCATAAATATTTTTCCCCCTTAAATCGTTTATTGTCAAGTTGGTTTCCATACAACCACCCAGTGCTCATCCCAGGAAGTGTCCTCCTCCATGCCTATCACCCCCCTTCCCCTCTCTCCCACTCCCATCAGCCCTCAGTTTGTCCTCAGCATTCAAGAGTCTCTCATATTTTGCCTCCCTCCCTCTCCCCAACTATTTCCCCCCTTCTCCTCCCACATCGTCCTCCATTAAGTTCCTCATAATCCATCTATATGTGCAATCATATGGTATCTGTCCTTCTCTGCCTGACTCATTTCGCTCAGCATAACAGCCTCAAGGTCCATCCATGTTGCTACACATGGCCAGATTTCATTCTCATTGCCATGGAGTATTCCATTGTATAGATAAACTGCATCTTCTTGATCCATTCGTCAGTTGTTGGAGATTTAGGCTGTTTCCATGTTTTGGCTATTGTTGAGAGTGCTGCTATGAACTTTGAGGTACATGTGCCCCTATGCATCAGCACTCCTGTATCCCTTGGGTAAATTCTTAGCAGTGCTGCTGCTGGGTCATAGGGGAGTTCTATTGTTAATTTTTTGAGGAACCTCCACACTGTTTTCCAGAAGGGCTGCACCAGTTTACATTCCCACCAACAGTGTAGGAGGGTGCCTGTTTCTCCACATCCTCGCCAGCACCTATAGTCTCCGGATTTGTTCATTTTAGCCACTCTGACCGGCATGAGGTGGTATCTCAGTGGTTTTGATTTGTAGTTCCCTGATGATGAATGACGCTGTTTGCTCATAAATGTTATGTGTCTTTATAAATTGCATGAGCAGCAAGGGCTCCGTATTGAAAAGTAGCAAAGGTTGTGTAGAGACCTCATAACCGCGCAATGGTATTGAGTTGACAGAGCAGACTGGCCATCTGATAGTTAGATGAAATGTAGAACCTGCTTCTGAAGTCATGGAATCCCAGTACTTGTATTCCAAGCATCACATTCATAATTATCTGTTTTTCTTATAGGGATAGTGGTTAAGACTTCCTTTCATTCCCAGGGTCAATATTAGTATGCTGTATTTTCCTACAATATTTGCTTATTATGATTTTCAGTTTACTTTCCATTTATTAAAAAAAAAAGTGTCCCGTGATTTGTAATGTAACATATTGGTATGATCTCCCTTAAATCTCACTGTGTGGGGATATGGCCTAAACGGGGGTGATGGGTATGAAGGAGGGCACTTGTTGGGATGAGCACTGGCTGTTATATGTAAGTGAGAAATCACTAAATTCTGTTCCTGAAATCATCATTACACTATATGTTAACTAATTTGGATTTAAATAAAATTTAAATTAAAAAAGGAAAACTTAGGCACTGTAAAAATCTTTTGTATTATAAGAGCAAAACATTTGTTGGGGCGCTTGGGTGGCTTAGTCTGTTAAGCGTCCGACTTTCACTTAAGTCATGATCTCGCGGTTCGTGGGTTCGAGCCCCGCGTCAGGCTCTGTGCTGACTGCCAGCTCAGAGCCTGGAGCCTGTTTCAGTCTGTGACTCCCTCTATCTCTGACCCTCCCCTGCTCACGCTGTCTCTCTCTCTCCTAGAAATAAATAAAACATTTTTTAAAAATTTAAGAAAAAAGAGCAAAACATTTGCATTGTAATAAAGCGGATAAATGCAAGAAGGGAAAGATCAGCAACTAAGTAATTTTTATGATTTTGGATTCCTTTTCATACAAAGTATAACAAAACTATGCTATGTGGGTACAATTTAGTTGCTAAGCTAATTTTGCATACCTTTAATCATCACAAGCACCCGCTAATATAAATCTTATCTCTATGTCACAGATAAAACTGAGACAGAGTACAGTGAAGAGTCCTGCCCTAAATGACAAATAAGAAGTAACGGAACCTAGAGATAAAATCAAGTCTTCTCATTCCAGTTTCCTGCTCCTTCATTTATGCTTCAGATGATCCAGGACAAAGGAAGAAGAGAAAGAAAAATGGTAGGTCAAGGAAAACCCATGGGTGAATTTATGACTCAGAATTGGGTTAGCATGAATTTTCAGTCAACGTAATTTTGAGAGTTTACCCAGCAGAGTCCAGCAACCTGGGAATAAAATCTGAAAAGCAGATGGTAGAGTGATTCACTGTTGAGGATTGGCAAGTTCACACGATGCAAGGTTAAATCTACAAGAGTTACAAGTGGTCATTAATGAGTGTATCCCTGGAAAGTGAGGTCATGTTTGCAGAAAGGAAAGTGAAGGCAGAGTGGATCCAAAGACACAGAGTTTGCAAAAGCTTTGACTGCCTCCCTCCTCCTATGGTGCTCAAAATAGTAGATTTTCATTTTCTCGGCCTCTCTTGGTTCTAGAGCACAGGTGCATTGTAGATTTCTGAAACTGGTTCTGTAGGACTTCGTGCAATTCTGCAAACCTTCCAAATCTCCTCACGATAGATTCTATTTCTGCTTAAAATAATCATCAGATTATTTGTGGTTGTCTTGCTTGTTTCTTATTGAAGATTGGAATATTGGATCAATTATGGTTTCCTTTTCCTGACCTCCCTCTCATCCTAAACCCTTACAATTTAGAGTATTGTAAACCAATAAATGATGTGACCAACATTAAAGTATTTGGGAAACACTGTTTGAAGATGGAAGAAAAATGACATTGGATTGACAGGAGTAGGAGAACCCATAAATTTAAAACATGTTCATGCAGGACACATTAGGAAAATTCACAGACAGAGGGGTCCTGAGTAGCTCAGTCAGATACGCAGCCGATTTCAGCTGAGATCATAATGTCATGGCTCATGAGTTCAAGGCTTGCGACAGGTTCAGTGCTGACACTCAGAGCCCAGAGCCTGCTTTGGATGCTGTATGTCTCTCTCTCTCTCTCTGCCTCTCCCTCTCTCTCTCTCTCTCTCTCTCTTTCTCAAAAATAAATAAACATTAGAAAAAATTTTTAAAATCAAAACCACACTGAGATACCACCTCACACTGGTCAGAGTAGCTAAAATGAACAAATCAGGAGATTCTAGATGCTGGTGAAGATGTGGAGAAATGGGCACCCTCCTACACTGTTGGTGGGAATGTAAGCTGGTGCAACCCTTCTGGAAAACAGTATGGAAGTTCCTCAAAAATTTAACAATAGAACTCCTCTATGACTCAGCAGTAGCACTGCTAGGAATTTACCCAAAGGATATAGGAGTGCTGATGCATAGGGGCACATGTACCCCAATGTTTATAGCAGCACTCTCTACAATAGCCAAAACATGGAAAGAACCTAGGTGGGCATCAGCTGATGAATGGATCAAGAATATGTGGTATATGTATACAATAGTATACTCCATGACTATGACAAAGAATGAAATCTGGCCATGTGTAGCAACATGGATGGACCTAGAGGGTGTTATGCTGAGCGAAATAAGTCAGGCAAAGAAGGACAGATACCATATGTTTGCACAATAGGTGGGTTAGGAGGAAGCTAACAGAGGACCATGGAGGAGGAGAAGGGGAAAAATAGTTGGGAAGAGTGAGGGAGGCAAACCATGAGACACTACTGAATGCTGAGAACAAACTGAGGGCTGATGGGGGTGAGGGAGAAAGGATGGGGGGTGATAGGCATGGCGGAGGGCACTTGTTGGGATGAGCACTGGGTGTTGCATGTAAACCAACTTGACAATAAACTCTTTAAGAGAAAAACAATAATAAACAAACAAATAAATAAAATTGCCAAAGAGACCCCTGACAACCCATCACAGAAAAGCTTCCCTGGAGACTCATAATCAATCACTTGAAGAAGTAAGGATCTGGGTGAGCGTGTCTTTGATACTTGCAAAGATTTTTGGAAAACTAACAAACAGGATACATTGGCTGGTTGCTCTTAGTGTTGCCGTGCAAAGAGGTGAAAGAAAATGCTGAGCTTGGAGATTCAAATTCCCAGCTGAAGACCTGTGTAAATGACCCTGAGGCCTGTGTGTGCAATGAAGAAGACTGGAGCATGCTCCTCCAAACCCTGTTCTTGCCCATGTAGCCAAGTCATCTTAACATACTAGAGAAAAATCTGTTTTCTCCAGATCACAACACGTTTCTGTTTACATTGTACACACTCACTTGATAGTCTTTAAATATCAACAAAAACGCATTTTGCTTTTTGTACTTACCTTGGTCCCAGCCCCTTTCACCTGTCCATTTCTATATGAAAATATGATCAACACACTCATCTCCCTTCATAACATCATGTTTCAGTAGAATCAGGGACAACTCTCTAAGGGTGTAAAATACCAACAAACTCATATCTGGCTCCCAGAGGCTATACTGCCTGAGAATGGATTTTTTCCTCCACCACCCGTGGCCAGGCTATTCTTTAGGCAGTGAGGACATTACTTTCTCAGAGGAATGACAAGGACACCTGCTTACTCATGTTCATATATCTTTTCCTATAATATCAAGGCAGGTTTTTTCTTCGAAATTTATTGCTTTTGATTGAAATTCACACACTCAAAGACTTCTCTGTAATATCCAGATTGTTTCAAGACCTGGTGTTTATTATTGGAGAAATTATGAAGTGCTTTACAAAAAGTATTAGGAAAAGTTCCATTATAGGAGTATTTACAAGATAATGAGGTCTCATTATAAAGTTATTATGAATTATTATTTATTTTAAAGATGGTCAACTTTAATATTTACCATTCTCTTGTGACTCACTTTTTTTTTTTTATGACTGTGAGGATTTGATGAAAAGGCACCTGCACATTGTAGGAATACATACAGTCTACATATTTTTCATAGGACAAGGAGATTTTATCTTCCTTCTCCAAGCAAAGCAGATCTTAGGTATCTTGGGTACATTGGAGTTGTGACTCATGAGCAGAAAGGGGCTGACAATTGGGAAACACACAGACACGATTGCAGTGATGTTCATGAGGATCAAGCTAGGATAATCAAAAAGACTCAAAACAAGTTGAAAGATGGAAGAGAGGTGTAAAAATAGACAAAGGTGCTCACTAGGAGAAGGATGGTTTTGGTGGCTCTGGCCTCTGAGGACGATCCGGAAGAAGCAGTGGTTCTTCTAATATGTTGGACTTGCTGCTTGTGCCTGTACAGAAGGAGAACCATGAAGCCACTGGTCCAGAGCATGAGCCCCAAACATAACACATCAGGAAGTGATAACAACACTGCATACAGTGAGTCTCTTGTTTTGTCATGACAAACTGAAGAACAGTATACAAAATCTTTTTTTTTTCCTGTGATGTTCTTATTGTCCAGTGTGCTAGCTAAATACACAGGAAAAATGATACCTACCAACATTTGCAGCATCCCACACAGGAAAATTGAGGGGAAATGTACTCAGGAGCTTTAACTTTAAGCTCTGCCCACCTGGAGTTCCAAGGTGTGATCGTGATGGCCTGGTACACACTCAGGATGCAGATGCTACTAATGGATACCCCCCTCCCCACTCTGTGAAGAAAGAGAAGAAGTTTGCATCCCAGGTCACTGAGGAAGTGTTTCCGCCCAAATGCTGCCATGGTCTGGGGGACTCCTTTACAGAGCAGGGCTAAGAGGTTGGCTACAGTCAGGTGCTTATGAATGAAATCTGTGGACTTCCACCTGTACTCAGTGAAGGAAAGGATGGTATAATGACAGAGAAGTGAGAAATTTCCCAGGATTCCAATGATAGTCTGTGTTAACAAGATCAGACCGACTGCCAGATCCCTGTTGGCCATTGTCTCAGTTCCCAGTCACTGACAGTTTCCTTCTAGGCTAGAACTTCCTGCATGAGAGTACGAGGTCTGAGCCAGCTATATCACAGCAGCTGAAATCCATTATGTTCTGCTTTCCATTCCTTGCCCCTTGGAAATGCCTACTTAAGGTCTTCTTTTCAGAGCGGCTTCCGAGGACTGAATGAAGAAATTTAAAGAGCCCTTATAATGTACAATCAATCCTGTGAAGACACTCACATGAGGACTTCTTCATGCTTCACAAATCTATGAGGTCAGCACTACTGTGGCTGTGGTTAAAAGATGAAGACAACAGACACACTGGAGATTAAGTACTTGTCCACATCTGCTCCTTCAGGCTGTGTGGGGACTGGGAACCGGCTGGGCTGGAAACAGTGAGAGTGCAGTGAGCCTCCATGGTCTGCTAGACAGCTAGTCAGCTGTGTCCAATCAGACATCAGATCCATGGTTACTTTTGATATGACACCTTGTGTTTGATTTTAGAGTGGTGGTATTGTACAATTCATTTCAATCTCCGATTAATTTGTAAAGCTTTGTTCAACAGGATCATATCAATTATGAGTAAGTTTTAAATATCTTAGTAAATGGGTGTGCACTTCCATAATAGCACACTGCTGGACTCTATCCCATGACAAGTAATGTGCAGTGGATGCAAGATGAGGTTAACTAGTAGCTTGGCAGCAGAAAGGCTCACTTACTTTTTGTGAAGAACACAAGGGTAATGGTAGGAATCACACACATTGTTGAATTATGACAATAATTCCATAAACTTTGGACATATAACACTAATGCAAGATAAAATAGTGAAAGGAAGAAACTAAATTAGTATTAATTTCAGATGATACAGTTATCTACTTATCAATTCCTGAGTTAAGGAAAACCATTAGTGAACTGAGCTTTGTGAATGATATAGTAATATGAAAGACAGTAGTGCAAAATGGCATCTGCTAGCATGTATTATTACACTCGTTAGAAATCAAAGTACTAGGTTTTTGTATTGATAGCAGAATAATTTTTAAATGGGTGGAAAGAATATGATATCAACCTGACAGGTGCCATCTGCACCTCATAATTTTTATGTCAACTATACCTTACCTGTTGCCTAGAATGAATGTAGATACGCTCTAATCCACAGATATGGATGTTTTCTGTTAAAACTTAATTACTGTCCCCATAATTCCATGGTACATCCAGAGTAGGGAATACTGTAACTCAAGCCATTACCATTTGGATACACTTTCTGCCGAAGACAACAGGGTTCCTGTACATTCCTCATACTTTGTACTACAAGCATGGAGGCGCACATGTGGTAGTCCTGAAAATTCATTCTACGATTTCTATGATGTAGGCTGCACAGAAGATTAATGTTACAGCTCAGTCCTTAAGGACTTAAAAATCAGTGTGTATTATTACTTGCACTGCACACCGGCCATCAGTATGAGTGAAGATTACCTTTATTGCATTAGGAGCCAACAGGGATTGGTGAAGGTCTTGGACCCTATCTCTCTTTAGAAGCTCAGCTCAAGCCTCCAGAATCATTCCATATTCCTGCATGACTTTCACAAGGAATCACTTAATACACACAAGGTTGCCCTTCTCTGATAGGCTCGTTCACCCAGATTCTCGATCCGCCTTTTTGTATACAGACACTGCCTGTCAGACTGAAATAGAAATCCTCACCAACTCCTTCCTGCTGCCGGGAGAGCTCAGTGTGAAGGGCATGGCAGCTGGTCTGTGTGTGGGAGGGGGGCAGCCAGACGCTGAGATATGGGTTTGTGATTCTGTGAGGTCACCTCTCTCACAAGTGCAATTATTTCATTTGTAGCCACACTGGGAGTACCGGCTTGGGAGCTCAAGATGTGTCTGAAACTTTTCCACTTAGTTGTTAATTATGAAAAACAACTATGAGTTTCTACTTAGAACCTCATAGGACACCATTGGAGCGTTTGTGGAATGATAGATGTTCCCCTTGATTCCTGTAGGAAGATGGGTTCTCCTATTAAGGACAGCAGAAAATACTGTGTTCTGACATATGAGGGATCAGTGGGGAAGGATCTGTGTCCCACTGGGTTTCCTACTTCCCAGAGAAGTTGCTCAACCCAGAAATTAATGACTTTCCTAATCTTCAGAACCCTGAATGGAACCATCATTTAAGGTTATTAGTAGAGAAACAGAATGAGACAAGATACCTGGGATTCATAGGAGTAAAAACAAGTCAAAAGAAGAGCGTGATATAAATATGTCACTATAGACATCATTTAACAAATCAAAGTTAATAAATTTGGACTCCTTAAAATAACCCAGTGCTAATTAATATGATTATGTAAGAAAATATTGACCAGTATTGGAGGTCAATTATCCTCAAATTTGTATGGAACCACAAAAGACGCCGAATAGCAAAAGGAATATTGAAGAGGAAAACCAAAACGGGACGTATCACCATCCCAGACTTTAGCCTCTACTACAAAGCTGTCATCATCAAGACAGTATGGTATTGGCACAAAAACAAGCACATAAACCAATGGAATAGAATAGAGAACTCAGAATTCGACCCAAAAGTATACAGACAACTAATCTTTGACAAAGCAGGAAAGAGTATCCAATGGAAAGAAGACAGCCTCTTTAGCAGATGGTGCTGGGAGAACTGGACAGCAACATGTAGAAGAATGAAACTAGATCATTTTCTCACACTATACACAAAAATAAACTCAAAATGGATAAAGGATCTGGACGTGAGACAGGAAACAATCAAAACCCTAGAGGAGAATNTCATGCTACTAGAAGTCAAAAGAAAGCTGGAGTAGCTATACTTAAACCAGACAAAATGGATTTTAAATTAGAGACAATAACAAGGGATGAAGAAGGGCATTATATAATAATTACAGGGTGTATCCATCAGGAGGAACTAACAATTATAAATGTCTACGCTCCAAATATGGAAGCACCAAAATATTTAAAACAATCACGAACAGAAGNTTCATTCTTCTCAAGCTATTCCAAAAAATAGAAATAGAAGGAAAACTTCTGGATTCATTTTATGAAGCCAGCATCACTCTGATTCTCAAGCTAGACCGAGATCCAGCAAAAAAAGAGAAGTACACTAAGAAGATGTGGTTTATCTATATGATGGAATACTCCATGGCAATGAAAAAGAATGAAATCTGGCCGTGTGTAGCAACATGGATGGACCTTGAGGGTGTTATGCTGAGCGAAATAAGTCAGGCAGAGAAGGACAGATACAATATGTTTTCACTTATAAGTGGATCAGGACAAACTTAACAGAGGACCATGGGGGAGAAGAAGGGGAAAAATAGTTTGGGAGCGGGAGGGAGGCAAACCATGAGAGACTCTTGAATGCCCAGAACAGACTGAGGGCAGATGGGGTCGGGGGGAGGGGAAGGAGGGTGATGGGCATGGAGGAGGGCACTTGTGGCGATGAGCACTGGGTGTTGTATGGAAACCAACTTGACAATAAGCTATTTTTAAAAAAAGGAATTAGGGTATGAAGCAGAAGTTCCATGAACAGAACATGAAGACTCACACGTGTGCCTTGTTTGGTTGACAAGTGCTTTCACAGACAGAATCTCTGGTAGGATCCACAAGACCCCTGTGAGGAATGCAGGCAACGAGCCATCTCACATGAGGCCTCTGAAAATTAAGTACTTCAACATTTATTCCAAGTAACAAAATGCAATATTTTGGTTGGCTTCAACAGCAAGTATTTTTTCCACAGTTTGGAGACCGGAAGTCCAAGATCAAAGTGTCAGTCTGCAGGTGTAGTTTCATGTCTCGTGTCCTTGGCTTGCAGATGGTCCCCTTCCCACTGTGTCCTCCCACACTGTACCTTCTGTGCAGGCAGAGGTCTGGAGACTCCGTGTGTCTCCATATATCCTCTTACAATGACACCACTCTGGGCAGATCAGGGCTCACCCTACTGGCCTCACTTTAACTCCATCACTTCCTTTAAGGATCTTCCTTCTGAGATCCTGGGGTTTTGGACTTCAGCCTATCAACTTGGGGAGATACAGGTTGGTCTATAACACTCAGCCCTCTGGACTCCCCAAATTCATATCCTCACTGGCAAAATGCACTCACCCCTCCACCCCATTCCAATAGGTCCAGAACATTAATTTTGTAAACAAGCCTAAGTCCCAAATCCCATCTAAATATCATCTAAGTCGAGTGTGATGAAGATGTGAAATATGAGGGGTATCTGGGTGGCTCAGTCAGTTAAGCATCAGACTCTTGGTTTCAGCTCAGGTCATGATCCCCTGGTTAGTGTGTTTGAGCCCTGTATCAGGCTCTGAACTGTTAGTGTGGGATTATCTCTGTCTCATTCTCTCTCTGTCCCTCTCCTGCTTGCTTGTTCTCTCTAAAAATAGATAGATAATCTTAAAA
>NW_027533260.1:24931-179357 GCF_008692635.1 Crocuta crocuta | reverse complement strand
CTTGAGAAAGAATTTAACCTGTGAAAAACCTGCCTGCTCCAGCAATAAACCTGTGAATGCAGACATCTTTCTGCTTCCAGAAATCAGTGATGGGAAGGGGGGAGTGTAGAAATCTCCATTCCAAAAAGAGAAAAGGGAAAGAAGAGATGGGTCACCTGTCCCCAGTAACTAAAAGATCTGTACGGCAAATTCCCTTAGATTTCAAAGCCTGAGGGTTATGTTCTTTGTCTGGAAATGTTATCCTCTGGTCCTAGCAGGACGGTGTCTCTGCTGGTCAGCCTCCTTGAATGCCATTGTCCAGGGGAGTCCTGTAAGATCAATGATCCTTAAACTCCCCCCCCCATATCTCCTTCTGTGTAAGGTGCTCCCTTCCCAGGTGTCCAGTTGTTCCTCCTCCACCACCTCGGAATGTTCCATGTCAGTTATCTTACAGGCATCCCATCGTTTACTCAGATGTTTTGTCTGGAAGAACCAGATTACAGGAGGGCTGATATCCTATAGAAATTGAAGTAGAAATGAGTTTGATTCACAAGGGCAGAGAATGAGATCCACATTTGTCACTGTTGGAGAGAGAGGTGACAGATGAGCAAGGCAGGAAGTTAGAACGATCCACATGGAATGGGTTAGAGTTGGAGACATCAGCATGAAGTCATGTGAACTCTGTACGGACACAAATGATCCCACACACGTGTTTCTACATATGTGCATATGAGAGGTTCACTCATACATACATTTTCTTGGTGTTTGAGCTGAGAGGGCATAAACACAGTGACACCCAGGAGCAGTGAGCACACCTGCTGTCCATACCTTGGTCCAGGGCACAGTTCTCCCACAGCAGCCCCTGGAGAGACGGCACAGCCAGGACTAGGACTGGACGTGTATAAAATCAGCATGCAGAGCGTATTGCTGTACATCAGGAACATGCTAAAGAACCCTGGTTGTGTCAGAGGGACACAGGAGTCACCCGAAAGAGCTTCCCATGGCCAAGCTAGAACACCTTGATTTTAAACGAGCAGAAGAAGCAGTATTGGTTGAAACTCAGTGTCAGACAGATGTGCAGGAGTCTAAACTGATAAGAGGAAATCACTGAATAAATAATAATTTGAGAAAAAAAAAAAGACCCTTAGAAGAATTCCACATAATTTACATAAGAAACTATGTCCTGAAGGAGGTAGAGCACACGATCCCTATCATCAATGTCAGCTGCACACAATGACTTCCTTGTAATGAGTACAGTATGAAAAGGGGACATATAAGTTCCACAGAGGGTCCTCAAACACTCAACCTCATCCAGTGGATATAGGCTGATGTGAGCAGTCATTAGTCATGTCGGTAGGCAGTACCCTTGATATGATGTCCTGAGAATGACATTATACCCTGAACCCTCCTCTCCAAAACACAGAAGCCCAAGATAATGAGAAAAGTATCACATTAATCCTAACTGAAGGCCTTTCTGCAAGGTACCTGACTAGTACTCGTCAAGTCTGTCGAGATGATCAAAAATGAGGAGAATCTGAGAAAATGGCACACCAGAGAGGAGTCAGAGGAAGCATGAGTAGAAAATGAGATTTGGTTTCTGGGTGGGTTCTTGACACAGAAAAAGGACATTAGGTAAAGAATATGCAAATGTGAGTAAATAAAATTGGAATCTCAAGCAAGACATTCAAGGTTTCTAAGGGTTAGTTCTGAGGAGGGCTCACTTACAAGCTAATCACTACTTTTTAAAAAATCACACCTTGTAGTTGTGTTGTAGTGGCTCCAGATTCATACACCCGAGGGGCTTCTAGCTAGAGTCTGTCCCCCTTTGCCAGAGGCTCCAGCGACAGACTCCTCACTCACAGGCACTTATGCCATCTCCCACACTCCAGGAGTCCAGGAAGGGCTGGGCTTCTTTTACGTGATGGGAAGCCTAATAAACAAGGATTTTCCATCACAGCTGGAAGGACTGAACACTGTGAACCTGCCCTAGGGTGCCACTGAACTTTCGCTCGCAGACCGGACTCTGAATTTGGTGGATTATGTCAGCCACCCCCACTGGTGCAGAGGTGATAGCACATGAGACAGGGCGATTGAACCTGAGGCCTCTAACTTGCCAACAGAGAGCACATCCTGTCTGTGATGAAATGTTATATTTGGTGGTCTTGTCACCTCTGGCTCCTCTTTGCAGTGACACTTAATCAGAGTTTCCTCATTTTTGACAACCACATTAAAGGCAAACCATGAAGTATATGTTACCTGGTATGAATATTGCTATGCTAAGTTGTTTGTTTTAAATTACATAAAGTCTATTTTTCCGTTTTCTACTTCATTTCTTATTTTTTACTTTATTCTGATTTTTGGCTTTATTCTTACATCCTACTTCAATTCCTGTAGGTCTTGCCAAAACATTTAAAAACAAGTATACATTTGACCCCTTTTCTTTGGAAGTGTACACTAGTATTTGTTAGGTATCAACCTAGAAGTTTCAGCATGATATGAAAAACTAAACACAGAGTCTTTTTAGTCAATATATTTAAACTCCTTCTTGATAATGCAAAGGCATTATGCATAAATATGCTCACAATGTAAAAGTATTATGCAATAAATCTCATGATTTTATTGGTTATATGAATTTTTAAATTTTACAAATACAGATACATTAGAGTAATATAGTACACATATCAGTGACATATGCACACCGGGCACATTTCTGTTCATAGCACAGACATCAATGCATAGAATATCATTGGACCTCCGGAAGCTCCCATTGGCTGTTCCTCTTCATCACCACTCATAAAGGAAAGACGGTTGAACCTCTAACTGCATAGGTAGCTTTTCCTGCTTTGTATTTTATATAAAGAGGATTCATAGAGCATTAAGTGTTTTGTATTTGACTTTTAACATGTCTTATGTTGTTTGGGATTTTATGGCTGCATATGGCTGTGGGTCATCCCCTGGCATTGCCGTTATAGGATTCCATGTGAGGATATCAAACAAGTAATTATTCTACTGTTACTGAGAGTGCATCTAGGGCAACAAGATTTCAGGAAGAATTTTCTGAATTGGTTCATTGGTGTCTGGAATTGGCTTTCTAATCTGAATAGATTTAAAATTGCCAAAGAGTGCCCTGATAACCCATTACAGAAAATCTGCCCTGGAGACTCGTAATCAGCCACTTGAAACAGGAAAGATCTGAGTGAGCATGTATTTGATACTTGCAAAGATTTTTGGAAAACTAACAAACAGGATAACATTGGCTGGTTGCTCTTAATGTTGCCGTGCAATGAGGCAAAAGAAAATGCTGAGCTCGGAGATTCAAATTCCCAGCTGAAGACCTGTGTAAATGACCCCAAGGCCTGTGTGTGCCTTGAGGAGACTAGAGCATGTACTTCCAAACCCCATTCTTGCCCATGTGGCCCAGTCATCTTAACATACCAGAGAAAAGTCTGCTTTCACCAGATCACAACACGTTTCTGTTTACATTGTCGACACTCATTTGATGATCTTTAAATATCAACGGAAATGTATTTTGCTTTTTGTGCCTTCCTTGGTCTCAGTCCTCTTTAATCTGTCCATTTCTAGATGAAAATATGATCAACACACTCATCTCTCTTCATGACATCATGTTTCAAAAGAATCAGAGACCACTCTCTAAGGGTGTGAATTACCTACAAAACTCATGACTGGATCCCGGAGACTATACTGCCTGAGAATGGATTTTTCCTCCACCACTGCTAGCCAGGCTATTCTTTATGCAGTGGGGACATACTTTCTCAGTTAGAGTAATGACAAGGACACCTGCTATGCCATTTTCATATACTTTTTCCTATAATGTCAAGCCAGGTTCTTTACTTCAAAATTTCGAATTGCTTTTGAATGAAATTCACACATGTCAAAGACTTCTGTGTAATATCCAGATTGTTTCAAGACCTGGTGTGTGTATTATTGCATAAATTCTGAAGTGCTTTACAAAAAGATTTAGAAAAAGCTTCAATTATATAAGTATTTACAAGATAATGTCTCATTGCAACGTTATTCTAGATTGCTGTTTTAAAGAAGATGGTCAACTTTCTGTTTACCATTCCCTTGTGACTAATACATCTTTTTAGGACTGTGAGGGGGATGAATGAATTGGCAACTGTACTTTGTTGGAATACATAGCGTCTACATCTATTTTACAAGACAAGGAGATTTTATCTTCCTTCTCCAAGCAAAACAGATCTTGGGTATCTTGGAGTTGTGACTCATGAGCAGAAAGGGGCTGACAGTTGGGAAACACACAGACACGATTGCAGCGATGTTCACGAGGATCAAGCTGGGATTATCAAAAAGACCCATAAAAACTTGAAAGATGGAGGAGAGGGTGTAAAAACAGACAAAGGTGCTCACCAGGAGAAGGATGGTTTGGGTGGCTCTGGTCTCCGGGGAGGATCCAGAAGAGGCAGTGGCTCTTCTAATATGTTGGACCCGCTGCTTGTGCCTGTACAGAAGGAGAACCATGAAGCCACTGGTCCAGAGCATGAGCCCCAAACATAACACATCAGGGAATGATAACAACACTGCATACAGTGAGTCTCTTGTTTTGTCATGTCGAACCGAAGAACAGTATACAAAATTCTTTTTTACTGTGATGTTCTTATCGTTCAGTGTGCTAGTTAAGTACATAGGAAAAATGATATTTACCAACATTTGAAGAATCCAACACAGGAAAATAGAGGGGAAAATGTACTCAGGAGCTTTAACTTTAAGCTCTGCCCACCTGGAGTTCCCGGGGCTGATGGTGATGGCCTGGTACACACTCAGGATGCAGATGCTACTAATGGATACCCCCCTCCCCACTCTGTGAAGAAAGAGAAGAAGTTTGCATCCCAGGTCACTGAGGAAGTGTTTCCGCCCAAATGCTGCCATGGTCTGGGGGACTCCTTTACAGAGCAGGGCTAAGAGGTTGGCTACAGTCAGGTGCTTATGAATGAAATCTGTGGACTTCCACCTGTACTCAGTGAAGGAAAGGATGGTATAATGACAGAGAAGTGAGAAATTTCCCAGGATTCCAATGATAGTCTGTGTTAACAAGATCAGACCGACTGCCAGATCCCTGTTGGCCATTGTCTCAGTTCCCAGTCACTGACAGTTTCCTTCTAGGCTAGAACTTCCTGCATGAGAGTACGAGGTCTGAGCCAGCTATATCACAGCAGCTGAAATCCATTATGTTCTGCTTTCCATTCCTTGCCCCTTGGAAATGCCTACTTAAGGTCTTCTTTTCAGAGCGGCTTCCGAGGACTGAATGAAGAAATTTAAAGAGCCCTTATAATGTACAATCAATCCTGTGAAGACACTCACATGAGGACTTCTTCATGCTTCACAAATCTATGAGGTCAGCACTACTGTGGCTGTGGTTAAAAGATGAAGACAACAGACACACTGGAGATTAAGTACTTGTCCACATCTGCTCCTTCAGGCTGTGTGGGGACTGGGAACCGGCTGGGCTGGAAACAGTGAGAGTGCAGTGAGCCTCCATGGTCTGCTAGACAGCTAGTCAGCTGTGTCCAATCAGACATCAGATCCATGGTTACTTTTGATATGACACCTTGTGTTTGATTTTAGAGTGGTGGTATTGTACAATTTTCGTTACAAGTTCCCATTAATTTGTAAAGCTTTGTTCAACAGGATGATATGAACTATGAGTAAGCCTTAAATATCTTAGTAAATGTGCATGCACTCTGATAATATACTGCTGGACTCTATCCCATGAAAAGTAATGTGTAGTGGATGCAAGAGGAAGTTAATTATTAGCATGGCAGCAGAAAGGGTCATTGACTTTTATGTGAGGAACACAAGTGTAGCAATCACAAGAATTCTTGAATTATCACACATCATTCCATAAACTTTGGACATCAAACACTAATGCAATATAAAATAGTGAAAGGAAGAAATTAAATTATTATTAATTTCAGGTGATGCAATTATCTAGTTATTAATTCCTGAGTTAAGGAAAACGATTATCAATGAACTAAGATTTCTGCGCAATATTAATATGAAAGACAGTAGTGAAAAATGGCTCTGTGAGACAAGTATTCTTACACACGTTAGAAACCAAAGTCCTAGGGTTTTGTATTGCTAAGAAAATAATAATAAATGGGTGGTAAGAACATGAAAGAACATGAACTTGACAGGTGTCACCTGGAACTTATAATTTTTATGTGAGCTGTTCCTTACCTGTTGCCCAGAATGAATATAGATAGACTCTAATCCACAGATATGGATGTTTTTATTTAAGACTTAATTACTGTCCCTGTAATTCCACGGTACATCCAGATTTAGAGAATACTGTAAATCAAGCCATTACCCTTTGGATACACTCTCTGCACAAGATCACAGGGTTCCTGTACATTCCTCATACTTTGTACTACAGGCATTGAGGCGCACGTATATATTCATCCTGAAAATTCATTCTACGATTTCTATTATGTAGGCTGCACAGCAGATCAATGTTACAACTCACTCCTTAAGGACTTAAAATTCAGTGTGTATTATTACTTGCACTGCACACCGGCCATCAGTATGAGTGAAGATTACCTTTATTGCATTAGGAGCCATCAGGGGTTGGTGAAGGTCTTGGACCCCATCTCTCTTTAGGAGCTCAGCTCAAGCTTCCTGAATCTTTCCACATTCCTGCATGACTTTCACAAGGAATTCTGTAATACACACAAGATTGCCCTTCTCTGATATGGTCGTTCACCCAGATTCTCAATCCGCCTTTTTGTATACAGACACTGCCTGTCAGACTGAAATAGAAATCCTCACCAACTCCTTCCTGCTGCCGGGAGAGCTCAGTGTGAAGGGCATGGCAGCTGGTCTGTGTGTGGGAGGGGGGCAGCCAGACGCTGAGATATGGGTTTGTGATTCTGTGAGGTCACCTCTCTCACAAGTGCAATTATTTCATTTGTAGCCACACTGGGAGTACCGGCTTGGGAGCTCAAGTTGTGTCTGAAACTTTTCCACTTAGTTGTTAATTATGAAAAACAATTATGAGTTTCTACTTAGAACCTCATAGGACACCATTGGAGTGTTTGTGGAAGGCTCGGTGTTCCCCCTTGATCCCTGTAGGAAGATGGGTTCTCCTATTAAGGACAGCAGAAAATACTGTGTTCTGACATATGAGGGATCAGTGGGGAAGGATCTGTGTCCCACTAGGTTTTGCACTTCCCAGAGATGTTTCTCAATACAGAAATTAATAATTTTCCTAATTTTCAGAACCCTGAATGGAACCATCATTTAAGGTTATTAGTAGAGAAACAGAATGAGACAAGATACCTGGGATTCATAGGGGTAAATACAAGGCAAAAGAAGAGCATGATGTAAATACCTCACTATAGACATCATTTCACAAGTCAAAGTTGATTAATTTGGACTCCTTAAAATAACCCAGTGCTAAGTAATATGAAAATTAAGTAGGAAGGTATGCTTGACCATTATGGACCACCATTGCTATGGGTGAACAATGTTCATATAGAGAGAAGTTTCTAAAAGAGACTACGAGTGATTAAAGCAGCAGGATCCGATGGCACAACCAGCAGATTCTACCACAGCTTTAAATATTGGATGACCCAATCCTCAGCTACTTAATTCAAGGGGTTACAACAGTCCTCTGCACATTTTATTATATCTTATTTTATTTAATTTTAATGCTGAATTTTCAGTAAGGAGCACTTACTGATTTGGTACGAAGATACACAAATTAGGAGTTGAAACTGATCCCTTGTTTTCCTTAGAAACAAGTCCACGTTTGATACAGGTTCACTATGCAATTCCTAGCCATTTTCAAGTCAGAGCCATGATGGTGAGTAACTCAGGCTGCACACACACATGAATCCTTTACACACATGCAGACACAAACACTCATGTATGTACACACCCACACTCATACATAGTCCCATACTATTAGACACATCCACGATCACTCATGTACTCCCACCATTGCTGTTGAAGCTTCAGTACACTCAGGCACAAACTGAACACATACAAACTCACCCTCATCGACAGTAACATTCACCACACTTTTACACAAACTCACAGTTCACGGTAACTTTAATAAAATCAACATATACTTTCATCACAGGTATGGGTCTCTTTTTGACATGTCCATATATAGAAGAAGCTATCTATCTCTGGACCTCGGGATGCCAGAAATGGGGTCCCTTTTACCATTTCTAATCCTTCCAAGCGTGGTACAACTCACAACGAAAATATTTACAACATACAACCTTAAAAATTGCTTTGAGCACTATCACCCTAATTAGGATTTTAAGGGCACAGTTGGGGTATGTGACAAGGCAGGCGAGAGAGGGGGTTCAGGGAAAGAAGGGCATGGGGACTGGATGGCGGTGCAGAGGTCCTATGGTGAAGGGAGAAGAGACTGCAGGAGAAGAAAGAAGGCAGAAGGATAAATCTAAACATGTGCTCAGTGTTGCAAGGACATTGCCACATTTGAGAGCACAAGGAGACAAAGTGTACAGAGAAGTGAAGGGTATTAGGCATATTGGGTTCTGCAGAAAATAATGCATGGTTCACCGGAATGAAGGTGATAAAGGGGATAAGTACTTAGTGCGGAAGATATTAATAGCCTATGAGTGGTTGAACTCGCTGGAGACAAGGTCTTGGAGGGGCTAAATTCATGGTGGGAGAGAATGAAGAAGAATAAGTGTGGGGCAAGTGAACTTTGAAAGAAGACTGTGTGGTCCAAGCCAGATAGTAAATGGTTGAATCGGAGAGGTACCTCGGAGGAGACCTTGAATGAGACAAAAGAAGGACAGGGCAGTGAGGGATACAAGGAGGGTAGGGGTCAGGGAGGGAGCCCGGAAGCCAGGAGAAAGGGTCAGCGGTGATAGGGTTGGGGAAATTCACCTTGGTGTGGATTGGGTTCACACAGGAGTTCAGGTTGGGACACCACATGGGATGGCTGTCGAGGACCCAGGAAATGGGTGAGATCCTGGAATTGGGAGTGGTATATTAGTGAGACAAAGAAGGGTCCACGTTTGCAGGGAAGATGGAAGGTGAGGCAAGTTGCCTTGGAGTCCCAGGAATAGTGGACACATAGAAACAGATGTCAAAAAGGTGACGGGACGGAAGTTGGTATTGGATGCAGAAGTCTCATAGGGCTGAGTCCAAGTGAGGGTGTGTGGAGGTTAAGCAGGTGACTGGGGCTTCTGTGGTGGGGGAAGTGACGACCACGGTGGGAGAGAGTCATGTGGTGGAGCAGAGGAGTCAGGGAACTGGGAAGGTGGTTTGGGAAGAGGACAGGCTGGAGGTCAATGTTTGACACCCATTCATCAATACTCGATATGTAGTCAATCACAAGCATCAGGGATAGTTTCTAACCTCAGGTAAGGAGTCAAAACTAGCTCATGGTTGAGGTCAAGGAGGTTTTTTTCCTGCTTTCGCATCTAGGGTTTTGATGGTTTTCTGTCTCCCATTCAGGTCCTTCATCCATTTTGAGTTTATTTTTGTGTATGGTGTGAGAAAATGATCTAGTTTCATTCTTTTGCATGTTGCTGTCCAGTTCTTCCAGCACCATCTGTTAAAGAGGCTGTCTTTTTTCCATTGGATACTCCTTCCCGCTTTGTCAAAGATTAGTTGGCCATTCATTTATGGGTCCAATTCTGAGTTCTCTATTCTTCTCCACTGATCTATGTGTCTGTTTTTGTGCCAATACCATACTGTCTTGATGATTACAGCTTTGTAGTAGAGGCTAAAGTCTGGGATGGTGATGCCTCCCGTTTTGGTTTTCTTCTTCAATATTCCTTTTGCTATTTGGGGTCTTTTGTGGTTCCATACAAATTTGAGGATAGTTTGTTTTAGTTTTGAGAAGAATGCAGGTGCAATATTGATTGGTATTGCATTGAATGTGTAGATTGCTTTGGGTAGTATTGATATTTTAACTATATTTATTCTTCCAACCCGTGAGCATGGAATCTTTTTCCATTTCTTTGTGTCTTCTTTAATTTCCTTCATAAGTTTTCTATAGTTTTCATCATACAGATCCCCTATATATTTTGTAAGGTTTATTCCTAGGTATTTTATGGGTTTTTGTGCAATTGTGAATGGGATCAGTTTCTTGATTTCTCTTTCTGTTGCTTCATTATTGGTGTATAAAAATGCAACTGATTTCTGTACGTTGATTTTTGTACCCTGCAATTTTGCTGAATTCATGGATAAGTTCTAGTAGTCTTCTGGTGGAGTGTGTAACGTGTTCTATGTAGAGTATCATGTCGTCTGCGAAGAGTGAAAGTTTGACTTCCTCTTTGCCAATTCTGATGCCTTTGATTTCCTTTTGTTGTCTGATGGCTGATGCTACGACTTCCAGCACTATGTTAAACAACAGTGGTGAGAGTGGACATCCCTGTCGTGTTCCTGATCTCAGGGGGAAAGCTCTCAGCTTTTCCCCATTGAGGATGATGTTAGCTGAGGGCTTCTCATAGATGGCTTTTATGATGTTTAAGTAAGTTCCTTCTATCCTGCCTTTCTCGAGGGTCTTATTTAAGAAGAGATGCTGTATCTTGTCAGATGCTTTTTCTGCATGTATCAACAGGATCATATGTTTTTTATCTTTTCTTTTGTTAATGTGATGTATCACACTGATCGATTTGCGAATACTGAGCCAGCCCTGTAACCCACAAGTGAATCCCACTTGATCATGGTAGATAATTTTTTTATGTGCTGTTGGATTCGATTTGCAAGTATCTTGTTGAGGATTTTTGCATCCGTATTCATCAAGGATATTTTCTGTAGTTCTCTGTTTATGCTGGTCTCTGTCTGGCTTGGGAATCAAAATGATGCTGGCTTCATAAAATGAGTCTGGAAGTTTTCCTTCGATTTCCAATTTTTAGAATACCTTAAAGAATCTGCATTAATTCTGTTTTTAAAAATGTCTGGTAGAATTCCCCCAGGGGAGCCATCTGGCCCAGGGCTCTTATTTGTTGGAAAATTTTTGATAACTGATTGGATTTCATCACTAGTTATGGGTCTGTTCAGATTTTCTATCTCTTCCTCTGTGAATTTTGGTATTGTGTGTTTAGGAATTTGTCCATTTCTTCTAAGTTGTCCAGTTGGTTGGCATATAGTTTTTCATAGTACTCCCTGATAATTGCTTGTATTTCTGAGGGGTTGGTTGTAATAAGTCCATTTTCATTCATGGTTTTGTCTATTTGAGTGCTCTCTCTTTTCTTTTTGAGAAGCCTGGTTAGAGGTTTGTCAATTTTGTTTATTCTCTCAAAACACCAACTCTTGGTTTCATTGATCTGTTCAACTGTTTCTTTGATTTCTATATTGTTATTTCTGCTCTGATTTTTACTATTTCTCTTCTTCTACTGGGTTTAAGGCATTCTCGTTGTTCTGTCTCTACTTCCTTTAGGTGGGCTGTTAGATATTGCACTTGCACTTTTTCTAATTTCTCAAAATAGTCCTGGAGTGCAATGCATTTTCTTCTTAGGACTGCCTTTGCTGCATCCCATAGATTTTGGATTGTTGTGTTTTCATTTTATTTGTTTCCATTTATGTTTAAATTTCTTCTCTAATTGTCTGATTGGCCCATTCATTCTTTAGTAGGGTGTTCTTTAACCTCCATGTTTTTGGAGGTTTTCCAGACTTCTTCCTGTGATTGATGTCAAGTTTCAAAGCATTATGATCTGAAACTGTGCATGGTATGATCTCAATTCTTTTATATTTATTGAGCGCTGCTTTATGTCCCAATATGTGAGCTATCTTGGAGAATGTGCCATGCGCACTTGAGAAGTAAGTGAATACCCTGGCCTCAGGATGTAGAGTTCTAAATATATCTGTCAGATCAATCTGGTCCAGTGTGTCTTTCAAGTCCATTATTTCTTTAGTGATTTTGTCTGGTTGGCCTATCCATTGCTATAAGCGGAGTATTAAAGTCCCCTGCTATTAGCACATTCTTATCTATAAGCTTGTTTCTGTTTGTGATTAACTGTTTTAAATATTTAGGTGCTTCCATATTCGGTGCATAGACATTTATGATTGTTAGTTCTTCCTGATGGATAGACCCTGTAATTATTATAAAATGCTTCTTTATCTCTTCTTATTGTCTTTAATTTAAAGTCCAGTTTGTGTGATATAAGTATAACTACTTCGGCTTTCTTTTGTTTTCCAGTAGCATGATATATATTTCTCCATCACCTTACCATTAATTTGAAGGTATCTTCCAGTTTAAAATGAGTTTCTTGTAGACAGCAAATAGATATATTTTGGGTTTCTTTTATCCATTCTGCTACCCTGTGTCTTTTGATTGGAGCACTCACCCCATTTACATTCAGTATTATTATCGAAATATGTAGGTGTAGAGTCGTTGTGTCCTTTATGGGATTCATGCTTGTGGTGGTGTCTCTGGTATCTTTGTTCCTTGTAACACTTCCCNAGCCACCCAGGCACCCCCAGAAAGTGTTCTTTGAATGGTATCTCTTGGTCTCTCTTGTTGAGACCTTGGTTATTTTATTTTCCTACTCATAGTGGTATTGGGGACTCTCCACCATGTGTACTTTAGCTTGTTTCTTGAGGTAGCCCTGGAGAAGAAAACAGACAGACAGACACACAGTGAATAGAGGCACACAAACGCACAGACAATCGAACAAACATGCAAACTGAGAGGGAAAATGAGAAAGTAAAGAGAAAAGACGGAGGAGGGAAGGCGAATAATAGAAAATAAAAATACATAAAAAAGTCAAAAAGAAAAGAAAAGGAAAAAAGAAGAAAACCGACAGACAAAGAATGGTTTAAAGCATATAACCAGATTTCCCAGCTACAATTAAACAGCCGGGTGTATGCAGTGCTGGTTGAATAGCATAGAGAAAGAGAGAGATGACAGGGCGGGGATGAGGCAAAATTGGAAATAAGATGAACAGACAGAAGGGATAAGAAGCTTTCTTCAAAGAGCTAAAAGGTGGAATATGGTTGGAGAGGTGAGAGAAAGACGCTGGTGTTAAACAGAGAAACTATATAGTCTGATTACTCCTGAGAGAAAGAGATGAAGATTTCGGTAGGTGTAGAATTTACATCCATAGAATGGACTAAATGTGACTGTTTAAGCAAGCCAGTGACCACAGTTAATCATGTCAGTGCTCGGAAATAAGGAAAAAAAAAGAGGAGGGCAGCTCTCTAGCAGGGATGGGTGTGGTTCGATCCAATGCGTCAGGCGGGAGTTCTGCCTTGGCGGTTGTGGGGAGAAGAGTGGCAGCGCTCCAGTCCCTTCTTGATCCAAGCACTGCACCTCCCATTTTTGGATGTGTAAACTCCCCAGGCCGTGGGCGCAGCCAAGGTGGGTCGCGCTGTTCAACCCAGGCCAGGCCTCGTTTCCAAATCCCAGTCTGCGCGCCCCACTGAAATTGCCGTAGACACAACCTTGCAGGAGATCCCCTCAGGGCAATTCCAAGCCTCTTGCCTAGCCCTGGGGATTGAGCCAGAAACCGCTGCTCCCGTTTCTTCCAGGTCGAGCTGGCGAGCAAGGACGGGGTTTCACCTGGGGGTGCCTCGGGTCTGCGAGAGGGGAAACCAGGTCCTTCTGTGTCTCGTCATCCAAAACACGAACTCGCGGGCAAATCTCCCAGTTTTAAGCCCTTCGCCTCCCCTCTAGAGATCCAGCTGAGCCAGGATCACAGAGGCGCGCTCCTTATTACTGTCTAATTCTTACCTTCTAATTCAAAGCCTGTAGATCTAGAAAAATCTTTTAAATGCAAGTATAAAAATACAAATCAAAACCACGTAGAGATACCACCTCATGCCAGTCAGAGTGGCTAAAATGAACAAATTAAGAGACTATAGATGCTGGCAAAGATGTAGAGAAATGGGCACTCTCCGACACTGTTGGTGTGAATGTACACTGGTGCAGCCCCTCTGGAAAACAGTGTGGAGCTTCCTCAAAAAATTAACAATAGAACTCCTCTATGACCCAGCAATAGCACTGCTAGGAATTTACCCAAGGGATATAGGAATGCTGATGCATAGGAGCACGTGTACCTCAATGTTCATAGCAACACTCTCAACAATAGCCACGACTTGGAAAGAGCCTAAGTGTCCATCAATGGACGAATGGATCAAGAAGTTGTGGTTTATTTATAGGATGGAATACTACATGGCAATGAGAAAGAATGAAATCTGGCCATGTGTAGCAACATGGATGGACCTTGAGGACCTTGAGTGAAATAAGTCAGGCAGAGACAAATATCATATGTTTGCACGTTTAGGAGGATTAGGAGGAACTTAATGGAAGACCTTCGGGGAGAAGAAGGGGGGAGGTAGTGGGGGAGAGGGAGAGAGGCAAAACATGAGAGACTCTTGAATGCTGAGAATAAACTGAGGACTGATGAGTGTGTGGGGGAAGGGGGGGAGATAGGCATGGAGGAGGGCACTTGTGGGGATGAGCACTGGGTGTTATATGGAAACCGATTTAACAATAAACTATTTGTATTAAAAAAAATAAAGCCAAATAATTTTTCCATAAAAAAAAAGGAAGATGTGGTTTATCTATATGATGGAATACTCCATGGCAATGAGAAAGAATAAAATCTGGCCATGTGTAGCAACATGGATGGAACTTGAGGGTGTTATGCTGAACGAAATAAGTCAGGCAGAGAAGGACAAATACCATATGTTTGCATGTATAGGAGGATTAGGAGGAACTTAACGGAGGACCGCGGGGGAGAAGAAGGAGGGATATAGTGGGGGAGGGGGAGAGAGGCAAACCATGAGAGACTTTGAATGCTGAACAAACTGAGGACTGATGGAGGTGGTGGAGAGGGGAAGAGGGTTGATGGGCATGGAGGAGGGCTTTTGTGGGGATAAGCACTGGGTGTTATATGGAAACAAACTCTACAGTAAACTATTTTGAAAAAACAAAAGCAAGTATACATCTGATCCCTTTTTTGTGAAGTGTACACTTTGTACGTGTTAGGTTTCAACCTAGAAGTTTCAGCTTATTTGAAAAACTAATCACAGTCATTTTAATCTACATTTAAACTCCCTCTTTACAATGTAAAAACATTATGCACAAATCTATTCAGAATAGCCCGTGATTTTATTGGTGATATGTATTTAAAATTTTACAAATACAGATACATTAGAGTAATACAGTACACACATCAGTGACAGTATGCACACCGAGCACATTTCTGTACACAGCGCAGACATCAATGCTCAGAATATCATCAGATCCCCGAAGCCCCCATTTGCTATTCCTCTCCATCACCACTCATAAGGGAAACACTGCTGAACCTCTAGCTTCATAGAATGCTTTTCCTGTTTTGTATTTTATATGAAGAGGATTCATAGACGATTAAGTGTTTTGTATTTGACTTTTAATGTTTCTTATGTTGTTTGGGATTTTATGGTTGCATATTGCTATGGGTCATCCCCTGGCATTGCCGTTATAGGATTCCCTGAGAGAATATCAAACAATTTATTGTTCTAGTCTTACTGAGAGTGAGTCTATAGCAACAAGATTTAAGGAAGGGTTTTCTGAATTGGTTCATTGGTGTCTGGAATTGGCTTTCTAATCTGAATAGATTTAAAATTGCCAAAGAGTGCCCTGATAACCCATTACAGAAAATCTGCCCTGGAGACTCGTAATCAGCCACTTGAAGAAGTAGAGATATGATTGAGTGTGTGTTTATATTTGCACCGATTTTTGGAGAGCTAACAAACAGGATAACATTGGCTGGTTTCTCTTAATGTTGTTTAAAGAAGCGAAAGAAAGTGCTGAGCTTGGAGATTTAAATTCCGAGCTGAAGACCTGTGTAAATGATCCCAAGGGCTGTGTTTGCCCTGAAGAAGAACGGAGCCTGTACATCCAAACCCTGTTCTTGCCCATGTGGTCACGTCATCTTAATATACTAGAGAAAAGTCTGCTTTCTCCA
The DNA here is from genome assembly GCF_008692635.1 of Crocuta crocuta. Taxonomy (NCBI): domain Eukaryota; kingdom Metazoa; phylum Chordata; class Mammalia; order Carnivora; family Hyaenidae; genus Crocuta; species Crocuta crocuta. Next base: position 163,455 of record NW_027533260.1, on the reverse strand, counting down.
GATCAGAACACATTTTTGTTTACGTTGTCAACAGTCACTTGAAGGTCTTTAAATATCAGCGGAAAGGTATTTTGCATTTTGTGACTTCCTTGGTCTCAGTCCTCTTTAACCCGTCCATTTCTATATGAAAATATGATCAACACACTCATCTCCCTTCATAACATCATGTTTCAAATGAATCAGGGACCACTCTCTAAGGGTGTGAATTACCTACAAAAGTTATAACTGGCTCCCAGAGACTGATGCATGATAAATTGGTGTAAGGCAGATCTAAGTTATTCTTAATTTCCAGTGATACACTATTTACTTATTAGTGCATGAGTTAAGGAAAACTATTAGCAATGAGCTAAGATTTGTGAAATATTAAACACATCACTGTAAAATCACATCTATAAGGCATGTATTCTTACACACTTTAGGATTCAAAATACTCGGTTTTTGTATTGATAGTAGATTTGTTTTTAAACACATGGAAAGAACATGATATGACCCTGAAAGCTGCTGTCTGAAAATCATCATTTTTATGTCAACTGTTCCTTATCTGTTCATTTTCTAACTTTTAGAATGAGTATAGTTTCACTGTAATCAACAGATAATATATTTTCCATGGAGACTCAATTACATTCCCATAATTGCATGCTACATCCAAGGTTACAGGAAACCTTTCAATTCAAGACATTACTATTTGGATACACTTCCTGCACAGGATCAGATGATTCCTGTAAATTCTTCATACATTTCACTGCAACCATGGAGCTGTGAAAGGTGCACATCTAGAAACCCTGAAAATCTAGTCTGCAGTTCCTATCATGTAGAACAGGAGATTGATTTTACAATTCATTACTTAAGGACTTAAAAATCGGTGTATATTATTACTTGCACCGAACACCAGCAATCACATTGAGCAAAGGTTAACTTCATTGAATTAAGAGCTATCAGGGATTGGTGAAGGTCTAGGACCCCACCTCCTCTTTACTAGCTCAGCTCAAACCTCAGAATTATTGCACTTTCCTGCATGGGTTTCACAGTGAATTAGGTAATCCACAGACTGTTGCTCTTTTCTGATATGATCACTCACCCAGACTCTTGATACAGACACTGCCTGTTAGACTGAAATAGACCCTCACCAACTCCTTCCTGCTGCCCGAGGGGCTCCATGTGAAGGGCACGGCAGCCAGTGAGAGGGGCCAGCCAGACCCAGAGATATAGGTTTATGATTCTGGGAGGTCACCTCTCTCACAACTGCAATTATTTCATTTATAGCTGCACTGGGAATACAAGTTTGGGAACTGAAGTTGTTCCTGAAACTTTTCTCTCATTTGTTAATTATGATGAACAATTATGACTTTCTAGTTAGAACCCTGTAGGACACTGTTGGAGTATTTGTGGGAGGCTTGTTTTTTCTCTGTGATCCCTGTAGATAGCCGTGTCTCCTGTTATGTATAGCAGGAAATACTGTGTTCTGACACATGAGGGATTAGTGGGAACGGATGTGTGTCTTACTGAGTTCCTCCCTTCCCAGAGAAGTTCCTCTATGCAGAAACTGGTACTTTCCTAATCCTCAGACCATTGAACAGAACTATCAAATTAAGGTTATTAGTAGAGAAACAGACTGAGACAAAATAGTTGAGAAGAATATGCAGAGATACAAGTAAAAGGAAGAAAATGATGTAAATAACTCAACTATAGAATTCATTCCACACAAAGTTAATAATATGACATATTTGAATAATTCAGTGCCAATTAATATGAAAAGTGTGTGGGAAAACTGTTTTACCATTATTAACTCCATTGAGAAGAATTAAAGACTGAACAATAACCATAGAGGAAAGAGGGAAGTTTCTAAGAATCATAGGCTAAAGCAGTAGGATCAGATGGCTTAACCAGGAGCTTCTACCAACCTATAAATGTTGGATGAGCCCATCCTCAAGTACTTAATTCAACAGGATCAAAGTGTTCCAACAGTCTATACATTTTTTCCCCTGAATTTTCAATAAGGAGCACTTATTCCTTTGGTAAGAAGAAACACAAAGTAGGAGTTGAAACAGATCCAGTGGCTTTCCCTACAAACAAATCCACATTTTAAGTTCATTGTGCAGTTACTAGCCATTTTCAAATCAGAGCTATAATGGTGGGCAATTCAGACTGCACACAAACATTAATCATTTACACATTTATATACCTCTGCAAACACACATGTGTATGTACACCCAACTTCAAATATACTCACATACTATTAGACACATACGTGGTCACTCATGTACTCACAACTGCAATTGAAACTTACAAATCCTGAACACTTACAGACTCATCCTCATTGACATTAATATTCACCACACCTTCACACTAACTCACAGTTCACAGTTTAAAAAAATCAACATACACTTTCATCATGGGTGTTTCTCTTGATGACATGTTCAGATACAGAAGAAGAGGTGTACCTCCAGCCCTCTAGATTGTCTGGAGGCCTTTATTATCATTCGTAATGCTTTCAAGCCTGCAACTACCCGTACAGAGAATATTTACAATACACAGCCTTAAAAATTGCCTTGAGCATTACCACTCTAATTCGGATGTGTGGTGGGGACATTGGGGTGTGTGGGGCAGTGGCAGTGCATGGGTGTGTGACAGAGCAGGTGAGAGAAAGTGCATAGGAAAGAAGATCATAGGGACAACATGGTGGTGCGGAGGTCCTCGGGTGAGGGAAGAAAAGAGCGCAGGAGAAGAAAGAAGGCAGATGGATAAAACACAAACGTGTGCTCAATGCTACAGGGGCATCGCCACGTTTGCAGGTACAAGGAGACAAAGTGTGCTGGGAAGTGAAAGGCATGAGACATATTGGAATCTTGGGGAAAAGAGGTGCAGAGTTTCATGGGATGGAAGGAGATAATAAAAATGGACAGTTGTAGGGAAGATGTTAATGGTAGTGTGGGTAGTTTTCTTTTTTTCGTATTTTAATGTTTATTATTATTATTTTAAATAGTTTATTGTCAAGTTGGTTTCCATATTACACCCAGTGCTCATCCCTACAAGTGCCCTCCCCCATGGAGATGAGAGTTCTTAAAACCCCCCTTGGTGATCCTAATGGAAAGCCAACAATGAAGACCACTTTGCCAAACCTTGCCTCTCAAAAGTGTTGTATGTGAACCTGCATTTCTGTTGAAACAGAGTCTACAGGAGAGCCCTACTCTAAGAGATTGAGATACAGCTGCGGTCGGGCCCATGAATTACCATTTTCAGCAAGGTCTGTGGTGGTGCTGATGCTTCCCTCCCCAGAACCCCGTTTCCACAGCATCCCCTCACCCAATCGCTCTTTCAGTAGCACTAGAGAGAGCAAGCAGAACACACCTGATCCTCTCACTTGCTAATGTCACATCTCAATACAAATACTGTGGGCTCCTCGCATTTAGCAAATGCAGGGGAAGGAACGGAACCAGGACACGTGACTCCTGTGGGGACGGAGGGGCTGCTAGAGGGAGAGACTGAGGGAGGACCCCTCGGGGAAGCCTGAGCCTTCGGAGGCGTTGGCCTTGTTGGGCGGCCTCTGCGCAGGTGCGAGCTTGGGTCTGGGCGTGTGGGCGTGGCTCCACCTCGTTGCCCTGCGCGCAAGTCCTACGAGGGTCAGGTGACCGTTGGGCTCCTGCGGACGCTCTGGGCTCTTCCAGGTGAGGGACTGGCTTAGAGCTGAGGTTAGTTCTCCGGGAATGTGGGCTGGCGGTGGTGCGGGAACGCTTGCGGCCCCCAGGGAGGGAGGGGACCGCGCGCTGCGGGCAGCTCGGCTCTGAGCTCACAGATGCTCCAGAGCCGCGCGCAACAGGCGGGCATCAGGGTCGCGTGTGAGGGACGGTTTCAGACTAGAGTCCTTGTGTCTTCGGTGACGAGTCCTAGGACCTGGTGCTGCCCTGAGGTCATCGAGGTTCGAATGGAGGTTGGTTCGCGTTCCGGGGTGGGGGTGGGGATGAGGGGGCGTTGCGTGGTTCGCCCTTTGGTGCGCACGCGCCAGGTTCTGGGCTGCTAGGAAGTGGGAATCAGCTAGGTACCGGACCGCCTGGAGAGGTGAGTGCGCGTGTGAGTGCATAGATGGGTTTGTGCTTCCTTTTGTGGCTGCAGGTAGGACAGAATATGAGCCCTGCTCTGTGAGCGTGGGATGAAACGATCCNGTAAGGAGGCATGTGTAGCGGGAGGAGCGTTGTTGGGAGGCCTCAGCTGCAGTCTGGTTGTGTGCGGGACTGCGGTGTCCACCCCGGTGTCCAGGGCTGTCGCACGTGTTGGCCGAGCACAAAGCACGCCGCTTCTAGCACTCCGGATCCACGTAGCAAGTGCAAGCGCTCAGTGCCAGACGCTGCTGGAAGAGACCTGAGCTGAAGGCAGTGTGCAAATGCCAGACCGCCAGGCCCTCCACGCGGCCACCTCGCTTGAATCGTGTCTTCCCCTGGACCCGCGTGCATCTGGAGGAGTGACTCGATATCAGCACATAAGTCTTGAAAATTGCACTCCACATTGCCCGCAGATTCTTCTCACGGTCTGAATTGCCTCAGAGATACTTCCCAGGCACTCATGAAGGTGTTTTTATCACAAATTTGTTTGAAAATGAACAAATGAAAATATTTCAAACAGACAGTGATAGATGTCTGAATACTTTGTAACCATGGACTAAAGCCTTTGAAGCTGTTACCTTAAATATATATTTGTGATATGGAAAGATATCTTTAACCCATATAAATAAAAGTGGTTATAACACAGTCTTTAGAGATTATCAGCTTACTGTCACCTTTTGAGTGCAATATATATATCCGAGGCTGTTATATATTAAAAATAAAAGTTTATTGATTTCACTGAGGTATAGTACCACAGGCTCCCCCCCCCCCCCATTTAGTGATACTTTCTGGTTTTAGTAAAATGTATTTATTAAGATCAGGTTTAAAAATATAATCATTTTTGTTTGCAGGTACTTTTAATTACATTTAATAATCATTTTTGTTAGCAGGTACTTCAGATGTTATATGTATATGTATATATGTGTATATATATAGTAATGTGTTCATTCTCGACAAAACATTGTAGTTAAATCATCACTATAAGAATAAGGCAGGTTGAATATTTAGATTGCCAGAATAGCACAACTTAATGCTCCTTTTCCAAAAGTTTTCACTAACTGATTTATAGAAACGTTTAGCACTATTACTACATTGTACTACATTGATTCTTAACTAGGAACAGTTTTGCCCCCTTCCTCCCCTGTCTATGATCATTTGTCAGTATTTAATGATCCTTATTTTTTGGCAGGAGTGAGGTGTGGGTCGCTTTGGCACAAAGGGAGTGCAATTAGAGATACTGGTAGACATCCTACTATGCCCAGGCCAGCTCCACCACAGAGAGGTGTCTGGGTCAAAGGTCAGTAGTACCAGGGTTGAGAAACAGTGGTCTAAAAGTCTGATGATTTTTCTTTTTTTTTCTTAAATAGTTTATTGTCAAGTTGATTTCCATATAACACCCAGTGCTCATCCCCATAAGGGCCTTCCCCCATCCCCATCGCCCCCTTCCCCTCTCTCCCACCCCCATCAGCCCTCAGTTTGTTCTCAGCATTCAAGAGTCTCTTATGGTTTGCCTCCCTCCCTCTCCCCAACTATTTTTCCCCTTCTTCTCCCTCATGGTTCTCCGTTAGCTTCCTCCTAATCCACCTATATATGCAAACATGATATCTGTCCTTCTCTGCCTGACTTATTTCACTCAGCATAACACCCTCTAGTTCCATCTATGTTGCTACACATGGCCAGATTTCATTCTTTCTCATTGCCATGTAGTATTCCATTGTATAAATATACCACATCTTCTCGATCCATTCATCAGTTGATGGACACAGAGGCTCTTTGCATGTTTTGGCTATTGTTGAGAGTGCTGCTATGAACACTGGGGGACATGTGCCCCTAAGCATCAGCACTCCTGTATCCCTTGGGTAAATTCCTAACAGTGCTATTGCTTGGTCATAGGGGAGTTCTATTGTTAATTTTTTGAGGAACCTCCATACTGTTATCCAGAGGGGCTGCACCATTTTACATTCCCACCGGGAAATCTTCAATGTGATGAACAGAAACAATATGCAGCCAAGAATCCTCTATCCAGCAAGCCTGTCATTCAGAATAGAGGGAGAGAGAAAAGTCTTTCCAAATAAACAAAAATTGAAAGAATTCATCACCACTAAACCAGCCCTACAAGAAATCCCGAGGGGCCTCTATGAGGGAAATGTTGCAAGGAACACAAGGTACCAGACACACCACCACAAGCATGAATCCTGCAAAGGACACAATGACTCTAAACCCATATTTTTCAATAATAAAACTTAATGTAAATGGGCTAAATGCCCCCAATCAAAAGACATAGGGTAGCAGAATGGATAAAAAAAAACCCAAACCCATCTATTTGCTGTCTACAAGAAACCCATTTTAGACCGGAGGACACCTTCAGATTGAAAGTAATGGGATGGAGAAATATCTATCAGGCTACTGGAAGTCAAAAGCTATACTTATATCAGACAAGCTGGACTTTAAAGTGATGATTTTTCTTCTATAAGCTTCTCATTCTGTGGGAGGGAGGAAAGGAGAAGTGTGGAACTGGTGGAAGAAAGGATGAAACCTGTGAGGTTGAATTGAAGTTGGAAATTCCAGTATGAAATTCTGTTTTTTAGTTTCTTTTAATTAAAAATTTTTTAAATATCATTTATTGTCAAGTTGAATAACGGACAATGTATACAGTGTGCTCTTGGTTTTGAGAGTAGATTCCCGTGGTTATCGCTTCCATACCACACCCAGTGTTCATCCCCACAAGTGGCCTCCTTAGTGCCCATCACCCATCTTCTCTCCCCACCCCCGTTGACCCTCAGTTTGTTCTCTGTATTTAAGAGTCTCTTATGGTTTGCTTCCCTCTGTCTTTGTAACAATTTTTTTCCTCTTCCCTTCCCCCGTGGTCTTTGGTTAAGTTTCTCAAGTTACACATATATGAATGAAAACATATGATATCTTTCTCTGACTGACTTATTTCATTTAGCATAATATCCTCCAGTTCCATCCACATTGCTGCGAATGGCAGGATTTCTTTATTTCTCCTTGCCAAGTAGTATTCCATTGTATATGTAAACCACATCTTCTTTATCCATTCATCAGTTGATGGACATTTAGGCTCTTTCCATAACTTGGCTATTGTTGAAAGTGCTGCTATAGACTTTGGGGTACATGGCCTCTATGAATCTGCACTCCTGTATCCTTTGGATTAATTCCTAGTAGTGCTGTTGCTGGGTCATAGGATAGTTCTAGTTTTACTCTTTTGAGGAACCTCCGCACTTTTCCAGAGTGGCTGCACCAGTTGCATTCCCACCAGCAGTGCAAGAGGGTTCCCATTTCTTCACAACCTCACCACCATCTGTTGTTTCCTGAGTTGTTAATTTTAGCCACTGTGACCGGTGTGAAGTGGTATCTCATTGTGGTTTTGATTTGTATTTTCCTGATGATGAGTGATGTTGAGTATCATTTCATGTGTCTGTTGGCCATCTGGATGTCTTTGGAAATGTCTATTCATGTCTTCTGCCCATTTCTTCACTGGATCATTAGTTTTTTGAGTGTTGAGTTTGGTAAGTTCTTTACAGATTTTGGATACTGACCCTTTATCTGATATGTCATTTGCAAATATCTTTTCCCATTCCATCAGTTGCCTTTTAGTTTTGTTGGTTGTTTCCTTTGCCATGCAGAAGCGTTTTATCTTGATTAGGTCCCAATAGTTCATGTTTGCTTTTAATTCCCTTGCCTTTGGAGATGTGTTGAGTAAGAAATTGCTTAGGCTGAGGTCAAAGAGATTGTTGCCTGTTTTCTCCTCTAGGATTATTAATGGTTTCCTGTCTTACATTTAGGTCTTTCATCCATTTTGAGTTTATTTTTGTGTATGGTGTAGGAAAGTGGTCTAGTTTCATTCTTCTGCCTCTTGCTGTCCAGTTCTCCCAACACCATTTGCTAAAGAGACTGTATTTTTTCCATTGGCTCCTCTTTCCTGCTTTGTCAAAGACTGCTTGGCCATACATTTGTGAGTCTGATTCTGGGTTCTCTATTATATTCCATTGGTCTCTGTGTTTGTTTTCATTCTAATACTGTACTGTCTTAATGATTACAGCTTTGTAGTAGAAGCTAAAGTCTGGGATTGTGATGCCTCCTGCTTTGGTTTTCTTCAATATTACCTTGGCTATTCGGAGTCTTTTGTGGTTCCATACAAATTTTAAGATTGTTTGTTCTAGCTTTGTGAAGAATGCTGGTGCAATTTTGATGTGATTACTTTTTGAATGTGTAGATTGCTTTGGTTAGTATTGAATTTTAACAATGTTCTTGCAATCCATGAGCATGGAATGTTTTTCCATTTCTTTGTGTCTTCTTCCATTTCCTTCATAAGTTTTCTATAGTTTTCAGCACACAGATCTTTTACATCTTTGGTTAGGTTTATTCCTAGGTATTTTATGATTCTTGGTGCAATTATAAATGGGATAGATTTCTTGATTTCTCTTTCTGTTGCTTCATTATTGGTGTATAGAAATGCAGCTAATTTCTGTACATTGATTTTGTACTCTGCAACTTTGCTGAATTTTGTATCAGTTCCAGCAGTTTTTTGGTGATTTTTTGGGTTTTCCATGTAGAATATCATGTCATCTGCGAAAAGTGAAAGTTTGAACTCTTCTTTGCCAATTTGGATGCCTTTTATTTTATTTTGTTGCCTGATTGCTGAGGCTAGGTCTTCCAACACTACGTTAAACAACAATGGTAAGAGTGGACATCTCTGTCGTGTTCCTGATCTCAGGGGAAAAGCTTTCAGTTTTTCCCCATTGAGCATGATATTAGCTGTGGGCTTTTCATATATGGCTTTTATGAAGTTTTGGTATGTTCCTTCTATCCCAGCTTTCTTAAGGGTTTTTATTAAGAAAATGTGCTGTATTTTATCAAATGCTTTTTCTGCATCTATTGACAGGATCATATGATTCTTACCCTTTCATTAATGTGATGTGTCACATTGATTGATTTGCGAATATTGAACCAGTCCTGCAGTTCAGGAATGAATCCCACTTGATCATGGTGAATACTTCTTTTTATATGCTTTTGATTTGCTAGTATCTTGTTGAGAATTTTTGCATCTCTGTTCATCAAGGATATTGGCCTGTAATTCTCCGTGTTAGTGGGGTCTCTGGTTTGGGAATCAAAGTAATGCTGGCTTAGTAGAATGAGTCTGGAAGCTTTCCTTTGTTTCTATTTTTTGGAACAGTTTGAGAAGAAGAGGAATTAACTCTTCTTTTAATGTCTGGTAGAATTTCCCTGGGAAGCCATCTGCCCAGGACTCTTATCTGTTGGGAGATTTTTTTTTTTTATTATTATTTTTTATTTTATTTTTTTAATGTTTTATTTATTTCCAGGAGAGAGAGAGAGAGAGACAGTGCGAGCAGGGGAGGGTCAGAGAGAGAGGGAGTCACAGACTGAAACAGGCTCCAGGCTCTGAGCTGGCAGTCAGCACAGAGCCCGACGCGGGGCTCGAACCCACGAACCGCGAGATCATGACCTAAGCGAAAGTCGGACGCTCAACCGACTAAGCCACCCAGGCGCCCCGGGAGATTTTTGATAATTGATTTCATTTCTTTGCTAGTTATGGGTCTGTTCAAATTTTCTATTTCTTCCCTTTTGAGTTTCGGTAGCATGTGGGTATCTAGGAATTTGTCCATTTCTTCCAGTTTGTCCAGTTTGTTGGCATTTAATTTTTCATAGTATTCTCTGATAGTTGTTTGTATTTCTGAGGAGTTCTTTGGGATAAATCCAATTTCATTCGTACTTTTATCTATTTGGGTCCTCTTTCTTTTTGAGAAATCTGGCTAAGGGTTTATCAATTTTGTTTATTTTTTCAAAAAGCAAGCTCTTACTTTCATTGATCTGTTCTGTCTTTTTGGATTTTATATTGTTTATTTCTACTCTAATCTTTCTTATTTCTCTTCTTCTGCTGGCCTTGGGTTTCTTTGCTGTTCTGCTTCTAGTTCCTTTAGGTGTGCTGTTAGATTTTGTATTTGGGATTTTTCTTGTTTCTTGAGATAGGCCTGGATTGCAGTGTATATTCCTCTTAGGACGGCCTTTGCTGCATCCCAAGGGGTTTGGACTATTGGGTTTTCATTTTCATTTGTTTCCATATATTTTTTAATTTCTTCTTTAATTGCCAGGTTGACCCATTAAGTCTTTAATAGGATGTTCTTTAATCTCCATGCATTTGGAGGTTTTCCATACGTTTTCCTGTGGTTTATTTCAAGTTTCATAGCATTGTAATCTGAAAGTGTGCATGGTATGATCTCAGCTCTTTTATATTTATTAAGGGCTGTTTTATGACCCAGTATGTGATCTTTCTTGGAGAATGTTCCATGTGCACTCAAGAAGAATGTGTATTCTTCTGCTTCTGGATGAACAGTTTTGAGTATATCTGTCAAGTCCATCTGGTCCAGTGTATCATTTAAGGCCATTGTTTCTTTTTTGATTTTCTTCCTAGATGATCTGTCCATGGCTGTAAATGGAGTATTAACATCACCTGCAATTACTGTATTCTTATCAATAAGATTGCTTATGTTTACGATTAATGTTTTATATATTTGGGTGTTCAAAATTGGGTGCATAAACATAATTATCAACTCTTCTTGATGGATAGACCCCATAATTATGATATAATGCCCTTCTTCATCTCTTGTTACAGCTTTTAGTTTAAAATCTAGTTTGTCTGATATAAATGTGGTTATTCCAGCTTTCTTTTGACTTCCAGGAGCATGATAGATGTTTCTCCATCCCATCACTTTCAATCTGAAGGTGTCCTCAGGTCTAAAATGGTCTCTTGTAGACAGCAAATAGATAGATCTTATTTTTTTGTCCATTCTGATACCCTGTGTCTTTTGATTGGAGCATTTAGTCCATTTACATTCAGCATTATTATTGAAAGATATGGATTTAGTGTCATTGTGTTATCTGTAGGTTTCATGCTTGTGGTGATGTCTCTGGTCCTTTGTGGTCTTTGTAGCATTTCACTCACAGAGTCCCCCTTAGGATCTCCTGCAGTGCTTGTTTATGAACTCTTTCAGTTTTTGTTTGTCTGGGAATGCCTTTATCTCTCCTTCTATTCTGAATGACAGCCTTGCTGGCTAAAGGATTCTTAGCTGCATGTTTTTCCTATTCAGCACATTGAATATTTCCTGCCACTCCCTTGTGGCCTGCCAAGTTTCAGTTGATAGGTTTGCTACTACCCTTATGTGTCTACCCTAGTAGGTTAAAGCCTGTTAGTCCCCAGCTGCTTTCAGAATTCTCTCTTTATCTTTGTATTTTGTCAGTTTCACTGTAATGTGTCATGGAGAAGATCGATTCCTGTTATGTCTGAAGGGGGTTCCCTGTGCCTCCTGGACTTCAATGTCTGTTTCCTTCCCCAGATTGGGGAAGTTCTCAGCTATGATTTGCTTAAGTACACCTTCTGCCCCTTTCTCTCTCCTTTCTTATGGAACTCCTATAATATGGATATTATTATGTTTCATTGAATCATTTAGTTCTCTAATTCTCCCTTCACGGTCTAGAATTTTTTTAATCTCTCTTTTTCTTAGCTTCATCTTTTTCTGTAATTATATCTTCGATTTCACTATTCTCCCCTCTGCCTCTTCAGTCCTCACTGCCACCATATCTAGTTTATTTTTCACCTCATTTACACCATTTCTTAATTTGTCATGACTATTTTTTATTTAAAAAAATTTTTAATGTTTATTTTTGAGAGATAAAGACAGAGCATAAATGGGGGTGGGACAGAGAGAGAAAGAGAGAGGGAGACTAGAATCTGAAACAGGCTCTAGGCTATGAGCTGTCAGCACATTGCCCAATGCAGGGCTGGAACTTGGGAACAGTGAGATCACGACCTAGACCAAATTGGACACTTAACCAACTGAGCCACTCAGACCTGGGTTCGTGGCCTGAAGAACACTGAGAAAATAGGTTTCTGTGGTTTCCACCCCCCAGCCTTGGATACTTTGTCACTGGCAGCTTTAGCAGACTAAACCCCCACCCACATCACCGTGCTGTGTGCATCACCCTTGTTTTCTATCTTTGTGCTCTTCCCGCCGCACTTTTTATCCTGCTGTGTTACACAGCCATGAACTGCCCCTCTCCCTGCATTTCTACAGCCAGAGCTCACAGAACTACTGAAATGCTGGTCATGTAAAATGTCCTTGTGGGGTCTGCAGTTGGAGGCATACAGGGGCAGACATGGGTCCCCATTCTTGCATTTTCAGGCTTGGACACATAAAAAGTTTTCCTTCATACGAACGTGTTTTTGAGATGCATACACCTGGTAAATGAGAGATTTTGTGAGAGTGAGGCAGCGAGTGGTGTGAGGGTGTGCGTTGTGAGTGTGTTTGAGTGTGAGTGTAAGTCTGTATGTGGTCCCTGTGCACATAAGTGTCTGTGGGTGTGAGACTGAATATGACAGGATGGGAAAGACTAAGGGCGCCTGGGTGGCTCAGTCAGTTAAGCATTGGACTTTGGCTCAGGTCATGATCTTATAGCTCATGAGTTCTAGCCCCACGTCAGGCTCTGCACTGACAGCTCAGAGCCTGGATCCTGCTTCAGATTCTGTGTCTCCCTGTCTCTCTGTGTTCCTCCCCTGTCTGTCTCTGTGAAAAATAAAGATTAAAAAAGAAAAGACTATGCAAGTGTATATTTCAATGTGTTTGAGTTGGTGAGTGTGCATTGTGTGTGTGTGTACGTGTGCTTGAGTGTGTAAATGTGCATGTGTGTCCACCTGTGTGTTGCAAAATGGGCTATCAGTCATATGGCTCTATCCCTGTATGGAGAAATTGGGGAGAGCATGGATATAGTGAACATTTAATGTCACCAAAAGGGTGGTTTGGCTTTGCCTTCACCTCCTGGGAGGGGATCTCCACCCCTTGGAATGTCAAGCGCATCTATTTTTTTGGTCTGGGATTGGACCATGAGACAGTCTCACAGTGTGATTTATGCTGGGGCCTCGGGCCACGGGGAGAAAGGCTGTGCACTGAAGGTATCAGCCAGACCGCACAAGAACAGGTGGCTCAGTGCCAGCCACCCTGACAGCATGTGATGGAGCTCCAGTAGAAAGTGTGTGCACGTAGGCTGGAGTGACCATCCCTGGTGGCAGTACACTGAGTATGGTCCAGTACCAGTGCCTGGGGAGTAATCCATCCATCACTTCGCAGAGAGAGGAGCCTGGAGCGTTTCCCTTGGTGCTCTTACTGAACTTTGCCCCATGCATTTCTTCCCTATTTGATATTAACCTGTATCCTTTCCTTGTGACAAACCATAACAGTGAGTACAACAGCTCTCAGTGAGTCTGTGGGTCCTTTTGGAGAATTCTGTGAGCTCAGCATTGTTTTGGGAACCCCAAACTTCCTTCCACTTGATATCAGAAGTAGGTGTGGCGCTAGGTAGACTCTGGTTCCTCTAACTTCCCGTATGGACAGAAAACCCTCACAGGGGAATGGATAGTGGACCCTGTTGAGATTGTGTATTTGTCTGTTGGTAAATCCATACAAATGACCTTTGGCTTGTATATTTTTTATTCATTAATTGTGTGAGCCTCAAGTGCTCCCTGTTGAAAAGTAGCAAAGGTAGGCATAAAGACCTCTGGTAACAGCCCAGTGCTGCTGAATTGACAGAACAACACTGGCTTCTCTGACAGTTAGAAGAATGGTAGAACCTGCTTATGAAATCATGGAATCCTGTTACTTGTATTTCTGAGAGTCACTTTGATAAACATATGTTTTTCTTATAGGATAGTGTTCTAGATTTCCTTTGATTCCCAGAGTCAATATTATTATAATGTCATTTTGATAATATTTGCATACGATGATTCTCAGTATAATTTGTAGTCATAAAAATGAGACCTGGGGTACCTGGTGGCTCAGTCGGTTGAGCACCCAAGTCTTGACTTCAGCTCAGGTCACAGTCTCACAGTTCATGGGTTCAGGCCCCCCATCTGGCTCTGTGCTGACAGTAAGGATCCTGCTTGGGTCTCTCTCTCTCTCTCTCTCTCTCTCTCTCTCTCTTCCTCCCTCTGCCCCTCCCATCCTATCTCTCTCTCAAAATAAAATAAACTTTAAAAAATGAGTCCCATAATTTCTTCTTTTCTTGAGTTCCATGATTTCAAATATTAATTATTGGTACACTCTCTTTTATATCTCTTTAGATATCCTTGCTGGATTCTGAGTCCATGTATTTTCTCAATTCTCAAATAACGATGCAGCTTAGAAGAAAGAAGACAAAAAATGACCTAGATTTCTAGTGAAAGGACTTCTCAGGGAATCGGGATGCCTGTGAGACACATATCTCACTGCCAGTCCCTTATGTGTCTGACATTAGTATTTACTGCTGCTTCCCTAGGAGACCCTCAGGGGTCATGAAAAGTAAGAGTCCCTCCTAAAGCAGACAACAGTCTCTTTGGAGATACTCACAAACTTATAATTGGATTTGGTAATTAGTACTGGGAGAAAGTTTTTCAGAAGTATTATCAGCTACTGAAGCCTGTGCTGTCATCGCCACTTCATGTGAAATGATAATTGCAGTTCAGAGGGGACGAGAGGTTAACAGTTCACAAACCCTTATCTCTGGTCTGGCTGCCTCCCTCCCTCACATGTACTGGCTGCTGTGACCTTCACATGGACCCCCCATCCTTCAACGGGAAGGAGTCCAGTGAGTTGTTTCTATTTCAATCTGAGAGGCAGAGCCCGTAAGGAAGGACGTGTAAGTAAGTGTTCATGTCTGGAAAGGGATTCTGAGGGTTGGGACAGATCAGGGGCAAAGCTAAAGAGGGAGATGGAATAGTTCCTTGAGTATGGGCTGAGCTTGGAGGGAGAGATGAGGATCCTGGACCCTGGACCCACACCTGATGGCTGCTAATGCAGTTTAATGAATCTTCCCTAGGACGGTTACTAATGAAAATGGCAGTGACAAGGAAGAATAATTTTGAAGGTGTTTTAGGGGCATAGTTATGAAATCTGCTGCTCACATTCCTTTGCAGGAATCATAGATTAAGTTTTCAGGGTTAGTAGAGGTGTGCTTACAATGCCTTGAGAGCTCGAACTGTTTCCAGTGATCTATAGAAATAGTGTATATGAATTTGTTTCTAGATATTTTTGTTAAGTTTATTTTTCTGTAACTCTAGTATGTCATGCACTTACTGGAGATAGTAATCGTGCCTGTACTGAAACCATCTGAGGTCTCTTGACTAATGGAAGATTCCTTTACCTCTTGAAGTTAGAGAAGCAATATTAAGGAAATGGTAACTTTATAATTATGGGTTTCAGAAAACAGCTGTCACAAACACATGTATCTTGTCATATTATCTCTGGTTTAATAATATTCTAACATCATTCCCAAGCTCACAACTCATTTCCTTATGGTTTCAACATAAACGATACGCAAGATTCCATATTCCCAGATGCTCTTCTACTGTCTTCTGTCTTTCACAAATATTGCCTGATGTCCAGTAGTTTTGCTTAATGTGGGATTTAATGCTTACTCATTTGAACCAAAATTATTAATAACGTAGTTTCTGTCTCACACTGTTTAATTACACATTATATAATTTCTTTTTGCTTCACAGCTCAGGGAACAAGGTAATATTGTCCCATAGTGTATTCAGTGCCACTGTATTTTTCTTCCTGGCATGACAGCAAATGAGTCTTTCTGCTGAATTCATACTGAGCAAATGCTTCATTCACCAAATCCAGCTAAGACCCTTGCGAAGTTTCTTGTAGGATTAGCCTAGAGAATAAATCATTAAAGAAAATGGAAACTTTATGAGCAAATTTGTCAAGGGAAAGAAAAATAGTATGAAATGAAATGGAAGAGTGTTTTTAAAAATGCAATACAGGTCATATTTGAATTTTTTTAATTTTTTTTTTTTTTTAATTTCTGAGAGAGAGAGAGATAGCATGAGCAGGGGAGGGTCAGAGAGAGAGGGAGACACAGAATCTGAAACAGGCTCCAGGCTCTGAGCTAGCTGTCAGCACAGAGCCCAGTGCAGGGCTTGGACCCACGAACTGTGAGATCATGACCTGAGCTGAAGTTGGATGTTTAACCGACTGAGCCATCCAGGTGCCCCATTATACAGGTCATATTTGAAACCACGGCTGACATGGATTGTTTCTGGAGCCCGAGGTTGGGGCACTGTCGGCCCTAGCCTGTCAGGGTCAGTCTCCACTCAGCCCCTGACCGGTGTGTGAATTTAGATATGTCATTTCTCTGTCTCTGAGTTCTCCTTATCTCTACAATGAAAATAATGTCAGTGTCTCCATCATGCAGCAAGGAAAATTTTAAAAATGATTTCATATTTAACGGCAGTATAGCAGAGACTCATGCATTTTAAGTGCCATGTAAAGGTTATTCATTCCATTCTTGGAAGCCCTTTAACAAAACTACATTGAAGAAATATATCTCAGGGAGTATATTGGATTTCAGATGATATGATCAATCTAGTCCACATGACATCATCTAGTGCAGGATCCTCTGGGTCTGAAGACAAATACCAGTCACTGGCAACTGGCCCTAGATTCTTGACAGTAAGAGTCATCTCCTTTCTTATCTGGGACTCTTGCTGGAATCCTGGGCATTTTCTCTTCGTTACTATCATCTTGCACTTTATTCTGTAAGATGCAGGTTGAGGTTCACAGCTTTGGTTCTAAAACATCTGGTTGTAGTGTTTTCTTGTTCATGCCTTTAATAGGCATCCCCAAGCTAATGGCAGCCTTCAGGTGAAGCATTTCTTCAGTGACTTTTGAGTACACATCTGTCTTCTGTCCCCACAGTGCTGGCAGGGTGTGTCCGTTGGCAAAGCTGCCTCTTCTGTGTCTCCAGGCATCACGAGCAGCCTGGGCACCTCCAGGTGGGTGGAAATTAAAGTATAGCCCAACCCCCTCCCCGGATTTGGGGATTTCCATTTTCCTTTGCTCGTTTCTTTATATGCTGGTAAATATCCCTTTCCTGTAGGATTTCCAAATGGAGCAACAAACCCATCACAGAGAACAGAGATTTAGGATTCTGCTCTGCTGAATTTTGTGACTAATTCGCAGACTCAATATTGTTACTGTTCCCTGAGCCTTCATTGTTGGGCTCAGTTCTGGGCCTGCAGATCTGTGAGTTTCATCCACACAGACTCTGTCAGCAGGTCACACACATTCACAGGACAACCTTTTCCCGCTACTTACAGGGTTTTTTCGGTTTTGTTTGTTGTTGTCATGCATTTTCAGAAATTACAGACAATACACAGGTTGTAAGCGCAGAGGTCAGTGGAATTCATGGTTGACCACACCTCTGTACACAACACCTGGATCAAGAAAAGAGTGCTGTAGTTCTTCAGAAACCGTCTTGCACCGCTGTCTCTACCTCCAAGAACATAAGTCTATTGCACAGATTTGTGGGAGTGGCATCTAGGGACATAGGTTTGCATCTACTCTAACGTTTAAGAGAGTACTTCACTTTGCCTGTTTTGTACTTTACATAAATGGAACCATATGGTGTGACCTCTCTCATATTGCCATTTCTTCCCCATTCCATCAGATGTCATGAATTTATCTGTATTGCTATATATTTCTGCTTCCATTCAATAGCACTGCTGTATAGGACACCATTGTGTAAATATGAGTCAGTTGATTTATTCTATTAATGGGCAGGTGGGTAGTTTTTAGTTTGGGACTATTTTGAGTAATGAGTAGTGCTGGCATATAAACCCTGTGACTAGTCTTATTGATGATTAATGCACATATTTCTGTTGAATGTATTTGCAGGAGTAGAATTTTTGGGACGTAGGGTTATATTTGGACCTCTAAAGTGGCTACAACATAGTTTTCCAAACGTGTGCATCACTTGTAACACCTGCCAGCAGTATCTGGGATTCCAGAGCCTTGTTACTTCTGTCATTTCCAGTTTATATGTTTCAGTGCTGTTTAGCATTATATTTAGGTAGTGGTTATATTTTAGTTGTCCTGTTTACTAAGGATATTAAATACTCCTACACATGGAGGACCTGGATGGCTCAGTTGCTTGAGTGTCCAACTTCGGCTCAGGTCATGATCTTGTGGTTCGTTGATTCAGGCCCCGCTTTGGGCTCTGTGCTGACAGCTCAGAGCCTGGAGCCTGCTTCAGGTCCTGTGTCTCCCTCTCTCTCTGCCCCTCTCCCACTCATGCTCTGTCTGTCTCTGTCTGTCTCATAAATGAATAAACATTTAAAAGTCCTTAAATACTTTTACATATGTATTATCTACTGAATAACTTCTTTTAAAAAAATTCTGTTGGAATGCTTTGCCCATTGTTTATTTTGTTGTGTGGTTTGTAGTAGTTCTTTATGCTGGTTACAAGTTGTGTGTGTGTGTGTGTTGATGAGAACTACCCTTAATTTTAATATAAACTAAAGTCATTTCACCTGTATGATTAATATGTTCTGTTCTATTAAGAAATATCTTCTTTAAAAAAGTATTTTCTTATTCTAAGACCATAGAAATATCTTGTTTAGTTTTCTAAAAACAACAACAAAAACCATTATTTTTCTTTAAAATTTAGATGAGCAATCCATTGAGAATTGATCTGTTTTATGACATAGGTAGTGACTGAGGGTCCCTCCACCCCCAGTACAGCTAGTGAATTTCAGCTTTTTCTGAAAATGTTCTATTTACATTCATTCCCTTTGCTCTCACTTGCCATTTCTTCCTCCAGGCTAAACTGTCATCCTCAGTGCTGACTTTTCAGTGAAATACACTAGCTATCTCTCTGTTATTCTCGTCTCATGACGTCTTGGCAACCAAACAGGAGCACATAATGAAATCTTTTGGTATCAGAAATCTTCAGTGAGCCTTTTTGCTCAGAAGAATGATTGTTGCCATGATTTGAAAGTAAACGTGTTGAATGACAGAATGCCCTGCAGGGATTGGATAGTAGGAATAATCTTCTTGTCACAGACCATAGTTGGAATTGTGGACAATTTCTCTCTTCTTTACCATTACCTGTTCGTTTACCTCACGGAACGCAGGGTGAGGTCCACCCATTTGATTCTCAAGCACCTGACTATAGCCAACTCCTTGGTCATTCTCTCTAAAGGAGTCCCCCAGACCATGGCATCTTTTGGGTTGAAACATTTTTTCAATGAGTTTGGATGCAAACTTATTTTGTATGTTCAGAGAGTGGGCAGGGGAATGTCCATTGGCAGCACCTTCCTCTTGAGTGTCTTCCAGACCATCACAATCAGCCCCATGAACTCCTGTTGGAAGGATCTTAAAGTCAAAGCCCCAAAATCTGTTGGCTTCTCCATTTACCTCTGTTGGATCCAGTTCATGCTTATAAATTTAGTTTTTCCTCTGTTATTTGTGCCTAGCAACTGGAGCATGAAAAACTTCACAAAGAAAGGAGATTTGGGGTATTGTCTTGCTGTAGATCATGACACAATCACCGTTACCGTGTATGCAGCGTTGATAGTATTTCCTGAAGCTTCATTTTGTGTGCTCACAATCTGGACCAGTGGCTGCATGATCTTCATCCTGCACAGACACAAGCAGCAGGTCCAGCACATTCACAGCACTAATGTCTCCCCCAGATCCTCTGCTGAGACAAGAGCCACCCAGAGCATCCTCATCCTGGTGAGCACCTTTGTGTCTTTCTACTTCCTCTCCTCCATCTTTCATGTTAGCATTGCTCTTAATTATAATCCCATCTGGTGGCTGGTGAACACTGCTGCCATGATTTCTCTGTGTTTTCCAGCTGTCTGCCCCTTTCTGCTTATGGGCCAGGTCTCTGCTATACCCAGAGGCTGCTTTGCATGGATAACGAATATAAAATTTCCTACTCTTATCAGAAATATGTTAAGTGAATGTTTTTGCACCATATTTAGTTCTTGATGCATCGCCATCAAAAACTGAGTTCACAAAGTAATGGAGAAATGCCATGTCTTTCTACACCCCACCCTAATGGGCATTGGGCTTTCTTCAGCTGTTTGAACTTGGAACCTGCATTCCTGTAGTGGAGGCGAATGAAGCAGCTTGGCCTCATGAGCCTAATCAAGTGATGCTTACAGAAAATGTAATAGATTGGGTCCTCGCTCACGTGTCAGATTCCTAGAGTGGCTGACCAACTGGTCTACGTGGGGAAGTGTTTTCCCTGTCCATGTTTTACGTGTCCATGCTTTAGCTCTTTCCAGAATGTCATGTCGTTAGAACAATATGTTGTGTAGTCTTTGCAGATTGGACTCTTTCACTTAGGAAGGTGCTCTTAAGGTTCTCCCATGTCTTTTCCTGGCTTGATAGTTCATTTATTTTTAGTGATAAATAATGTGCCATTGTCTAGATACATCATAGCTTTTTTAACCATTCACCTACTTGGTTACTTCCAAGTTTGGGCAGTTATGCAGATGTTCCTATAAACATTTATGTGCCAGGTTTTACCTGGAAATAAGTTTTCAGCTCATTTGTATAAATACCAAGGAATGTGATTGTTAGATTGTGCTAAGTATATTTTGAGTTTTGTAAGAAACCAAGTGAATGATAGTATTTGTTGCTTGGTATCCTTACTAGCATTCACTGGTGTCAGGATTTTGGATTTTGGCCATTGTAATAGATGCATAGTGACAACTCATTTTCCTTTTCAGTTGTCTAATGATACAAGATGTAGAGCATATTTCATGTGCTTCATTTGCCATCCAATGTTTCTTCTTTGATGAGGTGTTTATTGTACTCTTTTTCTCATTTTTAAATAATGGGGTTTTTTTGCATTCTTATTAGGCTTTGAGGGTGTTCTTTGTGTATTCCAATACCAGTCCTTTTAGAAATGTGCTTTGCATATACTTTACCCCAATCTGTGCCTTGTTTTCTCATTCTCTTGACAGAGTTTTTTGCACAACAAAAGTTATTAATTTTAGTGAGATCCAAATTATTATTACCTCCATGGATTGTGCCTTTGGTGTTGTATCAAAAAAGTGATGAAACCTAGGTCCTCTAGGTTTTCTCCTATGTCATCTAAGAATTTTATAGTTAGGCATTTCATATTTACATCTGTGATTAATTCTGAGTTGAATTTTGTGAAAGGAATAAGGTTTGTGTCTAGATACATTTTTTTTTGCACACTGATGTCCATTTGTCCACCTTTTCTCCATTGTATTGCTTTGCTTCCTTTGTCAAAGATCAGTTGACTATATTTGTATGGGTCCATTTTTGAGCTGTCCATTATGTTCCTTTGATCTATTTATGTATTCATTTGCTAATACCACAGTGTCTTGATTACTGTATATTTAAAAAATTTTTAATGTTTATTTTTTGAGAGAGCATAAGTGGGGGAGGGGCAGGGAGACAGGGAAACAGAATCTGAAGCAGGCTCCAGGCTCTGAGCTGTCAGCACAGGGCCTGACACAGGGCCTGAACTCACGAACCACGAGATCATGACCTGAGCCAAAGTTGGCTTAACCGTCTGACCACCCAGGCACCCCACTGATGACTGTATATTTATAGTAAGTCTTGAAATCAAGTTCTCTGACTTTGTTCAGCGCCCTCAGTGTTTTGTTTGCTACTGTGTGTCTTTTGCCTGTCTATATAAACTTTAGAATCAGTATGTTGATATCCACAGAATAATTTGCTATTTAGTTTGGGATTGCATTGAATCTGTAAGTCAAGTTGGGAAGAATGACACTTTGACACTGTTGAGTCTGTCTGTATACCTGAAATCTCTCTCCATTTATTTTGTTCTTCTTTGATTTTGTTCTATCATCTAGCTTTCTTCATGTAGATCCTGCTCATACTGTGTTAGACGTATACCCAAGTATAACGTCCTTTTCTGGTAGTGTAAAGTTACTGTGTTTTTAATTTCAAATTCCACTTGTTCATTGCTGGCTTGTGTACTGTCTTCGTTGGTTTGAGCTGTTATAACAAAGTAACAGACTGTTAGGTGGTTTATAAACAACAGATGTTTCTCAGAATTCTAGAGGCTGGAAGTCCGAGATCAATGTGCTGGCTAATTTAGGTATCTAGTGAGAGCCCTATTTCTTGGCTGCAAAAGGCTGTTTTCTTGTTGGATTCTCATATGGTGGAGAGTAAGAGCTCTCTAAGGTCCCTTGTATAAGGTCACTAATCTCATTCATGAGGGTTCCACTGTCGTGCAGTCACTGACTTCCCAGGGGCACCACTTCCACACATTATCACATTGTGCATTAAAATTGCTCTATATGAAATTTAGGTGGATAATAGTATTAACCTCGTATCCTTCAGTCTTGCTATAATCATTTTATAGTTCCAAAAGTTTTTTTCTTTTTGATTCTATGGAGTTTCTACATAGACCATGTGGTCTGTGAACAAGACACTTTTATTTCTTGGTTCAGAATGTCTGTTCTACTCTTTTTTCTTACTGCATTAGCTAGGACTTCTAGTACAATCTTGAACAAGAATGGTGAGAGAAGGGGCGCCTGGGTGGNAAAAAAAAAAAAAAAAAAAAAAAAAAAAAGTGAGAGAAGACATCCTTGCCACTGAGATGTACATTTCAGGAGTGCATTTTATGGGGGGGCGCCTGGGTGGCTCAGTTGATTAAACATCCAACTCTTGATTTCAGCTCAAATCATAATCTCGTGGTTGTGAGATCAAGCCCTGCTTTGGGCTCCATACTGGGTGTAGAGCCTGCTTAAGCTTCTCTCTCCCCCTCTGGAGGGGTTGTGGGAGGGGGGATGGGCTAGATGGATAAGGGTCATTGAGGAAGACAATTGTTGGGATGAGCACTGAGTGTTACACATAAGGGATGAATCACTGGATTCTACTCCTGAAATCATTATTGCACTATATGCTAACTCGCCTTTAAATTTAAAAATAAAAATAATAAATTAAGTTCCAGTATCTATTGCAATAATGTAGGACAGAAATGATCAGTCTTGTGGCAATAATAGAAGAATTGGATATAAGGTAAAATGAATATATTGTGTTCCCCAAATCCTGGTATTAGTTTTGTGGGGTATCAAAGGGTCTCCTAGCTCCACCTTACTAGATTCTAGTTCACAATTTCATACTGTCCTACTTTTTCCACTGAACTAAAAAGGCATAAAGGGACTCTTATTCTTCATATCTATAAAGCACTTACTTTGTACCTCTTACTGTCCTGGGTGCGTTATCATGTTACACAACTCTTAAAAGAATCTTTAACTTGTACATTTTTTCAAAATTTTCAATGTAGTAACACAGAGAAAAAATGTAAAATATATATAAAATGGGTTAAGGAAAAATTTCTAAATAAAAAGAATTTTACTAGAGTTGAAAGAATCATATAATGCTTAATAGAATCACAAATTGAGATTTTTATAACTTTTGAAAAACTCTTCTACTAAGATTATTGAATCATAATCTACTGTCTGATAAACACTGCCACACATTAATGATCATGAAACTAGTGTAAAAGCATCTGAGGCAATTTATCTAAACAGTATTTCAGTATTTCACTTACAACAGTTATACTGGGTAAAGGGTCCTATGTATGTAGCAGGAAAGGATGAGTAAGAAATTATTAGCATGAAGAAAACGGGTCTCTCCTAACCAGGCAATCAGGAGGTTTAAGAGTAAACATTCTGTGTTGTATTCGAATCTCACTCCAGTTTTTTGCTTTTTGGTTTTTGGTATTTGACCACGGACAGACAGCTTGTAAGCCTCAGCCCTCTCTCAACTGCCTTCCCTGAATTTGCTACAGCTTGGGGTATAATTCATTCTCTCTCTCTCTAATTCACTCTCTCTCCCTCCCTCTCTCCCTCCCTCTCCCCCCTCTCCCTCACACACACACACACACACACACACAGACTACTGCACACATTCAATGCATCTCCCTCTTCCCCTCTACAAGTGGCCAAATTTAGAAGCCCAAGTGCTCCTTTGTTTGATGCCCAAGGAAGATCAAACCACACCCACCCACTGTCTATTATAAACTCCGTAGAAACCTGAAGCGAGTCTCCTCCTCTTGCTCTCTCCAGCCATTTTTGTGGCAACTTTGGAAACCTGTCCTGCTCTCCCTAGAAAGTCTCATTGTGCTTTAAATATCTTCATGCCCTTTTTGGTGATTAGCACTACTCATCTTGATACCCAAGGCTAAATTTCAGATAGCAGTTCATCTTATAAGTGTGGAATATCTAAAAGTGCAAATTAACTATTTTCTAGGGGGTCGATATATGAAGTTCCTAGTTGGCCTACAAACAAAACAAGACTAATGTAACCTCAAGCATATATGTTCATTCTTAAGGGGGAAACTCATGATCAGTNGGGAAACTTTGTTCATATCATATATCTACTCCTGAAATTTTCTTTTATTTCCTAACACTTCTCATTTGCTTAATATTTGGCCTCAGGGTGCCTGCCTGGCTCTGTCAGTAGAGTAGGTGACCCTTGATCTCAAGGTTGTTTTCAGTTTGAGCCCCACATTGGGTGTAGAGATTATGTGTGTGTATATTTATTATCTATTATCTCTATGTAGATATAGATACATATGTATATATGTGTCTGGGTATGTATATATATATTTTTTGCTTCATGTAAATCAAGGCCAGTGCAAGTCATGAGTCTCACGTAGGCACAAACAAGGGTATACGGAAACATCAGATGCACATTCATGAATTGCACTTCACATGTTTAGAGAGTCTAAGGTTGCACTGCTATGGTATTTTAATCATAGCCACCTAAATATCCAAGAGGCAGAGTGTGGAGGGAGTCACTCAAGTAAATTATATATTCATAAAATTGTATGTTCTTTGATTCCATCATGGAAGAAAATTGTTGCAGATGCCTTTCAGCCTTGACAGCCTGAAGATATATTGTTACTGTTTGTTTTGAAGTACTATAAGGAGACAGGATAGACTTGATCTGATAGGGGAAAAAAAAACACTTTGTTTAGAGTTTTGAAAAAATGATTACATTTTATTAATGAAAACAGAACTATGATATATTCTGAGTAAAACATCAGTGTAGTGGTTAAATGCAAATCCTGCACCTCTACAATGTATTCTGGTTGTTTTAAGTTCTCCTCTCTGATAATTGGTCTTTTAGTTCCCCCAAACAAGACTAAATTTTCATTCATCTTTGATATACAACCACTATTTTTCATTAAAGAGAGAGGATGACTACTATTCCTTCTCCATTGTTTCTATTACACAGGCAGTCCCTGCTAACCTATCATGAAAATCTCACTCTCTTAATCTTAAAGCTTGCTTTTTCATGCCTGTCTGGCACAACCATGGTTTCTGATAATCCAGTGGTCCTGTCATACCGAGAAATCTGTAGAAGGGTTCCTGAACATATTATTTACATCATTATTTTATATATATTCTCTGCCCAACCCATTTTCTCATTCAGTACCACACAACATTGTATGTTGAAATTCAGTGTTCCTTCAGGGTACATGGATAAGAATGATTCTCATTTAATAAAGACCCTTTTATCTACCGATCTGCTCCCAGAAACCATCATGGTAACACACATAAAACATGTAATGAAAGTAAAACATCAACAGATTCCAAACTTCAGGCTGAAAGACATAGTAGTGATGTAATTTTTAAGAAATGTCAAATGAAAAAAAGTTTTAAAAGAAATGGTACAAGGGGTGCCTGGGTGGCTCAGCAGGTTAAGCATCAACTCATGGGTTTCAGCTAAGGTCATAATCTCATAGTTTTTGAGTTCAAGCCCCATACTGGGCTCTGTGCTGCAGAGCCTGCTTGGGATTCTTTCCCTCTCTCTCTGCCCCTCCCCTGCTCATGCTCTGTCTCTCTCTCTCTCAAAAATAAACATTAAAAAAAAACAATTTTTTTTAAAAAAACGGCACTTAAAATTTTAAAAAAATAATTGGTACATTACTACTAAAGATCTCCTTGTTCCACTGATACTCATTGCATGAGTCTTAAATGATTTTGGCTTTTAATTACTCTGAAAAATTTAACATCTGAATTGATTAAGCTTCGACTAGAGACTTAATTCTCCCTAGTATAAATCCTCTGATTTATAGTGTATTGTGGAAAATGGTTAAATGATTTGTCATTCATTACATTTCTTTTTTATTCATATTTCTTAAAAATTTATTTTGAGAGACAACGTGAGGAAGGGGCAAAGAGGGAGAGGGAGGGAGGGGAAGGGAGAGAGGGAGAAGGGGGGAGAGAGAGAATGAATCCCAAGTAGGTTCCACCCACCAGCATGGAGCCCAATGCAGGGCTCAAACCCATGAACCATGAGATCATGACCTAAGCTGAAGTTGGTCACTTAACTGACTGAGCCACTCAGGTGCCCCACCATTCATTACATTTCTAAGGTTCCTCTTCAGTATGAATTCTTTGGTGAATCCTGAAGTCAGACCATTGTCTAAAGGCCTTGCCACGTTCAGTACATTTGTACGGTTTCTCTGCAGTATGTGTTCTCTCATGACCCCAGAGGTGCGAACGTTTGATAAAGGCCTTCCCACACACAATACATTTGTGTGGTTTCTCCCCTGGATGTATATTCTGATGTCTAGTGAGGCTTGAATACTGCTTAAAGGCTTTGTCACATTCATTACATTTGTAAGGTTTCTCTCCAGTATGAATCCTCTGATGAATTGTAAGGTTTGAATTTTGACTAAAAGCCTTGCCACACATATTACATTTATATGGTTTCTCCCCAGTATGGATTCTCTGGTGTCGAGTAAGGCGTGAGCACCAGTTAAAGGATTTGCCACACTCATTACATTTGTAAGGTTTCTCTCTTCCACGAATTCTCTGATGATCCCCTAGGCTTGAGCTTTGAATGAAAGCATTATCATGAATACTAGATTCATGTTTCTTTTCAGTGTGTATTTTCTGATGTCTTGTAAGGTGCACAAGTTGTGTGTATGTTTTATCACATTCATTACATTTATAAGGCTTCTCACCAGTATGTTTTTTTTTATGTTTAGTTAGGCTTGAACGCACAGTAAAGGCTTTGCCACACTCGTTACATATGTAAGGTTTCTCACCAGTATGAGTTCTCTGATGTTCCACAAGACTTGAACTTTGGATATAAGCCTTACCACATTCATTACATTTGTGTGATTTTTCTCCAGAATGAATTTTCTGATGTTTCACAAGGCTTGAAATGTGGATAAAAGCCTTGGCGCACACGGTACATTTGTGTGGCTTCTCTCCAGGGTGTATATTCTGATGCTTAGTGAGGTGTGAGCACTGCTTAAAAGCCTTGCCACACTCATTACACTTATAAGGTTTCTCACCAGTATGGATTCTTCGATGAATCCTGAGGGTGGACCACTGCCTAAAAACCTTGCCACATTCAGTACATTTGTATGGTTTCTCTCCAGTATGGATTCTTTTGTGATCCCAAAGATATGAACGTTTGGTAAAACCCTTACCACATTCATGACATTTGTAAGGTTTCTCTCCTGTGTGAATTCTTTCATGACGCCAGAGGTCTGAACATTTAATGAAAGCCTTACCACATTCATGACATTTGTGTGGTTTTTCTCCAGTATGAATTCTCCAATGGTTCGTAAGGTGGGAATTTTGATTAAAGACCTTGTCACATACATTACATTTATATGGTTTTTCTCCGGTGTGGATTCTCTGATGTCTCGTGAGGTTGGAGAACTGCTTAAACGCTTTACCACACTCATTACATTTGTAAGGTCTCTGCTCAGAATGAATTCTCTGATGACTAGTAAGGACTGAATGATGGGTAAAAGTCTTTCCGCATTCATTACATTTGTATGGTTTTTCTCTAATTTTTGTTTTCTGGTGCTGTGTAAGCAATGACGGACACATAAAAACCTTTCTATGTTTATTACAAATGTTGGTTTTGACACTAGGAGGCAATCTTTGAAGCGGCAAAATTGAACAAGTTTTGACAGACTTCTCAACTTGATTACCTCCATTGATTTTCTCCTCAGTTTGAAATCTCTGCTGTTCAGCCAGATGCGACTGGGAGCTTAATCCAATTCTATTTTCCAAACATTCTGTATACTTGTTTCCTGCATAGACTACATTGTTTTTTATTTTTAACAAATTCTTTATTAATGATTTCCCTTGTTTAAAATATTGATATGCACTTTTTCTTAAAGAAACACTCTGCTTTAAAGGTAAATTAATCCATGATTTGCTGTCTTGTTTATCTCTTCGACCAGTGAGATTTAGGTTATCTGTCACAAGCATTCCTTTTGAATTTCTTTTTTCATATCCACACTTGCTCTCAAATTCATACATATTTCTCCAGACTTCCCTGCAGTCAAAATCCTCAAGGCCATGACTTTCCGGTCTTCCCACAACGACTGATTGGTATAGTTCTCCATTATTAATGTCTCTCACTGATAATAATTCCTTGATCATGAATGTAGCAGAGCTATCTGAAAGATATATATTAAAAAAATAACCAATAATCTTCATATTAACTAGAGTTGCAAGATGGATATTACACTAAAAGTAAAACTTATATTGAAGAGATAAAAACTCTCAACCAAAGTCTATAAATGTTTAAGAAAGCAAGGTGAATAGAATCCTTTAATAAAAGATATAGGTATTTCGAATTATTTTAAGGGAAATCTACTTTGAAATACCCTATGACCAAATCATTCACACTCTGTAAACTTATGTAAGTTCTGAAAGTGTATTCTTTGACCACCACACCAAAACACACACCAGTTGCCAGGAGACAAATAGGTGTCTCATACTGAAAACAAACATATTATACAAATGCATATTTATGGTATAATTACTATATGCAAGTAAATGATGAGACACAGTTCTACATGAAGTAATGACAAATAATCCATAAAAAAGTTAATTAGGGGTGCCTAGCTGGCTGTCAGTAGAGCATGTGATTCATGATCTTGGGGTCATGAGTTTGAGCCCAATGTTGGGTATAGAGATTCCTTAAAAATAAAATCTTTCAAAAAAATTAATAAGACAAATATATGGAAGTTACAAACTATAAAAGTAAAAAGGTATAATAGGAAAGTCAAGAAGATTTTAATACGACATCATTGGAATAAAATATTCTTTAAATTTTTTTAATGTTTTTATTTATTTATGAGAGAGAGACAGTGTGAGCAGGGGAGGGTCAGAGAGAGAGGGAGACACAGAATCTGAAGGAGGCTCCAAGCTCAAGCTAGCTGTCAGCACAGAGCCCAACGCAGGGCTCAAACCCACGAACTGTGAGATCATGACCTGAGCCGAAGTCGGATGCTTAACTGACTGAGCCACCCAGGTGCCCCAAGAAAATATTCTTAATATCTACTCTAAAACTATGCCGTATGCAGCATAGGCATTTTAGAACATTAACAATTGGTGAATTGCAGTCATATTCCACACTAAATACTGAAATTCATAATCTGTAGATGACAAGTTAATAAGTGCAGTTTTTAAATTAAACCAAGATAAATCCAACAGGTAAATAATAAGTAACCACACTTAACACACAATTATAGACTGTGGAGTTCTAATGACTTCTTTCTTAAGAACAAGAGAAAGGACTTACATTCCAGGAAGAGCACACAGTATGAGAAGTGGAAGATATGTTGAGCAAAGCTCCCCATATTCATAGCAGTCTAAATAACTCACATACCCACTGGCTTCTGAAACCATAGTTTCCAGATAAATAGTATTATAAATAACTGGTTAAGAAAGTAAAGGCATGAAAATCATGGAGTATTCTAAGTGCATGTCTCCATTAAAACAGCAAGTAAGTTGGCAAAAACTGTCAGAATCCACTTTATTAGAATTCCAGAAACCAAAGGTTTACACCAATCATGTAGACACTTAAAAAAAAAAAGGCAGCTGATCTCAGTTGGAGAGATTTTAACATTTTAACTTCCCCTGGTTCAATCCCATTCTCTCCAGCACAGAGGTGGCCCATGTTCCTGGTATAGATCCCTTGTACTGGGAGAGGCAAAACAGACTTGATTCTCTAAGAATTGTGGTTTTTACTTTGATCTTCTTGGTGGCTCAACGAAAAACTGGCTCAAAAAGTTTTGCCTTTGCCTAATTCAAGAAGTGCTGTGCCAGGTGGGGCAGGGGTGGGGGTGGTGCACATTTGACAAGCATATTTAAAGGCAAGTATAGTAGCAGATGACACACTTGGGGCCAAGAGCAGACACTGTGAAGCCAGGGATGGAAGGCTGAGGAATGAAATGCTTTGGGGAATAAGGGCTTTGAAAAACAGCTACACATTCCTAGGAATCTAAGTCATGCACATACCCAGGGCCAGTGCTCAGTAAACACATGAGGTGGTCCTTACCTCCTGCTAACCTTCAGTCTCAGCAAAACAGGAGGTAAAGGCTAAGGCACCGTTGTAAACTGCCAAGCTGAATTATACAAAGTCTATTTCCAAAGACTAGGAGTTTTTGCTTTTTGTTTTTTTTTTTGGTTCCAGGTGTTTGAGAAGCTATGTGTTTAATTACTAGCTCACCACTAAGCTAACCAGAGACTTGAGTAACCACATGTGACAAAGCATACAGACTTGACAGAACTGACTCAGAAAAATTACTAAACAAACAAGAGCAACTGCAATAAACAGCAACAACCAATACTGGGGTGAGGGTGTGGGTGTGGGAGAATGTGACTTCCAGAGTTGTCATAATACACAAAATGTTTAACTTAAAAAAATAATTGTGAGATATGCAAACCAACGATGATTTATAGTCCATACGTAAGAAAAGAAGCAATTTAACAAAAATTTTTCCTGAGGAAGCCCAAACATCAGACTTGCTGGACAAAGAATTTATGTCACTAATTTAAAATATGCTGAAAGAACTATGAGGAGACCATATGCAAAGAACCAAAGAAAGGACCCAATGACAGCAATATTTCTCAAAATTGAGAATATCAGTAAGGAGGCAGAAATTATAAAAAGGAACCAGAATCGAAATTCTGGAGCTGAAAAGTAAAAACACTAAAATGGAAAAATCCATTTAAAGGAGTTTAACACCAAACTGAACAGGCAGAAGAATTAGCAAACTTGAAGATTAAGTCAGTTGAGATTACCCAGTCTCAGCAGCAGAAAGAAGCATGAAGAAAAATGAATGGAGAATAAGAGACTTGTGGGGCACTTTCAAGTGTAGCAACATAAATCATGGGAATTCCAGAAGGAGAGGACAGAATGAAGTGGGCAGAAAAAATATTTGAAGTAATAAGGCAGAGAAATTCACAACTTTGGTGAAGTACATAAGTCTACATATCCAAGGAGTTCAGCAAGCCCCAAGTAAGATAAACTGAAAGATGCCCACAGAGAAACACTTCATAATCAAACTGTCAAGAACCAAAGACACAGAATCCTGAAAGTGGCAAAGGGTAGTTCCTCTGGTAAAAGAGATCATCAATAAAACTACCCAATGATTTAACACCACAAACCGTATGGACCAGAAGGCAACAGGATGACATTTTCACAGTGCTAAACAGAAATAGAGGTCTACTGAGGATTCTATACACTTCAAAACTATCCTTCAAAAATAGAGGAAAACTTAAAACATTGCCAGAAAAACAAAAACACTGGGAGTCCCTTGCTGGTGGACCAGTCTAACAAAAACAAAACAAAACAAAACAAAACAAAACGGTAAAGGGATGCTTCAGGCTGATGTGAAGGAAGGAACAAAAACTCAAATCCACATTGAGAAGTAAGAAACAGTAATAAAGACAGTAAACAGGTGAGCATAAGGTTAGTATTAATGTGTTTTTGGTTTGTCACTCCTCTTTTTCCTTTCTGATTAAAAAAAACAACAGTATCAAACAGTATTTCAAAATCTGTGATTTAGATGTGGACCACTGATGGCCACATGATATACAGAGAGAGAATTTGTGACAGCAGCAGAGGAGAAAAGAACAGGATTTATAGAAGCAAAGTTTTTATATACAGGCATGGAGACACTGTGGGCTCCGAGAGCAATGTGAATCCAATTAATTTTTTGGTTTCCTAGTGGCTATAGCATCAGACAAAATAGACTTTAAGGAAAACTTGTTATGAGACAAAGGACAATATATATTAAAAAAATGATAACTAATTAAGGAATTACAACAAATATGAACACATACAGAAGAGAACCCCAAAATATATGAACCATTTATAGAATTGAAAGGAGAAATAAAAATAGTTATGGAATAGTATCTGGAGACTTCCAGACCTCACTTTCAATGATGGAGAGTATAGCCAGACAGAAATTCAGGAAGGACACAGACAATTTTAGCTGAGAATAAACCAACCAGTACTGACAGACGTATATGGAGCACCCCACCTATAAGAGCAAAATGCATTCTGCTCTACTTGCACGTGGGACATTCTCCAGGATAGATTATGTACCAGTCCATGAAGTAAGTCTCAACAAACTGAAAAAGAGTTAAATCATACAAAGTATCTTCTCCACAGAAGAATGAACTTGAAATGAGTACCTGAAGGAAAACTGGAAAGCACATAAATGCATGAAAATCATTAAACACTTAAAAAAATATCCAGTGAGTCAAAGAAGGTATCACACGGGAAAGCAGAAAATACTTTTTGAGAGAAAAGAAACAAAAACATAACATAGCAAAACTTAACAGTATAATGTGGTGTGGACGTGCTTTTATACTCCTGCTGAGTCAAAACACTTTCAGTGCTGGATTGAAAGACCTACCCAGCCCCGTGACACACACTCTAATATGGAGTAAAAGCAAAGCTGAAGAAAGGGCCTCAAGAGGCAGAGAGCTCTGGGGCCACAGATGCTGTCTTCCAACCCTGGGAGCAGGTCTCCCAAGCACACAGAATGAGGATGATCCTAGAGAAGGCCTGATGCCACGATGGGGGAGGCTTTAGCTCTGACCCGTGGACTAGGAACAAGAATGGGATGAGGGCAAGGAAGAAAGACAACCCCTTAAAACCAGCCCCCTAGTGCCCCTTGTCGTCAAGGAACCAAAGAGGTCACAGGTGCATGGGTACCCGGCTGCAACTTGAAACCTTGAGGTTGTAAGTTTGAGCCCCATTTTAGGTGGAAAGATTACTTAAAAATAAAATCTTAATGTTTGCTTATTTTTGAGAGACAGAGCACAAGCTGGGGAGGGGCAGAGAGAAAGGAAGACACAGAATCCGAAGCAGGCTCCAGGCTCTGAGCTGTCAGCACAGAGCCCGATGCGGGGCTCGAACCCACAGACCATGAGATCATGACCTGAGCTGAAATCAGACACTTAACCAACTGAGCCACCCAGGTACCCCAAAAATTAAATCTTAAGGAAAAAAAAAAATAGGTCATGGGGGATATAATAGAGTGCTACAGGCCATGATGAAGATTTTGCATTGGTCTTTGCATGAGCTGGGGGTTGGGAGGATNGCAGGCTCCAGGCTCTGAGCTGTCAGCACAGAGCCCGATGCGGGGCTCGAACCCACAGACCATGAGATCATGACCTGAGCTGAAATCAGACACTTAACCAACTGAGCCACCCAGGTACCCCAAAAATTAAATCTTAAGGAAAAAAAAATAGGTCATGGGGCATATAATAGAGTGCTACAGGCCATGATGAAGATTTTGCATTGGTCTTTGCATGAGCTGGGGGTTGGGAGGATGCATTTCCACACGTCTGAAGTGTGGAGTGACGAGGGGAAGGGAAGTAAGCTTTTCCTCCAAGAGCTCACAAGAAAGAAATGTTTTTCCACACAGAACTCCCCCGCTGGCAGAGAGTTCCCCAAACACCATTAATGGTGCGGCCTCCTCTGTGCCTTCTGAACTCTTGCCTGTGTTCCTACCCATTTGACTTTTTCACTGTTTTCACCTTGACCTCCAGTCTGGGGCTCTTTCCCTTGCTCCAAAATAAAGATATTATTCAGGACAGAAAGAGAGATTCCTGCTTATGAAAAGAAAGGAATGTGATGTGCCGTGTCTTTTCCAGAATGCAATTCCAGACCTTTGCTCAGCTGAAGAGGGAGTATGTTACACATGTCTAGAAAAACATTCCACAGGCCTGTTCACTCTCTCCTTCTGAATGCTTAAGGACTTTGTTTAAAACATAGATATCCAGCTCTCTTCCAAGAACTACTGAGTCAGAAGTACATGGATACAGGTGGATCCAGAATCAGATCTTTTTTAAAGTTTACCATAAGGTTTTGTTCTTCCTCAACTTCTGGAGGCACCACTAATCTAGGGTGGAGTGGGCAGACCACCTGAAGAAAGGGGGATGGGACAGAAGATGCTACCTCATAAAGGTTCTCATTCCAGAATGAACCCAGCCTCAATCTCCATCAAGCTGGGCAAGGGATCCCAAGAGACTCACTGGAGCAGATCCTGACTTCCGGAGGGACACTTTCCTCACCCAGGGAGACCAGGTTCCTGTAGGTCTCCAGCATCACGTCCCTGTACAAGGCCCTTTGAGCGGGGTCCAGGCACTCCCACTCCTCCTGAGAGAATTCTATGGCCACATCCCTGAAGGTCAGCTGTGCCTGAAACGAAAGCACATTTCATCATGGATCCTTGGGAAGAGTTCTCATGTTCTCATTCCCATGAGAGGACAGCTCAGAACCTGAATCCTTCTTCAGATTCTGTGTCTCTCTCGCTTTCTGCCCCTCCCCTGCTTATGCTCTGTGCCTCTCTCAAAAAGAAATAAAGAGCCATTAAAATAATAAAAAAAAAAAGAATTAGGTTTGTCAGTCTTTGGTCATGTCCTTGTTATGTCCTTCACATGGGTTGGGAAATGTCTTGCAAATAGGTTCCCCAGTGCAACTTCTTCTTTTTTTTTTTTAATGTTTTTTTATTTATTTCTAGGAGAGAGAGAGAGCGTGAGCAGGGGAGGATCAGAGAGAGAGGGAGTCACAGACTGAAGTAGGCTCCAGGCTCTGAGCTGGCAGTCAGCACAGAGCCCGACGCGAGGCTCGAACCCACGAACCGCGAGATCATGACCTAAGC
This sequence comes from Crocuta crocuta, assembly GCF_008692635.1. Classification (NCBI taxonomy): domain Eukaryota; kingdom Metazoa; phylum Chordata; class Mammalia; order Carnivora; family Hyaenidae; genus Crocuta; species Crocuta crocuta. The sequence continues at coordinate 128,536 of NW_027533260.1, read as the reverse complement.
GAAAGTCGGACGCTTAACCGACTAAGCCACCCAGGCGCCCCTCCCCAGTGCAACTTCTAATGGGAATGAGAACAGAGAGGTCAGCCTACTCCATGGACAGCCTCCGTGGTATTCTTTACGTGAGTGAAAACTGGTGAAGGTCCTGTGTGTCCTCATTAACAGAATGCACCAACGAGGCTCTAAATGAGCAAGCTGTATCTGTGTTAACAGGAACACCGTGTCTAGACGTGCTGTGTAAATTTTTCTAATTGGCATAATAAAATGTTACAGCAAACTTCACTGAGATTTCCTAAAATATACTTATAACAATGTGTAAGTGTATTTTTATCAGGTTTGAACAGACTCTTGCCACAGAATTGGCAACATCGGTTCCCCACTGAGACATGAAGGGTGGGGACATGACAGGCAAGGGCATCGCCTTCCAACTACATCTTTGTGCTTTAAGTCACTTCTTCGTTTGGAATTTAATCAATCAATACATACATACATACATACGTATATAACATCACTCACTCACTTGTGATGTTTAAAGTCAAAGAGATAGAAGCACCTGGGTGGCTCAGTCAACTAGACGTCCAACTTCGGCTCAGGTCATGATCTCACCATTCAGAGTTCGAGCCCAGTTTTGGGCTCTGTGCTGACAGCTCAGAGCCTGGAGCCTATTTCATATTCTGTGCCACTCTCTCTGCCTCTCTCCTGCTTGTGGTGTTGGTCTCTCTCTCCAAAATAAATAAACATTTAAAAAATTTTTCTTTTTAAATAAGGTAAAAGAGACACAAAACTTAAAAATAATGGTGGAATCAGAATTTGGCTATAGCCCCTCTGATAGTGAAAATAAAGTTCTGTGCTCCAGGTCTTGGCTAAATTAACACCATTTTCACCTAAAGCATCTGCCACACAAGAGTTGCTGTAGAAACACCGTGGTCTCTGTGGGATAGACGTGCGGAGAATGATTTTTAAAAAACCTCTTCCCATTGGTTAGGTTGACTCCACACTGTAAAATCAACTATGGAATAAAACATCCTCTATCACGGATGCCAATTTCTGAACTTGATTCTAAATCATTAGTGTTTCAAAACCAGAAACACCATGGTACACCTGTTTAGCTCTGAATGCATTAAAGTCAGGCAGAGCTGCTTTCCTCTTACCAGGCTTCTTTTCTAGAATCTTCCAACTATTCCCACACATTAGTCCAGGACTTCCACATGTGGCTTCTTTCTTCCTGGTCGACAGAGCCTACAGTGCATCAGATGCGGCCCCTAAACCTCCCTGTTGCCCAACTGAACTGACACCACGGGCCACACCTGTCACCAGTCGCCTGCCCTGTAGCCCCTCAGGACGCACCCAGTGCAGCCTCCTCACAGGCTCCAGGTCCCTGGGTCACAATGAGCTAGTCTAGTGGAGAGGAGAGGGACCGAGGGAAGGCCTGGGGGAATGTGGATGAGCACATGTAGGCAGGACGCTTCAGTCGGAGAAGGTTAGCAAGTCCAAGAAGGGCCTTGCAGGAATGAGAGACAGAAAATCAAGCGAGAATATGACTTTACCTGACAGACGGCCATTCCCGACCCCTTTCCTTTGCTCTTCCTGCTCTTCCAGGATTCTTCCTCAGGCAGGGTCAGTCTTGGGAACTCAATCCTGAGTGTCAAGAGTATGCGGTTTAATGCTTAGAGTCAGTCTGGGTCCTCCCCGTCCTGCAGCCTCACACAGGAAGACCTCTCTGTGTGAGAACAACAGGCCTCTGCTGCCCGTGGCCGCCGGGGGTGCCCTGGGACAGTGACCTCCTACAGACGCCAACAAGTGAGTGTTCCCACTCCTTTCTGCAGGATTGGCTCCCACCCTGGTAAAGCCCCCCCCACCCCCGAAGGCAGCAGTGGGGACCTGACACTCCCTTGCAGATCACAGACCCGCCTGATCACACCCCACACACAGCGGGGCCCCCTCTCCTCTCCCTGGGTCAGGGGCTGATGTCAGCCTCAGACAGGGAGGACCCAGAGCCTTGGTGCTCGAAGCTGGATACATTTCAGAAACCCCTGGGGCACTTTCACTAGTACTGAGGCTGGGCCTTACCCCCCTTGACCACTTGAAGGGGAATCTCTGGGAGGGGCACAGAGCTGTATCTGCAGACTGCCCCAGATTTAGTGTGAAGCCGGGTGAAGCCCACTCAGAGGCCAGCCCAGCACAGCCCCCTTCTGGCTCTGGATCCCCTGGGGCCTTGCTGTTATGAGTATCCAGCCAGTGGAAAGGGAAGGAACAGAGAGAAACGTGCAGAGGCGGCACTATGGACCAGCACTGGGGGTGAGGGTGTGGCTGGAATGTTAAAGGGAGTGGGGGCGAGAAGGCACCACCGAGAGGTGATGTCAGAACAAAGACCAGAGGAAAGAAGAGATTTTACCACCTGCACATGAGGAGTCAGAGACTTCAAGGAGAAGGACACCCTTGTGAAGACCCTAAGGTAGTGGCGTGCCGAGCTCCAGAAAGGACATAGGGGCCTGCGCGGCTGGAGCAGGGTGAGCAGAGACAAGAAGGTAAGATCAGAGAGTATTAAAGGAAGCAATTCAGAAAGGACTAGATTCTTAAAACATTTCCCCCATACCTCATGTATTCCTTTATCCATTTTGTGTAAATATCTGATTTTTATTTATTTTGTCCTAAGTTAAAACACAAGTAATGTATGTTTTGCAAACATGTCAAGATGCCCATCTAAGCCACAGGAAATACAGGGTCACCCTATATGCAGAGGTGGACTGTAAGGGACACGTTTGGAAGAGTTTGGGGGATCAGTGTTAGACATATTAAGGTGAAGATACCAGGCTGTTGTCCCAGCAGGGACATCGAGGAGACAACTGGATAAAGCACCCTGGTTTCAGGAGAGAGGTCGGGTGGAGCGGTGAAAGGAGACATCAGTGGTGAAGTCATGAGATGGGTGAGGTGGAAAGGCAGGAACTGAGAAGGCTTTCAAGGCCTAAGCCCAGGGGTGCTCGTGCAGTCAGAGACCAAAGAGGAGAAACAGGCACAGGAAACGGTCACATGAACATGGAGAAGAAAATAAAACAGATTTTACTTGTAAAAAAGTAGTGTGATGTGGAAGCCAAGAGAAAAGTGCTTTGGAAAGAGGGAACCCCGCGTGCTGTTGCTGGGACCAGTGTGATGAGAAGAGGAAGCTAATTCCTGGACTGAGAGGTAGGGCGGTCCCCGGTGACTCGGACATGGAGTCTCAGCGGCACGGTGGATATGAAACAGAACCGGGACCAAGATCTGAAGCAGAGTATAAACAAGTGTTTCGTGTACTGTGCTCTGAAAGGAAGCACACCCCCAGGGCACTTACCACCATGGGGAATGTAGCTAATGGAGGATTCTTTATTTTAAAGATGGGAGGAAAGGGGGCTGGGGGGGCTCATGTCCGTTAAACGTCCGACTATAGCCCAGGTCATGATCTCACCGTGTAGGAGCTCGAGCCTCACATCAGGCTCTGTGCTGACAGCTCAGAGCCTGGAGCCTGCTTCGTATTCTATGTCTCTGTGTCTCTCTCTTCTCCTCCCCAACTTATGCGCGCTCTCTCAAAAGTAAACATTTAAAAAAATTTTTTTTAATAATAAAAATAAAGATGGGAGTATGTAGTAAAAGATTCTTTTTTGTGGATTTTTTTTTAAAGATGGACGATATCACCATGTGTATATGCAGGACCAAGTAAATGCCTAGAGGCAAAAGCTGATGAGCAGTGGCGGTGTCCAAAGGATCCTGAGACCTGTAGTGTTGGGCCTCACAGCCCCTCTGCAGCTGTTCCCAGAGACCCACCTCCAGCAAGCCTGCCCCAGGGAAACACCTGCCTCCTGGGCCCTAGTCCCCCACTGTTTCCCCTCTTGACTCGGACACTCCTCCGGGTTCCCATGCTGTTTGTGCTGTACTCCCAGTGGACCCCTCACAATTTTACACGGCAGAATCTCCTAATCATCTACACACTTTGCCCAAGGATCCCACCCCATGGTCCTGATATTAGTCTTTTGTTTTGGCAGGAAAACACCCACCAACCCAGGTTCGATAGGTTCCCTCTTGGAGACCATACCCCAAAGTCAGGCACCTCCATAATGTCATACAAGAGCAATGTCTGCAGTGATCCACATACTCCAACAAGACTCCAGTACCTTCTAATGAAACACCCCCGAACGTCATCATATCCCACAAAACACGTGATACCTTCAGGAATGCTTTGCCTGAAACAATGAGATCTTCCCCCATCAAAACCACGACAAATTACCCCCCAACTGGTGACATTTTCCCGTTAACGCCTTATGGGTCCTAAGAGACCCCACAGAAGACAACCACAGAAACACTAGATGCACTTCCTGAATCCGCCCCTCAGGATTCAGGCACAAACTGCCCCACAGCTGTCGGTCTGACTGCTGACTGCTGGGCAGCTCACACCCTCCTTGTAAACGGACTCAGCCAAAGGGCCTCGTCACCACAGCACCTGGCTGGCCAGCCAGGGTCCAACGTCTGGTCGATGCAGGAAAGAGAAGGCTTTTCCTTCCTCACATTGGACCGACTCTGGAATGTCACCCCACCTCCAGAGCTCCAAGCTGTCGCCATACAGTGGAGTCTGGATTTTTGTCCTGAGGACGACCAGAAGCCAAAGAAGGGATTAAAGCCAGGGAATTCCCTCCCTGCTCTGTTTGTCCCTCTGCTGTCTCTGTCACCCATTGCCCCTCTTTCTGTCCCAGCACCACCTCTATCTCCCACGGCCGCAATTCTTTTATTCCTCCTCCACTCTCAAGTCTGATGTACCTGCTCCTTGCTGCCCCACTCCCATCACTGGTTAAAATCCCTCTTACCCTTCACCTCTCTGGGGATAACCTTTTAATCTAGATTTCTCTACTTTCTTTCCTCCCTCTACTTTTCTCTGGTTCACTCCGCTCTTACTGTTTCTTCACATCCACCTGCCCTTCCCTGTTTTACTCTCTTTTTCTTTCTTTCTCTCACACGTAGTCTTACTCATTATCCGTCAGACTGTCTCTGGTTCGCCCCCAACCCTGACACTCACAAGTATGAAATAAAGATGTTCTTTGCCTGGGGAGAACACTCTCCGGTGCGGCTTCAATAATGGAAACACACCACGGCAAGTACAAGCCAGTGGGACGCGAATTGTGCGGAAGGAGCTCCTAAGGCGGTGAGTACTGAGTGGCATACTCAGGAGGGGAGGGGCCGGCTCCCGAGGTCGCGTAGGTGTAGGGGCGTCGGGAGAGGGGTGTGCCTGCAAAAGCCCAAGGCCAAGGAGACGTGGCGTCGGAGTCTGCACGAGCGCCTGGAGGAGACGAGGGAGGCGCAGCCCGGGGGCCAGCGCGGGACGACGCGAAGGAGAAAGGGCTGGAGCGTGCGGGAGTTCCGGAACGTAACGGTTTTCAGCAGGAAAGGAGACGCGACAGGCGCGATCTACCTGGACCGAAGGCGGGAGGCCNCGCCTCAGCAACTTTAACTCGAAATAGTCGTCGACCCCTGAACCCGCAGTGGGGCTCCCAGGCCTGGAATGTCTGGCAGTGCTGCCAGGAATCATCGGGCGCAGGACAAGCGGGTGAAAGGGTTCTTATCGTAGTGGTGACCCCCGAAGTGCGGGTGTTGCGGATTGGAGCCCGGGGACTGGCGGGTGTCCCGCAAACACCAGTGTTGAATCAGAAAAGCTGACACTGACCCACCCGAGAGTCCTTAGCTCCGTTTCCGGGCCTGCGGGAAACTGCGCGTGCGCGGCCTGCGACGGGGCCGTCCGGGGGCGGGCCTTGGACAGTGGCCTGGATTGGACAAACAATGAGCGGCTCAAGGGGCGTGACCCGAGCAGGCAAGGGATCTGGGCCTCCATCCCGCCTCTGGACGCTTCCCCGCACCTTCAGCACCGACGATATATTATTCCCCGTTTTGAATCTCTTTGGTATCTCGCGGACCGAGTGGCCTCCTGGCTATTGTAAGTTAATGTTTCTTAAAAAAAGTAAAAGATTAGAGTTGAGAGCCACTTATATGAGAAGTTGCAATGTTTTCTTTTAAATTGGAAACAGTGTTAAATCAAAGCTCTTTTTGCCAGCGGGCAGTGCTGGGGAATATAATTAAAAATAAAATCGTCTCCCAACGCCGCAGTCTCCTCCACAAAGGTAGAAGAGAAAGAAAACCGTTTCATTTGTGCATAAGCGTTAAATCAGAATGTGACATGCATCGCAGGCAATCTGTTGAGAAACTGCAAAGATTCATCTCACTTTGTCATAGACGACAAGCAAGCGGATAGGACCGATTACACGCATGTTCTCAAGATAAATAATAAGTAGTCGTCAAGAAGTCATGAGAACACCATGCGTCACACATAGCTCATCCTAACATTACCAGTAAGCCAAGTGGCTATCTGTGTTAGTTAATTGGCTTTATCCAGAGAGAAAACAGTCGCTTCTTGGCCTTTTGGCTAAGATCAAAGAGAAAACAAACTTCTCATATCTTAATGACAGACAGGAGGGAGTTTTGAAACTGGGGGCAAGGCACCTGCGGAGTTAGGCACCTGTCTTCCCACAGGAATTGGAAGATAACTATATTATCTCCTTTGAGATTTACATTTCAAAGAATTGGCTCCCAGATCCTTGAGCAAACATTCCTGAGTTACAATGCTGCCAAGAATCTTATTTAGCTTTTCAAAGATGTACATACATTTCAAACAGGCAGAGAAAGAACTTACAAGTTTTCTAAGAAACGCTTTAGGAAAGGGGAGAAAGAGAAGTCTCTTTTCCACCCCCCCTTTTAAGGGAGAATTAAATGTTTTCTCTCTCTGTTTATATTTTTCCTTACAGAAACAGCATGCATTCGTTCATTAAAGCACTATATATACACATACATATATACACACGTATGTATGTATATATGCATATGTCATATACATAAATGCATATATGTGTGTATATGCATATATATGTCTATATGTATGTATATATGCATACACATATATTTAACATGCACATATACATATGTATATATACATATATATATATTTTTTTAAACAGCTACGAATTGCTCACAAAAATGGTAGTGGGCACTATGTCTCAGGAACTGTGTTGGGAACCGCACATAAATTATGTGAGTTAATTCCTGTAATACCCTGGAAGTTGGGTTTTATATATCCATCTTCCTCAGGAGGATTTAGGTGCTGGGCTTTGTTGGACTTTCTGGGGGTAGAGATTCTCTGTGTCTCTTTTGTCTCCCTATGACTAATCATTGAAATGGTCTTTATGTGACAGTAGCTTAATATACATGAAAGAAAAAAAGGCAAAGCAGTGATCGGATTAGGGGTTCTGAGGGCTTTTTCTGATGGTGTGCTCATTTGTGTTCATGTGTTTTGTTTTTAACATGTGGAGCCTCCAGTGGGCCCCCCAGGAGTTGGAGACATGGTGCTATGAGGAATTCCCTATGCAGAGGTTATAACCAAAAAAGCAAATTTTTCACTTACCAGATTTTAAGGCCTTTGCTCCCTTTGATGTGCATCTGGGTGTCTTGAAAATCTGAGTGCCTGTCCTGGATGGGCAGCCAGAGGAGCTGCCCTGAACTAAGTTCTTCTCTAAGCAGTTTTCTGGAGGTGGGAGCTCAGGGTAGAGGTGGATGGAGGCGTGCAAAGGCAAACTCCATATTTAAGAGGTTATTTGAGAGGGTACTGGGTCCGGCAGTTCTGTTAGACCCTGGAGACACCAGGTAGGCAGAAGAGATCGCCTTCCAGGGTGCACATTCTGGAGGTTGCTGAACTCCCTGTGCCCACTTGTGTAAGGCCAGAAGTGTGCCATAGACATCTAGGAAGTTTGGGGACGAGCGGCTTTGGCTAGGACCTGTGAGTGCTCTATAAAGCACGGGGCACTTGTGGGCTCTAGCGCCAGCCTCTGTGTGGTCCTAGGGATATGTGGATAGTGGGAAGTGCTGCATTCAGGCCGTGAGGGGCTGCCGGCTTTGCTGTGTGTGCATGCCAGAGGGTTTGGGCAGGAAGAAAGAGGCAGAAAGGGGGAGAGTAGAAGAGATCAAGTGTTGCAGGTTAACCTCAAGCACGGTTAAATACTAACATGCTGTTTCTGCTTCTGTAAATTCACCAGGCAAGCTTGTACTTCCCTGTTCTGGCTGACCACACCCACCCCCTGTGCGCAAGGTTACAGAGCACCACGTCACCATTCTACCCTGGTGGTCTGTCACCACGTAGTCACTACCCCACGGCTTCTCAAATGTCTAATTACGGTTGGTCATTTCAAGACAAAAAACTTAAAATTGGTAGGTCTCTGCCAAAACGAACACCTGAGTGTCACGATGCAATTGGTTAGCATGGTATGCTGTGGAATGTAATTGGTTAACTAAATAATGACATATTCTGCCTTGCTGAGATCCAGAGAAGCTCACTGCCACCTTTGTTCGGGGCCATTCTCTGCATTTCTCCATGAAGTCCGGAGATCAGGTTTGGCCCGGCCGTAAATAAAATCTTGCCTCGCTTCTATTCGCCATTTGGTGGTCTTTTCGACAATCACCCTGCTTCAAGTACCCCCAGGGACAGCGCGGGAAGGCGGAGTAGGGCTCGTTGGCATACTCATGGCCAGTCAGGGGTGAGCACTGTACCTCCTGCCTGTGCGCCTGGGGTCAGATTGATTTCTGGCTGAGTGATCAGTGCCCCAACCCCAAATCGCTAGAGGAACCAACTTGTTGCTGCCTGTTTGGATCCTGAGTAAGGAGTGCACGAGACAGGAGTCTTTTGAGTAGAGGCGTTCGGCTTGGGCGAGCACCCACAGCAGGGCAAGCTCACTGGGCAATGACTCCAAGGGGCGGAGTCTGGTCCTACCGGGGGCGGAGCCACACCTAGATTCCCCTTCCAATCGAATTGCAGGTGTAGCCATAAAGCGTCCGTGGCTCTCTGCAGGCTGACTTGGTGCCCAAGGATCCTAAATTCTTTGGAGAAGCCTAAGTCCCAAAGGCGTGATCAGGTGAGGTTCTGCCTTCTCCCAGTGACCCTGCGTTTTCAATACTGCTCTCCCACTGTCTTATCATGACTAGAAAATTCATGAGTGTCTGCAGATTTTTTGCTAGGATTAATGAAAAAATAGCAAAAACATTTTTCTTAGTATAGCCTCTAGGTTCTTGTTCAATTTAACGGTGACAGAGACCTCTGACTTTGGTGGTTTAGAGCAATATCTTACAACAATTAATAATGTCTCAGGTATGGGGCGCCTGGGTGGATCAGTTGGTTAAACATTGGACTCTTGGTTTTCAGCTCAGGTCTTGATCTCATGATTTTGTGAGTTTGAGCCCCACATATGATGACAGCGTGGAACTTGCTTGGGATATTCTCTCTCTCTGTCTCTCTCTCTATAGCCTTTCCCCACTCACACTGTCTGTCTCTCTCAAAACTAAATAAACTTTAAAAAATTGTAAAACAATAATGTCTCAGGTAGGACAGTGTGAAATAGAAAATATATTGGTCTCTCCCTCTGGTTCCTGACACAAAGCCCCTAAGACCTTGTAATTTCCCAAGTTATAAGAGCAATAGGAGCATATTTTGTTCTGATATTTGGTCTTTGACCCTGTGTCCTGATACGCAGGTCCGAAATCCCTTGGAATATTTTCTGAGTGCTATGAGTGTACTTTGTTCTAATGAGACAGACCTTAGTGGGCTCCTGAATGGGGGCTGGTCACTAGAAAGACCTTGACCAATACATTCTCCCACCTGGCTATACCTGAGTTATATTCTTTTATAATAAACCAGTAATGTAGTAAATAAACTGTTTACCTGAGTTCTGTGACCTGCTCTAGCAAATGTATTGAACCAGAGTAGAAAGTCTCATAATGAGACAAGGAAACTGATGGAAGCCCATTTGAAAGAAAAAAAAAAAAAAAAGCTGTTTTACCCGCTTTGCTTCTTTTCCAGCATCTATTCTTGCTAGGGCCTGCACCCCCACCCCATTCTACACATGCCTTGTAATGTGCTTAGCAAATGTCCTCCTTGTGAGGGACAAAGAGACAATGCTATCTTTGGAATTTTACAGCACAATAGCTAATATCTAAGGAGTGATTGGGTGGGGTCGCCTCCAAGAGCGACTCTACAGACTCCAAACACTTTGATGCCAAGACCCCCTGGCTTCAAGGAATGAATGACTTATGAAGGACCCACCTGGTTCCTGTCCTTGCTCTAACCAGTTCCTGGATGCCCTAAGAAGACACATGCACAAGACCACAATCAATAAAAACACAATAATAAAATAAATAAAAACCACAGACCCCAAGCAAAGAGGAGACTCACACTGTTTTCTTTTCTGAGTCTCCTGGACACTCTCTATATATACATATATATCTTCAGTAAACTCTGCTTTCGCTCCCCGCTGGCTCATATTTGATTTCCATCCTGCATGAAGCCAAGAACCATCTCAACTAGTCCTGTGGAACCCCCTCTCTAGGTCCTCGGATTCAGCCTGCCTGCATCAATAAGAACCTCCAATTTATAGCCAGTTGGTTGGAAGCCCAGGTGACAACATGGACTTATGATTGCCATCTGAAGGAGGGAGGGTATAGGCTTGTAGGACTGAGCCCTCAACCTGTGAACCTGTAGCATCCAACAGTACCTCCAGGTAGACAGTGTCAAAATTGAGTTGAGTTATAGGACACCCAGCTGCCGTCACAGAGAACTGCTGGTAGTGGAAACACTATCACATATTTGGCGACCAGACATGTCAGATGTGTAGTGTGTGAATGAAAGAACCACATAGGAATGTGTTTTTCCAACTCAGGGACACAACAGAGCATAATGAAGACATGGAGTCTTCCAGGGCTATTCAAAGGGCACATATGCCAAAGTTCTGGGGCACAATTGTATTATTATCATTAGTTTAAAGTTCATAATGTTTCACTGTCCAAATATAATGTGTATTTATTACTTTTTAAATTTTGCTAGATGTCATAATATCTGGTGACAGTGTTGGACTTTACTCTGACCCTGTAAGTCTGGAAAAATAGCAGAGGTTGAAGAACCCCTCACTGCTTGCTGCAAAGAACCACCTTTCTACATATGACCTCTGTAAGGCTCATGCTACTGAAATAGGACTTCAACTACCTCCATTTTGACCTCAGCCTATCCTTTCTAATTATTGATTAAGTTCTTCTTTCCAGCTTACCTTAACTCAGGCAAAAGACCCTGCTGGCTCCAAAATTACCCCTCAAGCAATAAGGACTCTCCTGAGTCAGCAAGACCCCACGTAATTGAGCCCAGGACAATGATCGACCTGACCTTTACTGCCAGCTGCATGTCCCCACTGACCTTTGTCACACATTTTCCTTATATAAACATAGAAGTATTTTCAGCACTTTGGAGACAGTCTTTCAGATGTTAGTCCCTTGTCTTCCTGGTGTTGGTCTCCCTGAAAGAAATCCCTTTCTTGTTCCACCACTGCTTGTGTCTCTGCCTTTGGATTTTGTCAGTGGGAAGTGGCCAGACCTGATCTGTTTGGGGACCCCCAAGCCAGGTGCTCTTGCACCCCTGTACCCTGTTTACCTAGTAGCAATAGCCCCTTGTTTACCTGGAAGCAAGGCAGATACAGACCCTCCAAATCCCCATCCTTTCTTCTGTCAATGTTTACTGAATTGTTTGTACTTACTCATCAATAGGAGCTGAAGGAAACCAGAATCTGTCATTCCAAAATATGCCACTTTGGCATACTGATTACTTTGAATTAAGAACACTTAAACAGCTCATATAAGAAACACTTTGACCTTTCATCGTCTTACTAAAAGTAGATGACCCTCCCATGTGAAAGTCTCCCACTTTGTACCAGGAGGAAGACATTCTTATTACCAGAGATAGAGAATTTGGGTCCAAGAAATCTCTACAGACAAATCTTGTTAAACTGTGAATATATTTATTTTGCTCTCTTGACACTTTTACAAACAACAAGATTCCTCATAAACAAATAGATTCCCGACTCTCACTTATAATTAACTTCTCTACTGTTATGGGTTTAATGAAATATTCCACCATCAACTCATTTCTTTGCTTGGGATTATGGAAGTCCACACTGAGACTTATTTCTTGCCAACACGGTATAGGGAAGGAAAGATAATTTCCCATCTACTCTTCTGAGCTCTTGGATGAGACCCCTGTAACAAAAGACAGATTAATGGGGGGATGAGACCCCTTAACTAAAGATAGATTAACAGGGGGGAAAAGTAACACTTATTCTTCCTCTATACATGGGAGAGACACAGGAAAAAATGAGTAATTCCCCAAGTGGCCTCAGCCACCTGCTTAAATACCACCTTCAGCTAAAGACAAAAGAAAAATGGGGCAATGCCAGCTATGAAGACTTTACCAAAGAAAGCTGGGTAAACAAAGGCAAAGTTTGTTATGCTTTTGATAACATTTTTGTGTGGAGTCATCCTTCCCTTCTATAGAAGAGACACCTTTACAAGTAGAGATTTCCTTTAAAGGTAATTCCCCTTATGAAAGGGTAACTTCTACACTGTTCTCAGAGCTTCTCCTGTGTCCACTGTTTCTCAAAATAATCAGCTCAAAATAATCCTTACACCAAAAGGGCGTATTTGGGGATGGCATATTCTAATGCCCTTCAATGACTAGTTATCCATATCACATCATAGGATAATCTACCTTTTAAAGATCTGAAAATCCCTCCCAGGGGCTTTGTCGATGGAGCATATGACTCTTAATCTCCAGTTTGTGAATTTGAGTGCCACATTGGGTATAGAGATTAGTTTTAAAAAAATTAAATCTTGGGATGCCTGGGTGACTCAGTCGGTCAAGCATCCGACTCTTGGGGCTCAAACTCACCACCACAAAATCAAGAGTTGCATGCTCTACCGACTGACACAACCACGTGCCCCACTACCACTTTTAGATTTTAAAAAAAACCCAACATGCTTTTTAGTCACCTTCAGAGTGACTGTAAAGTGAATTTGAAATTATGTTATATTTATAAATTATTGACTTAACCATATTCTGATGCCAACAACGTTTATCTCGAATGCATTTGATTATAATTCGTCTCAAGCGTGGAACAATATAGTAAGTATAAAAAGTGCGATGTAATCTTTGTTTTAAAGTCATTGCTTTTTTAAAAGTAATAACTTACACATGCCTTAGCCCTCCAAGTCCTACACCTCAGGTCTTGTCTCTGGGAGAGTCTCTGGAACACAGCGCAGGGTTGAGTCTGACTCCGAGGCGAGTGGGGAGTATAAACGGAAATGATGCCCAGGGTGCACATGTGAAATTACACATTCCGCCTAGGCAGAATTTGCATTTCACATACTAGTTTGCATCGGAGTTGTTTAACTTAACTTTATTGCAACAGTGTTCCAGAGCCCAGCCACCACCCACATCCACCCGCACCGAGGTCCCAGATCCCAGATCACTGAGTCGCTTCAGCTCTCTGGCGGGACTCATGGCTTTTGACTTGAACCATTTTCAGCTCTATGAAGAGGAAAGCATCTTACTCTCCAACACAAGTGGCGCCCACAAAACTCTAAGCTTTTACCTTAAAACTGTTTGAAATATTAACTTGAGATAGAAAGCAGTGCTGCTTCCCGGGAGAAAGAGCAGGCTGACCCCAGGACACCCAAGCCCTAAAACCCGGGAGGGAATCCCAGGTCCAGCCCACGAGTTGGCCCCGCCCACGCCTGTCCTCTCCGCACGCCTCATCTCCATGGTTACCGCCCGCCCCTGAGGCCCCGCCTCCCGCTCCCGCCGTCCTTACGTTGGCCTGGCCTCGCATTGTGACCCGCACAGGCCCCGCCTCTTCCCTCTGCGCGCGCGCATTTGCCTGCAGACCCGGAAGCGGGTTTCGTGGAGCGGTGGCCAGTCTGTGGAGTGTGAGTTTCGTCTTTCTTGTTTAAACCTGCGCCTCGCAGTCCCCCCTCCTCTGTTCCCAGGGTCTGGGGGCTTGTAAAATCCCCGCACCACCTCCTCCAGTCCAAGTAAATTCAGACGCCTCTGTGGGAGGCCGGGGGCTTCATTTTGGTTTGGAATCCGCGAGGTGGATGTTCGCTGCTCTCCGCCCCTAGAGGGCAGCGCTGGCCGCCCCCTCGGGAGAGGCTGGTTCTCACCTGGGCCCTGAGGTTCTGGAGAGCCCAGCCCGCTCCGGAGGCTCGCGCACTTCCCCTCACCTCGCGTCTCCCTCAGCCGGCTCCTCTTTGCTCCCCAGGCCTCACCTTGTGCTGGGGAGGTGACTAAAAAGGGCCTGTCTTGACACAGGTGCTTTTGTGGGAGGTGGGCATCTTATTACATCCCACTCGTGGGTGAGAGGAATTCGGAGGAGAGGGACTGTCCATCTTAAAAACAAAAATCCATTATTTTACTACCAAAATAATTTTATTCTGGAAGAAGCAGAAGAATTGCAATTCCGGACATGCATGGAGTGGTGATTATTGGCAAGTTGGGAGAGAGAGGGAAGGTCAGCTCTTATTTTTAGGAGGAAATTGATNAGAGAGAGGGAAACCGAGAATCCCAGACTCTGTGTTGTCAGCACCAAGCCTAATGAAGGGCTCAAATTTAGGAGCTGGGAGATTATGACCTGAGCTGAAATTAAGGAGTGGGAGGCTTAACTGCCTGAGCCACCCAGGTGCCCCTGAAGAGTGTTAAACAGAAGTTCATTGGAGAAGAACAAGAGTTGAAGGTTATGGGGGCTTTTCAGGGGCTGCAAGTGGTGGTCAGTGACTTTGTTGCTCGGGCAGGAAGCGATCTTCCTTCTTTTTCTTACAAGCAGGAGATGAAATTCCCGTGTGAAAAATGTTCTCCCTTGTTAAAATAATTCTTATGTTCCTTAAAAAAATTTTTTTTAATGTTTATTTTTGAGAGAGAGAATGTGGGGGAGGGGCAGAGAGAGAGAGGGAGACACAGAATCCCAAGTAGGCTCCAGGCTCTGAGCGGTCAGCACAGAACCCGACCTGGGGCTAGAACTCACTGACCCTTGAGATCATGACCTGAGCTGAAGTCCCCACTTAACTGACTGAGCCACCCAGGTGCCCCTAAAATAATTCTTATGTTCCTTCTTCCTGCTGGTTAGGAAGGCTGCAGGGAGTGGTACTTGCCTGTGAGCTCTCACATCAGGGTTTCCCTACTCTACTTTAAATGAGGATTCCTTACTTATTTTCACAAGACTTACTGAGAGAATAGAAAATGAAAAAAGAATGAGGAAGAACCATAAGCAGATGGCAAACTAGCAGCAGTGGGAGTAAAGAAGAATAAGAAATTTAGAGTAAGAAGGGAATCACCAGAGGGATGATGGGGGTTAGAGTGTGGAGAGGGGCCCTTGATGGGCTACAGGAGCTTGGGTAACAGAGGGGGAGGTGCTTCACACGGAGCCAAGGCAGAGATTAAAAGAGTTGGAGTCATGGCAGACAGAGCGATGTGGTGCTGAGAGGAAAGAAGCGGCTGATGCGAGACCAGGGGAACTGAGGGAGAGAGCCCAGCAAGCTGGGGGTCCCAGAGAGAGGGGGCAAAGGGAGAGTAGCAGGGAAAGAGCACACTTAACAGGGAGAGCAGATGGGAGCTGGGGAGGAAAGAGTCAGAAATGCATGAAGACTGGGGACGATCAGAAAGGTTGGGGAGAAGGAGGAACAAGAAGGGGAACAGGGTGCAGAGTGGGTCAGAACAGGTGTTCGAGAAGAAACCCAGTGAAGGGGAGAAATGGCAGGACAGGAGAGGGGCGGAGAATGGGCAGAAACCCAAGGGGGAAACAGAAAAGCAAACAAAAAAAAAAGGAGAGGTAAACATTGAGAGGGAAAGACAGTAATGAACAAAGTAATCATGATGATTGGTGACTTGATTGGATATGGATGATGAAGTATGTTTCATTGATGTATGGCTTTATAACATAATACATTTAAAATTAGCACAGATTATTCAGATAAGGGTGAGAATGGCAAAATGCCTTTCTGAAAAGCCTGTGCATCTTACAATTATTTGTATCAGAAGATACTTTCTACTTGCAATCCCTTTTCAGCCAGGAAGGCAGAGACTTCACTCAGTCATGGGTTGCCTCTTCCCTTTGCCTGGGCTCCGAGGGTAGAAGTGGGGCAAGAAATGACCGTCATCACATGCTGCCTTTTTATGGACCATGAAAACTGAAAACTGTTGCTTCTTTGTAATGGATTTACTTTTTTCTTCCTTTTTCTTTTATATTTCCATTTTTTCTTTCCAAAGCCTGAAATGCACCTTTATGCTTTCCTACGAGTAGTTATTAACTTCTGAAATGAGCTGTGGAGGCATCCTATAAACCGTTTCTTGCATTCTTTTGGTACATCATTATTTAAAATTTTTTTTTTTAACTTTTTCCTTTTTAAGTTAATTGTGTTAAGTTCAGACAGGTCTGCAGGCTCTCTTTGCCATACATACTCAGAACTTCCTTTGGCATCTAGTATACTTTTACATTGTTCCAATGTGTACTTGGTAAACATCTCAGTAATCTTTTATGTAAGTAGAAACCTGGTTTAAGCTGTCACTTACACATTCAGTTTTCTTATCTTTTATGGGATCTGTTGAAACAGTGGGCCATGAGCTACCGCGTAAATATTCCCCTCAAGTTCCTCTTGTCTGCTCTTTGCAAATATTGAAGAATGGGCTGATTTACTTGGAAATGTCACCTAACAGAGCCCATCTGTTCCTGATGAAGAAATTCGTGCATGCCCTGTTTCTTTAGGTGGCTGCCTTGAAGTGTTTACAGCAGCAATTCTCTACATGTTCAAAATTCTCTATTTTCTAAATGTTTTAGTGAGATATTCTGGAGAAGGGGCGTTTAGTGCCTGAGCTCACTGTGCTTATACCTTAAGATAGAAGTTTCCTAAGGGCACCTGGTTGGCTCATTTGGTAGAGTGTGCAAGTCTTTTAAATTTTTTTTCATATTTTTATTTATTTTTAAGAGACAGACAAAGCATGAGCAGGGGAGGAGCAGAGAGAGAGGGAGACACAGAATCCGAAGCAGGCTCCAGGCTCTGATGCAGGGCTTGAACCCACGAGCCATGAGATCATGACCTGAGCTGAAGTCGGACACTTAACCAACTGAACCACTCAGGTGCCCCTAGTGTGTTACTCTTGATCTCAGGGTCATGAGTTCGAGCCTCACACTGGGCTTAAGAGATTCTTTAAAGAAAAAAAAAAAGAAGAAGAAGAAGAAAAGAAAGAACAGGAAAAGAAAAGAAATAGAAATTTCCTTAGCCCAGACATGTGAAAGATGGTCCTGGAATTTTTAAGGGAGAAGAGTGATAGGGGCAAACTCCCCCCACTGGGCCCCTCAGGCCACAAAACAGAATTCAGTTACACGCAGTTTTGCTACTCAACACAGACCTTCTCAGGATAACTTGGTGAAATGACTCCCTTGTGGGCCTAAGTGAGCCCGGCTCAACATGGAGATGATGGACTAGACAGAAACTGAATTTGAGCAACACTGAACCCTGAATTCACTGGCAGAATACAGTGCATATCTTTGTCAGTAGAATTGTAAATGGGTCCCAGTCCTCCAAAAATGAAACACAAGACACTAGGATGGAGGCAGAGACACAGACTCCGAGTCATAGACCGTCGTCCGTTGTCCTTCTCTGCAGCAGGGGTGAATCTCTCAGCAGAGTGTGTCACTCCGTGGCATTGAACCCTCTGCTGGCCCCGTTGTCACCAGGACAGAATGCAGACTCACCGTGGCTACACAGCCCGAACCATCAGGGCCCCCGCCAGTGTCTCCAGCCTCTTCCTGGGACCTCGCCCTGGGGCCTCGCCCTCTCCTCACAGCTCACCGTGCTCCATCACGATCACCTTTTCTCCGTTGCCAAACGCCAGCCTTTGCTGTGGCAGGTCCTCGTGCCTCCTCTGCCCTAATGTCCCTAATCCACCTCGGCTCTGGCCCTTTTTCCTCCTTCAGGTTTAGGCTCAGAGATGTCTCTCCAGGCTCTCCTTACGGGCCCTTCCCCAGCCACACGTCACGGTACGCAGGTTGAATTGTCTCCATGTGACAAAGGCTCTTCTCCATTGGGTCTTTCCTGTTTCCTGTCAGCAGGAGGGAGCACGGAGTCCCTCCTTCCCAGGCTGGCGGCCGCACCTCGCTTGGGGTGGGGTTGCGACGCCAGGGCTGTGGGTTGAGCTGAGTAGTTCTCGGGGGAGACCAAGGAGCCAGGGCAGGTGATGATGCTGGTATTTGTTCTGGGAATGTCAACATTCATGGATCTGAACCTCCTGTGGCCGTGAATTTAACTCAAGTGAGAGCAGAAGGATGTACTGAGGCCTGGAAGGCCCTACAGACCAGGCCTTCTACACCTGCCCTCTACACGTGATCTGCTCAGAGTCAGTGGTCCTGGTTTCCCTTCAGGAAGGGTGAGNTGGCCTCTATGAAGTGATCTGGGCCCTCACCACACTCGATGCAGCCAGTGTTTGACTGTTTTAAAAAAATTTTTTTTTAATGTTTATTTTTGAGAGAGCAAGCGGGGGAGGCGTAGAGAGAGGGAGACACAGAAACCGAAGCAGGCTCCAGGTTCTGAGCTGTCAGCACAGAGCCTGATGTGAGGCGCAAACTCATGAACCGTGAGATCGTGACCTGAGCCGAAATCGGACGCTCAACCGACTGAGCCACCCAGGCACCCAACGTTCGACTGCCTTTATACTGGACTTCATGTTGTCCCCACTTGCCCACAGGTGTTCCTGGCAGGGCCACCTTCTTGGTGTTCATACTGAAGGCTCAGTGTCCTTCACTTTGCACTCTTGTCTCTTACTGGTGTGGTGCCCGTGCGCCTTGGCCCAGTTTGCTCAGGCATGCGTGGAGGAAGGTGCAGAGGTGGGGAGAATGGAAGTGAGCCTAGAGGGGTCTGCGGGAGGGAAGTGGAAGCAAGTGTGGTTCCCCAGCGAATGGCGTGTGCACGTGTCCCAGGCATGGCCGTGGGGTGAGGGGTGTTTGATCCTGTTGGAAAGGGGCATCTCAGTTCCAGCAAGAGCACCTGGAAGTGGTTTGTGGGTAGTCCTGCACGGGTCCGTTTGGGGAGCCATTGTGGCCCAGGTTCCCCAGGACACAGATGCCAAAACAGATTTGCCAGCTGGGGTTTAATTGGGAAACTCTTGATGACACCTGAGGAGACGTGAAAGGAGAGGGATTAGGCAGAGATACCTGACCCTGTGATGTTGTTGGAACCAGGCTGTGAACTTAGTCCACAGGGAGCTCTGGCCGCAGCTGGATGGTGCCTTGGTCCGGAGGGGGGTGTGGGGTCTGGGAGGTGCCCTCCAGCATCTGCTCTACACAGTGATGTCTGTGGGGTCTGTGCAAGAGTCATTGTCCAACACAGAGGATTTGGAGGGAAGGTCTGAGAACCTTCTGGGGGATGACTTCACTGTTTTGGATTATTCTGGGTTGCGAGTCAAGAAGGATACAGATGCATTTTGGAAGATCTGAGAACTTGGAATCCTTTTAGAAAATGTTGGCGTCTCTTTGGGGCACGTGCATCCTTGTAGACATCTATTGAGAGGGAAGAGAGAGGTCTGAGTGAAGGATTCTTGACTCATTTTGTTTTCTTTAATCCCGACATCCAATGTGAGGCTTGAACTCATGACCCCAAGATCAAAGTTGCATATTCTACTGACTGAGCCAGCCAGGTAGTTGGGACTCTTGGTTTTCTGCACCTCCTCTGCGCCTGGTTAGCTGCCCCATCCCTCATGATGAAGACTGTTCCAAGGGCAGACAGTACCCCTGCACATTTCAGTCCCCCAGAATGAAGGCCATGCAAGAGGTATACCACCATCGCTTTGTGTGTTGCTGAGCTAGAGATTGTTCCCTGGTCGCCAGCCCCACCCACCGTCTCAGCATCCTTCCTCCACTCCATCTTCAGTTTTTATGCGTCGGGTTATTTCAGTCAGCACACGCAGATGGTGGTTTTGCCTGTCTTGCACATGCACACGCACACCTCCCCCCCAAAATTTTTATTCACTGTCTTGAACCTTTAAAACAAAACATTCTCGGGGCACCTGGGGGCCTCAGTTGGTTAAGCATCCGACTTCAGCTCAGGTCATGATCTCATGGTTTGTGAGCTCAAGCCCCGCATTGGACTCTGCACTCAGTGCGTAGCCTGCTTGGAATTCTCTCTCCCCCTGTCTCTCTCTGCCCCTCCCCACTCATGCTCTCTCTGTGTCTCTGTCTCTCTCCCTCTTCCTCTTGAAATAAACTTTAAAAAAAGTTTTTTAATTTTTTTTATAGTTTATTTATTTTTGAGACAGAGAGAGACAGAACATGAGCAAGGGAGGGGCAGAGAGAGAGGGAGACACAGAATCTGAAACAGGCTCCAGGCTCTGAGCTGCCAGCACAGAACCTGATGCGGGGGCTCAAACCCACGAACTGCAGCGTCATGACCTGAGCTGAAGTTGGATGCTTAACCAACTGAGCCGCCCAGGCGACCCCCAAAATTTTTTTTTAAATAACAGAATGTTTTCTATTAACTAATTTTCCCCTCTAGTAAGCCCTCTTCCATACTCCTTCATTTTTTTTTTAATGTTTCAAGTTTTTATTTAATTCTAGGTAGTTAACATACAGCATAGTATTAGTTTTAGGAGTGGAATGCAGTGATTCGTCACCTACATACGACACCCAGAGATCAGCACAAGTGCCATCCCCCACCCACCCCGTGCTCCCTTTCAGGACACAAGACACTAAAAGCTTGCTTCCACTGTCTTCAGGTCCTGTCTCTGCTTGTGTCGTGAACCCCATCTGGGCAAGCTGTCAACAGCTACTGCGCCCCTGAGACTTTGTCTTTCAGAGTCACCAGTGACCCCATTTTTCAGTCCAGGATTGAATGTCCTTGAATGACCTTGCTTTTCCTGTCCAGGCAGGTAGCACATGTGACCATTCTCTTCCTCGACATACTCTTTTACTCAGTGTGAGGACATCCCACTACGCTTTACTGCCCCGCCCACCTGTTGGTTTTCCCGATCACTGGTCACTGGTCACGTCTGAGCTTCCCTGCTGGTGTCTGCTGAACTCCCTGGCCTCTGAGCCTGGCGCACCCCACAGCTGAGTCCTTGAACCTCTTCTCCTCTTGGGCTGCACCCCTGCCTTTCCTTACCACCTCATCTCCTGGTTCTCAGCACCACCTGCATGTTTCCCAGGTTCCGCTCTCCACCAGACCTCTGCCCTGGACTCTGTCCTGTGTCCAGCTGCATCGACGTCTCTGCTGGAACATCTGGGGCATGTCTGTCTTAATTTGTCCGGAACTGACTCAACCTCCCCCAGTCACCCTCCCCCTGTATCCTCCACATCTTGGTTAAGGGCAGCCCTGTACATCCTAGGGCTTGGTGACCATCTTGGCGTGATTGTAAATATGAGACACTGTCATATTTGTAAGTGTTTGAATGTATATGATGAAGAAAATCTGATATTTGCTTAGAATGAGAGGAGGAACACATGGTTTCTAAAATTCTTTCAAGGTGTGGGGGGCAAATGTTGGAAGACAGGTCCTTCCCGGTCAGCCTCCCCAGGTGCCTNGCTCTCCTGACGCTGCTGCAGCCATGGATGCGTTTCCCCCTCTCCTGGGGCCAGGCTTGCTCCTGCCTCAGGGCCTCCCAGGCTCTTCCCTCCGCCTCAACTGTGTGGCCCCTCAGAGGCAGGTGGCAAACACCTTCCCTCCCCCTGGCCCCCCTTCTGATGCCGCCTTCTTTCTTGGTGGAGCCTCTGGGACCCCCTCCCAGTTAACATGCCAGCCACACCCTCACTCCCACCCCTGCTGCCCGCCCTGCATATTTCCTGCTCCTTCCCCTTCCACGTCTGGGTCCTGGTGACAGCAAGGCCCCAGGGGATCCAGAGCCAGAAGGGGGCTGTGCTGGGCTGGCCTCTGAGTGGGCTTCACCCGGCTTCACACTAAATCTGGGGCAGTCTGCAGATACAGCTCTGTGCCCCTCCCAGAGATTCCCCTTCAAGTGGTCGAGGGGGGTAAGGCCCAGCCTCAGTACTAGTGAAAGTGCCTCAGGGGTTTCTGAAATGTATCCAGCTTCGAGCACCAAGGCTCTGGGTCCTCCCTGTCTGAGGCTGACATCAGCCCCTGACCCAGGGAGAGGAGAGGGGGCCCCGCTGTGTGTGGGGTGTGATCAGGCGGGTCTGTGATCTGCAAGGGAGTGTCAGGTCCCCACTGCTGCCTTCGGGGGTGGGGGGGGCTTTACCAGGGTGGGAGCCAATCCTGCAGAAAGGAGTGGGAACACTCACTTGTTGGCGTCTGTAGGAGGTCACTGTCCCAGGGCACCCCCGGCGGCCACGGGCAGCAGAGGCCTGTTGTTCTCACACAGAGAGGTCTTCCTGTGTGAGGCTGCAGGACGGGGAGGACCCAGACTGACTCTAAGCATTAAACCGCATACTCTTGACACTCAGGATTGAGTTCCCAAGACTGACCCTGCCTGAGGAAGAATCCTGGAAGAGCAGGAAGAGCAAAGGAAAGGGGTCGGGAATGGCCGTCTGTCAGGTAAAGTCATATTCTCGCTTGATTTTCTGTCTCTCATTCCTGCAAGGCCCTTCTTGGACTTGCTAACCTTCTCTGACTGAAGCGTCCTGCCTACACGGGCTCGTCCANAATAGAGAGTGAGACACAGAATCCAAAGCAGCCTCCAGGCTCTGAGCTGTCAGCACAGAGCCCGACACGGAGTTTGAACTCATGAACTGTGAGATCATGAGCTGAGCTGAATTCAGATGCTTAACTGACTGAGCCACCCAGGCACCCTATTTTTTTTTTAGAGTTTATTTATTTATTTTTTAGTAATCTCTGCACCCAACGTGGGGCTCACATTCACAACCCAGGATCAAGAGTCCCATGGTCTTCTGACTGAACCAATGGGCACCCCTCATTTTCTGTTTTTATATTTCTTATATTGTCCACAAAAATGAAAAAAGCCATATTGATTTAGAGGCCATCCTAACCTCTCATGGGAAAGTACAATAAGCCACAATTGGTCCCTCTCCTCTCCACTTAGGTGAATACCTTATGTGAATCTGTAATAACACATACTTCATTTAAATTGATCCTTACACATCTCTCGTCTTCTTGTTTTATATGAAGATAACTTTCCCCATAGCTCCTTCGTGAAATGTGCTTTCATTTCAGGGATGGTTGACCTTCAGGGATGTGACCATAGAGTTCTCTCAGGAGGAGTGGGAGTGCCTGGACCCTGCACAGAGGGCCTTGTACAGGGACGTGATGCTGGAGAACTACAGGAACCTGGTCTCCCTGGGTGAGGACAACTTCCCTACAGAAGTGGGGGTCTGCCCTTGGGTATCTTTGCATTTTCCTCCTTGGAGCCCATGTCTTGCTTGGCTGAGATTGAAGCCCTGTTGCCTCAAAAATGAGAAGCCTCACAATGTGGACGTCACACTTTGTCAGATGATCTGCGTGTGCATGAAACCTTGTGAAAAGCTTAAAATACCCAATTCTGTTTTTTTCTGTCCCTGTGCTGTTGATTCACTAGTTCTTAGAAGAGAGCAAGATCCTTGTGTAAACTGTTCTCGAAGTATTCAGAGCAGGCAGAGGATAAATTTTTGGAATTGTTTTTCAGCTTTACTGAAATATAACTGGCAAAGAAAATTGTAACATATTGAAAGGGCACACCGTGCTGATTTGATACACATTGTGAAAGGATTTCCATAATTAAATTAATTAACACACATTACTGCACATATTTACTTTTTTTTAATGTTTTGGTGAGGACACTTAAGTTCTATTCTCATAGCAAATTTCGATTATATGGTATTACCAACCATAGTCCCCACGTTGTATGTTAGCTCCTCAGTCCTTGTTCACGATGTAGCTAAAATTTTGTCCCTGTTTACCAGCCTCGCCCGCATGCCCTCTGCCTCGCCCGCAGCAGCCTCCCATCCTACTCTGTTTTCTAGGCATTGCTTCTTGCCTCGTCTTCACACTCCCTCCCTCTTACCTGTCTCGCACTTTGGCCACACACCCACACTATCATTCCTACAGTTAAGAATGGGACAGCATGATGGTATTTGCCACGTCAGTTCGTCCTTTTTTCCCAAGGTCGGAATTCTAACTGCTCTGGTATATTTACCTCCCCGTGGATTGGCAAGTACAGTCTCTTCTCTCATGCGCTCATTACCTCCTGCCCTCCGCTCCTGGCCTTCCCTCACACGGTACTTCCATCTGGATGGACCACGCTGTTCCTTACCGGCGTATGAATTTTGTAGTACTTGAACACCCTGATTCCCGCAGGCCCCCCCTCACCAGCCACACTACTCTTACTGCGTGAAGAAAGATCCCTGCTTATCCACGGTTTTGCCGTTGCAGGATACTACAGAAATCCACATGGGCGGGGGTGACAGGGTACTCGGAATGGCTAGGAAACACCAACGCCGTTAGCACAACACATCTCTGGTGTCTCCATCGACCTATGTACGTCTCAGCTCCTGATCTTGCCTGTGATTTGGAGGCATTCATGCATAAGAACGCTTTGTCTGAACCCACAGGCCCAGGTCAAATCCTGTTTCTCTAACTTACTTTCTCTGTGAATAGGGGTTAGAAACACAAACCCCATGTGCCTACTGTCCCATTTAAAAAGTGGTGGTAATCTACCTCAAGGCTTTTAACCATGTATGTGCTATTAGAAGGCCTAGGATATTCGAGGTTTTATAGTAAAGTCTCAGAAATTCCTTGGCTTTCATAAGATACAGCAACCTTCTGTCATGATTTTGATCAGATGTCTTGTGTGTGCCTTGGCTCAGCCTGCCATAGCAAATACCAAAACTCAGATGGCTTAACTAGTAGAAATTTATTTCTCACACTTCTGGGGTCTAGCAAGTCCAAGATCTTCGTGCTAGTCAGTTCATTTCCTGATGAGCCTTCTCTGGGTTTAGAACACTGTCTTCTTGCTGTGTCCTTGCATAATGGAAAGAGTGAGAGGCAGCAAGCTGTCCTATCTCTTCTTGTAACGTCCCTAATCCCATTCATGACACTGTAGCCTCAATGACCTGGTTACCGGCCAAAGACCCCACCTCCAACACCATCATATTGGGGTGGACACAAACGTTCAGACCATGCGTGCATTATATTTTGTGTGTTTTTTTCTACATTTCTGTCCAAACATTGTTTGATTTGGTCTTCGTTAATAAGATTGTCACGCACAAACTCATTATTGCATATACTTTGTGGCCAGTGAACTAGAAAATTAAAGAGCATTGCATAGATAGGGAATTGGTTGGCCATTACATAAGTGGAGGCCTCAAATCATAATTGTGATTTATGGGGTGCCTGGCAAGCTTGGTCAGTAGAGCACGCGACTCTTGATCTCGGAGTCATGAGTTCGAACTCCCTGTTGGGAAGCGAGTGTTTTCTGACTTCTTTCCACGAGTATTATTCTTTATAATGTTGAGTATTTACCTCGCTGGATACTTCAAAAATGAGTGGTCTTAACCTAAATTCCAGTTTTCATGTTGTATGCTGGTTCTGGAATAGAAGCCCTTGCTTTTTTCTTAAGAGAGATTTGTTGAGAATTCCACAAACTATAATTTTGTATCATTGTGGTTACTATTTCCACCATGCTTTTGCTCTAGGTTACTAGAATGTTTTATTAATTGTCGTTGTGATTTACCGATTATGGTTTTTCGGTATACACAGTGTAGCATAGTCAACTTACACTACTTGTTTATGTTGCAAAATGGCCATTCTGAGGGAATATAGTTTTATGACCGGTATTCAGAAAAATATTTTTATAACAATGATTAAATTCTTCCTCATTTCCCCAGTGCCACTATAGTTTTCCAGTTCTAACTTGCCATTTATTTAAGTTACTCATTAGATAGAGCGCCTGGGTGACTCAGTCAGTTGAGCGTCTGACTTCAGCTCAGGTCATGATCTCACGGTTCGTGGGTTTGAGTCCCGTGTCAGGCTCTGTGCTGACAACTTGCTCAGAGCCTGGAGCCTGCTTCGGATTCTGTGTCTCCTTCTCTCTCTGTCCCACCCCCACTCATGTTCTGTCCCTCTCCATCTCTCAAAACTAAATAAATGTTAAAAAAAAATTTAGATTATTCATTACGTAAATTGGTTTTGGATTATTTACCATTAGAGTATATCATGCTGTGCTTTAGAATTAGTGCCCAATAAAGATGCAGTAAATATGGATAGTATTTTTATCTCTTCAAACATGAAACAACCATATATTTTCTGTGAAAAATTGGCAGGTAATGTTGTGCCATTTCAGGACATAATGAGAGAATCCCCCTCTTTTCAGGGCTAACATAGGTTTGCGNTGTGTTTTTTTTTTTTTTTTTGCCATAGATTATTTAAAAAATTTTAAATGCTTATTCATTTTTTAGAGATGGAGAGAGACATGAGTGGGGGACGGACAAAGAGAGAGGGAGACACAGAATCCAAATTACAGCTCCAGGCTGTGAGCTGTCAGCACAGAACCTGATGCGAGGCACAAACTCACAAACCATGAGATTGTGACCTGAGCCAAAGTTGGTCATTTAACCAACTGAGACACCCAGGTGCCCCAACAATGATTATTTAAAGTAGGCTTTAAAATAAATTTGAATTACATGTAATTACCCTTTAATATAAAAGAATGCTGTACCTTTTGTGTTCCTAAAAATTGAAAATCATGGTTGCGACATTTCATAACTGATCAACATATGTAGTACTTTTGGTATAATGTGTTTTTCAATATAAGATTTTTCTATAATGGAAATTTTCTTTAATGGGAAACCTATGGTTCTTTATATCTTGTAGCTCTCTCTCCCAAATGTATGATCAAGGAACTACCACCAAAAGAAAACAGTAATAGAGGGGAAGTATTGCAGACAGTTATACTGGAAAGACATGAAAGCCGTGACACCGAAGATTATGGCTTCAGAGAAATCCGGAAAAAAACTCAAGACTTTGAGTGTCAGCAGAGAGACAGTGAAAGAAATTACGAAGCAGTGCTTGTGACCCTTAACGAAAACCTCACTGATAGAAGAGATCAGTATGGTAGAAGAGACACAGGAAATAAGCCAATTCAAAACAGGTTTGGACCAAGCTTTCAGTCACAACAGGCTGGAGTGCAGATACTTCAGACTGAAGGGAAAATTTATGAATATCACCAAGTTGAGAAGTCTGTCAACGATAGTTCCTCAGTTTCACCACTTCACAGAATTCTTCCTAGAGTCCCAACCAACATCTCTAATGAACGTGGGAATGACCTCTTGCATTCTTCATTACTCACCCAAGAGCAGAAAGCACACATTCGGGAAGAACCTTGCAAACGTGAGGAGTGTGACAAAGCAGTTGATCACAGTCTGCATCTCACTAGACATCAGATGATCCAGACAGGAGAGAAACCATATAAATGTGACATATGTGGGAAGGTCTTCAGTCACAACTCACACCTTGCATGTCATCGAAGAATCCATACTGGAGAGAGACCTTACAAATGCATCGAATGTGGCAAGGTCTTCAGTCGCAATTCACACCTTGTACGTCATCACAGGATTCACACCGGAGAGAAACCTTACCACTGCAATGAGTGTGGCAAGGCTTTCAGTGAGTGTTCCAGTCTAACTAACCATCAGGTGATCCACACTGGAGAGAAACCTTACAAATGTAATGAATGTTGCAAGGTCTTCAGTCAGAGTTCAGGCCTTGCAAGTCACCGAAGGATTCACACGGGAGAGAAGCCTTATAAATGCAACGAATGTGGCAAAGCCTTTACCTATGGCTCACAACTCACTAACCACCAGGTAATCCATACTGGCGTGAAACCTTACAAATGTAACGAGTGTGGCAAAGCCTTTAATCAGAGCTCACATCTTACTAGACACCAGATCATCCACACGGGAGAGAAACATTACAAGTGTGATGAATGTGGGAAGGTCTTCAGTTACGACTCACACCTTGCGCGTCATCGCAGGATTCATTCTGGAGAGAAACCTTACCAGTGTCGTGAGTGTGGCAGAGCCTTCAGTATGTTATCAAGCCTTACTTACCATCAGGTGATCCACACTAGAGAGAAACCTTACAAATGCAATGAATGTGGCAAGGTCTTCAGTCAGAGTTCAAGCCTTCCCAGTCATCGGAGAATTCACACTGGAGAAAAGCCTTACCAATGTAATCAGTGTGGCAGATCGTTCATTCAGCGCTCTAACCTCACCAGACATCAGATGATTCACACTGGAGAGAAACCTTATAAATGTAATGAATGTGGCAAGGTCTTCACTCAGAATTCAAGCCTTGTGAGTCATCAGAGAATTCATACTGGGGACTGATCTTACAAATGTAGTGAGTGTGACAACGCATTCGATAAGTTCAAGCGTAAATTGGCATCAGAGAGTCCACACTAAGGAGAAATCATATACATGTTGTGTGTGTGGTAGAGAACTTACACAGGCTTCACAACTCACCTGACATCAGGATATACATCTTTTTTTTTTTTCCTGTTTATTTATTTTTGAGAGAACGTGAGTGGGGGAGGGGCAGAGAGAGGGAGACACAGAATCTGAAGCAGGCTCCAGTGTCCAGGCTGTCAGCACAGAGCCCAATGCGGGGTTTGAACTCAGGAACCACGAGATCATGACCTGAGCTGAAGTCGGACACTTAACGACTCAGCCACCCAGGTGCCCCAATCAGGATATACATCTTTGATAAAACCACATTAATGTAATGTGCATGCTAAGGCTTTTACCCATGGATCAAAACTACAGAACATTACAGGACTCACACTGGAGAGCAGCCTTACAAATGTAAAGAATCTGGGAGAACGTTTTGTCAAACATTCTGCCTTTGATGTCTTTGATGACAGAGCATGAGCAAGGGAGGGGCAGAGAAACAGAGAGAGACACAGAATCTGAAGTAGGCTCCAGGCTCTGAGCTGTCAGCAGAGAGCCTGAGGTGGGACTCAAACCCATGGACCACGAGACCATGACCTGAGCTAAAGTCAGAAGCTCAATCAACTGAGCTACCCAGGTGCCCCTAGAGAGTTTCTATGAGGAATAAAATAATGAAGTCTCAAGTTCTCTAAATTGAGATACTGAGATAGTACATACTGCAGAATAGTGTTTTGGTTTTTTTTCCAAATACTGAAAGCATACCGTAGAATAAAGGCAAAATGTGTTAAAACTCTGGATGGGAAAAAAGATAGATATATAGAGATATAGCAAAGGTATATAGATCCTGACAATACTATTCTATGGAATCTTTTCTAGTTTAAAGTATTATTGTTTTACATTTCACATTTAAAGCTTTATTTTTGAGCTAATATTTGTACAGGTATGAAGTTTTTGTGAAGTTTTTTTGTTTTTTTGTTTTCTGGTGTGGAAAATCGGTTGGTCCAACATCATTTTTTTTTTTTTTAATTCTCTTTATTTAGTTTCCTTGGTACCTTTGTCCAAGCTCAGTTGGAAGTACTTGTGTGGGGCCATTTCTGGATTCTCTGTTCTTGTCCATTGATGTATAATGTGTCTCACTCTACAAATACAATGTAGTTTTGATTTTTACTATATTAGAAACCTTGCATGAGTAATTCCAACCACGTTTTTCTTTCTCAGATGCTTTAGCTATTCTAGTTCCTTTGCCTTTCTTTATAAATTTTAGAATAATCTTATTATTGAGAATATCTTGATATCTAGAAAATATCTTGATAGAAATTGCATTAACTTATCTATCAATTTGTAATCATTTGACATCATTTCTATGTTGTATCTTCCAGTAAATGGCTGTGGTAGGTCTCTATTTGTGTAAACTTTATTATAGATTTTAGCATCAAAATCCTGTTAATGTTTTCGTTAGGTTAACGTATGTTTGTACTTTTTCCTTTTTGAGCAATTGTACATATAATTGTATTTTTAATTTCAGTTTCCATGTGTTAATTGCTACGGCATTGAAGTAGTACAGATTTTTTTTTAATGTCGATCTTAAATATCTAGAACTTACTAATGTCACCGGGCACCTGGCTGGCTCAGTTGAAGAGCATGCAACTCATGATCTCCATGTCATGAGTTTGAGCCATGCGTTGAGTAGAGAGATTACTTTAAAAAAAAAAAAAAAGTAAATAAATAAACTTAAGAATAAAAGAGAACTTACTAATCTCATTTACTTTAGAGATTTGTAGCTTCTTNGAGACAAAGACTGAGGATGAGCAGGGGAGGGGTAGGGAGAGAGGGAGACAGAATCTGAAGCAGGCTCCAGGCTCTGAGCTGTCAGCACAGACCTGGACGCGGGGCTCAAACCCACAAACCGCCAGGTCATGACCTGAGCCCAAGTCGGACACCTAACCGACTGAGCCACCCAGGCACCCCTCTTTGGGCTTTTCTGTGTACACCATTTCACTAGCTTCCTAATGTGGCTGTAAGAAGTGACCCTAAACTAAGTGAATTAAAACAATAAAATTTATTCTCATAGTTCTCAATATAAGGTGTCTAAAATGAATCCACAGCACTGTTAACCTTCTTCATATTCCAGGGAGGAATTTGTTTCCTCGTGTTACGGAACCTGGTCTGGATCACCCAGCAGAAGAATCAAGAGGCGCTCGTGATCTTGGAAGGCAGGACATTTATTTCACACCGGCAGGCTCAAAGGAGATTACTCTCCAGAGGTCTGAGCCCCAAGCGTAAGCAGAGGGAATTTCCCTATTAGTCCTGTTGGCCATCTTAGAATAGATTCTTCCCCGTCACTTGCGCTTTCCAAGTTCTGGAGACTGCTTACCTGCCTTGCCTCATGGCCCACTGCCTCCAAGGTAGCATCTTAGTATCTCTTTCCATCTTGCTTCTATCAGAGCAATGACTTCTCTGTGTCTCCAGCTCTACTTGCATCCTTATCACACCCTCCTGGTTATATCCTGTTTACCAGATAATCTAGGATCATATTGCATCTCAGGATCCTTAACTAGGGCACATTTGCAAACTCTCTTTTGACATAGAATGTAGCCCTCACAGGTTATAGGGATGAGGATGTGGCTATCCTTTTGGGGAGTTGTGGGAAGGTGGCTTTCAGCCTACTGCAACTACAATACCTTCTGTTGATGAGTACATTATTATACCTTCCTTTCTGGTCTATATCACTTTTTTTCCCCTTATTTCATTGGCTGTAGCTTACAGTATATTGACTAGCAGTTGGAACAGAGGACCTCCTTGCCTTATCCCCAGAATTTGGGGGAACTATTCAATCTTTCACCGTTAAGACTGATGTTTGCTGTATGACAAGGTTTTGTAGCTATTCTTTATTGAGTTGAAGAAGTTTCCCTCCGTATGTTCAGTTCCTTTTATATTTTGAATATTAACATCCTATCAGATACATAGTTTGCAAATATTTTCTCCCATTGCATAGATTGTCTTTTCACTCTTGATGGCTTCTTCTGCTGTGCAGGAAGAAGTTTGTACGTTGTAGTTTGATGAGGTCACACCTGTCCGTCTTAGCCCTGTTCTCTCCTACCGCCCCATGCTGTTGGGGTCAAACTCAAAAATCATTCCATAGGCCAATATCATGAAGCTTTTCTCCTGTTTTCTTCCAGGTTTCAGGTTTTACACATAAGTTCTTGACATAATTTTTTAGTTGATGTTTATGTGTGATGTGAGTTAAAAGTTCACTTTAAACTTCTGCATATGGGGGTGCCTGGGTGGCTCAGTCGGTTAAGCGTCCAACTTACTCGGTTCAGGTCATAATCTCACGGTTCGTGGGTTTGAGCCCCACATCAGGCTCTGTGCTGACAGCTCAGAGCCTGGAGCCTACTTCAGATTCTGTGTCTCCCTCTCTCTCTGCCCCTCCCCTGCTCACTCTCTGTCTTGCTCTCAAAGTAAAGACATAAAACAAATAAAAAAGTAAAACTTTTGCATATGGATGGACATCCAATTTTCCAGGCACTGTTTGTTGAAGAGATTGTTCGTTTCCCCCACCTGTGGTGTTGGCATCCTTTTTACACATCAGTTGACTGTAAATATATGAGATACTTTTCGTCCCTCTAAAATAGTCTCTTAGGGAATTTAGCTCTCTCACCCTTCCCCTTTGCCTCTCACGTTCTTCCTCAGAACCGTTGTAAGGAGAATGGGTTTGGGGATGGGAGACCCTCCTGCCTGTCCATTTCCAGACACTGAGATGCAGATAAAAGGGTGCAAAGGACTTAAAAGTTTGGTAAGTGATTTGTGGAGTTTCTGTCATTAGAGCCTGTGTTTGAAGAGTTCCTTGTAGCACCAAGTCTTCCACTCCTAAGAGGTCCATCGGTTGCTCCTCCTCCTCCTCCTCCTCCAAAATTTAAATCCATGGGGCACCTAAGTGGCTCAGTTGGTTAAGCGACCAATTCTTGATTTCAGCTCAGGTCCTGATTTTGTTGTTCGTGGATTTGAGACTCACGTTGGGCTCTGCAGCTGCAGCACGGAGTCTGCTTGGGATTCTCCCTCTCTCCCTCTCTCTCTGCCTCTCCCTCCCTTACACTGTCTCTATTTCTCTCAAAATAAATAAAAAAACAAAATATTAAAATTCATAAATGCAAATGAACAAGCCATCAGAAAATCCCTTGGTACCATTTCTGTCTATTTCCTCTCCTCATGTTTGTCTGTTTGTTTGTTTGTTTGATTTTAAGTAATCTCCATGCCCAACATGGGGCTGGAACTCACCACCCTGAGATCAAGTTGCATGCCCTACCACTGGCTCTATTCATGTATGTTTGGCTACCAACACACATAAGATCATTTTAATTATCAACAATAGAGTGAGCTGTTTCACACAACACTTCTGAGACCAAATGTGTGGGGTTTTCTCTACACCATCCAATTCCCCAGCTCTCCGGACACCAACTGTGTGTCCTGTGATTCAGTTCTGAAGCCAACTGCTTTGAATTACCAACAGTCTTACAACACTGCCCCCACTCAAATGCCAATCATAAGTCCTGGGCCTCCTGTACTTCTGATCAACTGGCTATAAATAGCTACAAATTCCAGTATATTCTTGCATAAAAGTGATATACAGGGTTCGGTTCTCAATTCTTTATTCTTGATCTTAACAGAAATGCTTCTAATGTTTGGCCATCAACATAAAGTTCTATCTTCATTGTCAACGGATACTGTAGATCAGATTAACTTTCCTCCTCATGCTGTGTGCTGAGTACACATTTATAGTTTAAATATAATAGTGTTGAAATGTATAAAGTGCTTTTCTGAAGTTACTAGCATAATGGCAACATGTTCTAATACATCATAGCAGGGTATATAGTACCAAAGTATATTAAAATATAGGTATTACTGGAGTAAAACCTTCTTAGACATAGTGCATATTTTAATGATTCTTTTGCATTACATTTCAGAAGTCAAATTGCTTTCTCTTTGATGTCTTAAGATGAAGTATATACTAGCAATACTACATATTTTTTGTACTAGAAAAAAAAGTCTGTAAATGAGAACTGTGAATAAATACCTTGAGAAAGTGGGAGAGTTTCCTGTAAGCTGATCAGAGTCCTGTTGAATATTTCAAAGTTTCCAAGTTATTTATGCTTTTCTGATCTCTCTCTCTTTTTTTTTTAATGTTTTATTTATTCTGAAAGAGAGACAGACAGCATGAGCAGGGGAGGGTCAGAGAGAAAGGGAGACACAGAATCTGAAACAGTCTCCAGGCTCTGAGCTGTCAGCCTGATGCGGGACTCAAACACACAAACTGTGAGATCATGACCTGAGCTGAAGTTGGACGCTCAACCGACTGAGCCACCCAGGCACCCCAGATCTCTAACTCTTCTTGATTCCGTTTTAGTAATCTATATGTATTGAAACTATTCTCAGTTCTCAAATTAGTAAAGATAAAGTTCATAAAAATATCTACAGGTTTTGAAAATCTCATCAATAGTCTTACTGTAATTCGTATTAATAAGTACTAATACAGTTTAATTAGTATTCACATGCATATCTTTAAATCAATATTTCAAAAGATCTACCTGCTGTATCAGTTTTGATAAGACATTAATTTTATTCTTTTAATTATATTCAGTATAAATTTCATTTCTGCCCTTTTTTGGGTTTACATTATATCTTTTTCAAAAGTCTTGAGTTGGACCTGTAGGATTGATATGTCCGGTGAACTTCTTTTTAAAANGGCTCTGAGCTGGCAGTCAGCACAGAGCCCGACACGGGGCTCGAACCCACGAACTGCGAGATCATGACCTAAGCCAAAGTCGGACGCTTAACCGACTAAGCCACCCAGGCGCCCCTCCAGTGAACTTTTAATATGTAAATTTGCAACTAACTCATTTCCTCTAGAGACTTTTTTATTAAATAAATACCACAAGGTTGAACAGGGATTTCCTTTTCACATACAAAAACTAGTTATCAAAATAAATAGTGACTATTATTTAGGTATTCAATACTGAAATTTCTGAAACTACAGTTTTCCAGATCATTATATGACAGAGGATAAACATTATCTGTCTTATTACAAAATATCCTATCGTTTTTAAAGTTTGTGGTATAGACACAAAATGAACAAACCTTTTAGAATCTCTAAAAGAGGGGCAGCTGCGTGGCTCAGTCCATTAAGTAACAGACTTGATTTCAGCTCAGCTCATGATCTCACAGTCTTGAGATCAAGTCCCACATTGGGCTCTATACTTGCAACACAAAGCCTGTTTGAGATTCTCTGTCTTCCTCTCTCTCTAAATAAATATTTTTAGAATTTAAAAAAATCTCTAAAAGAAAATTTTATTCCAGTGCAATTTAGGACAGCTACCCCAAACCAACAGTCTTCATGGGGAAGAAAGTGGTCTAGACAATGAACAGTTTTTACAGGATTATATACTTTTTGTACATCTTGTAAAAGCCCAAAGATTGTAGATTAACATATAGGCAGAAATCATGAGTTTTAACATCAAGAAATGCAAGAAGTAGGAGCATTGGTCTTAAGGACAAGGTGGTTTTCCTTTAGGCTACTCATTTACAAAGGAGATGTAAAAGTATGCTTGGTGGGCTATAAATCAGGCTTTTGGTTTAAACAAAGTTTATGTGCAGTCATGCTGACGTAGGAAGAAATCTAAGGGGTGTCTGGCTGGCTTGGTCAGTGGAGCATGGGACTCTTGATCTCAAGGCTTGTGGCTGTAAGTTTGAGTCTCACGTTAGGCATACATAGAACTTTTTTTTTGACACAGGGATGAGTATATTGTCTACTGAAACTCATTCAAATTTTTTGGATTCTCAAATCTAGCAATAACATAGGGATATATTTTAATTACTCTGTGTGATTGAGGGATTGTCCATTGCCCCTCCTTTTTATTGTTTTTACTCCATAAACATAAAAAGACGTTATTTTCCCCCTGCTCTCCTCCTCTGCTATTGTAGAAATGGTGAAAATCCCACCATGGATATATTCCCTCAAGTAAAGGACATGGGAGTCCAAACTCCCTCAAGCTTTTCCCTCAAGCTAACTAAGATCAGCACTTAATACACAATATTCTAGCTTTTAAATATCCTAATATCCAGTTGGATTTTATCTTGTCATATTTCCCATCTATCTCCCAAACTCTTCAAAGATATCCTAGGGACACCTGGGTGGCTCAGTTGGTTTAGTGGCCAACTCTTGATTTCGGCTCAGGTCATGATCGCAAGCATTGTGAGATCAAGCCCCATGTTGGGCTGTGCACTGACAGCATGGAGCCTTCTTGGGATTCTCTCTGTCTTTGCCTCTTCCCTGCTCACACTCTCTCTTTCTCAAATAAATACACACTTAAAAAACATGTATCCTGCAATGAGATACTACCTCACACCCAGTGAGACAACTGCTACAAAAAATTAGAGGGGTGCCTGGCTGGCTTAGTTGGAAGAGCATGTGACTCTTGATCTCAGGTCATGAGTTCAAGCCCCATGTTGGGTTTACTCTAAAAAGAAATGGATTTTTGGTGATCCTGGGTGGCTTAGTCTGTTAAGCGTCCAACTTCAGCTCAGGTCATGATCTCACAGGTTGTGGGTTCGAGCCCCACATTGGGCTCTGTGCTGACAGCTCAGAGCCTGAAGCCTGCTTTGAATTCTGTGTCTCCCTCTATCTGTCCCTCTGTCACTCATGCTCTGTTTTTCTCTGTTTCAATAATAAACATAAAAATTTTTTTAAAAAAAGAAATGGATTTTTTGGGTGCCTGGGTGGCTCAGTCGGTTAAGTGTCCAACTCTTGGTTTCAGCTCAGGTCATGATCTCAGTTTCGTGAGTTGAGCCCCTTGTTGGCCTCCACACTGACAGTGAAGAGCCTGCTTGGGATTCTCTGTCTCCCTCTCTCTCTGCTCCTCCCCCACTCACCCTGTCTCCCAAAGGAAAAAATAAACTTAAAAACAAAAAAGAAATTGATTTTCTCCTGTTAATCTGTCTCATGCCGATTTGATTCTTAGTCCAGCTAGAAGGACCTTGAAGGCTAGGGGAAACTCTTCCTCCCTGTTAACCTCAAAGAACTAAAAACAGATTCAAAAAGATATTTGTACAAGTAGATTCAGAGCAACACTATTCACAATAGCCAAAAGGTAGAAGTAACCCAGGTGTCCGTGGATATGGGAGTGGATAAATAGAATGTGGTATACAATGGATTATTCAGCCTTAAAAAGGAAGGAAATTCTGACATGCTACAACACGACACTTGAGGTAAGGTTATTGCTAAGTGAAATAAGGGAATCACAAGAGGACAAATGCTGTGTGATTCCACTTATATGAGATACTGGAACAGTTAGATTCATAGAGACAGAAAGTAGAAAGGTAATTGCCAGGGGCTGGGGGAGAGGGGACTGTTTATTGAGTACAGACTTTGAGTTTGCTGCATGAGAATGATCCTGGAGATGGATGGTGGTGCGTGTGCTTAATGACACTGTACTGTACAGTTAAAAATAGTTTCAATGTTATGGCAATGAGAAAGAATGAAATCTGGCCATGTGTAGCAACATGGATGGACCTTGAGGGTGTTATGCTGAGCGAAATAAGTCAGGCAGAGAAGGACAGCTACCATATGTTTGCACGTATAGGAGGATTAGGAGGAACTTAACGGAGGACCGTGGAGGAGAAGAAGAGGGGAAATGGTGGAGGAAAGGGAGAGAGGCAAACCATGAGAGACTCTTGAATGCTGAGAACAAACTGAGGACTCATGGGTGTGGGGGGGGAGGGAGCGGGGAGATGGGCATGGAGGAGGGCACTTGAGGGGATGAGCACTGGGTGTTATATGCAAACCAACTTGACAATAAACTTTGTAAAAAAAATGTTAAATGTTATGCACATTTAACCACAATTAAAAATAATCCCTCTCTCTGCTCCTCCCCCACTCATGCTCTCTCTCAAAAATAAATATTTAAAAAAATTTTTTTAAATAATCATCCCAAGACATCTTCTGTGTTTTTTTAAATTAAAGATTTGATTTTTAAGTAATCTGTACACCCAAACACAACCTCAAGATCAAGACTCCCATGCTCAAAAAAAAAAAAAAAGTCACATACTCTACCGACTAAGCCAGCCAACAACTTCTGTGTTTAGTACTTTATCTTCATTCCTCTGATTCTTGCCAGAAAATACAGGAAAAAAACATATGGCAATTTCTTCCCATTTATAAACAATCAAATGGCAAGATCTTCTCATAAGCTTGAGGCAAAAACACATAATTGACCTTCAATGTCATGCAATGTCTGACACCTCATTGCCTCCTCCAGATCCATCCTAGGCACATGAATAATCAAAACCAAGGGCTCTTCCTTTCCATAAACCTTTCATGCTTCACTGCCCCCTGAATTGTAGGGAAATTTTGATTAGATTGAAATATACACATTCAGAGAAACTTTATATAATCTGCAAATAATTACAGGCTATACTTTTTAGAAATTCCTCGACCCTGAAATGCTACATTGAAAGAGCTTATGGAAAGGAAATTACATGGCATCTTGCTTGATACATAGCTGGTTCAGTGTCTTCCCTGGTATATTTTAAATTCTATGAAGACAGGGGAGCCTGGATGACTCAGTTGGTTGATTGTCTGACTCTTGATTTCAGCTCTGGTCATGATCCCAGGGTCCTGGGACCAGCCTGGAGTCGGGCTCTGTACTGATGGTGTGGAGCCTGTTTGGGATTCTCTCTCTCTCTCTGTCCCTCTCTCTCTGCCCCTCCCCCGCTCTCACACTCTCTCAAAATAAATAAATAAAAGACTGTCTTGAACAATTCAGTTCAGTCTGTGTTTACTAGTTTAGATGCACTAAATCCTCACTAGGCTCTCACAGTGGGGTTACACAAGGACCTTTCCTTAGCTGTCTGCACACAGAGTTTTAAGGTAATACCCAGTTCATTCGCATCTGTATGTACTCTCTTCATGGCCAATCCGAATCAGAATTCACATATATGAGGTGAATGGTATGATGGTAAATGATGGTAATCTTGTTATCAAAATGAGGTTTGTGTCACGGCCGAACTAGATGCAGGGCTCAAACGTAGGCAAGAAGAATGGGAGAAAGTTGGAAACCCTGAAGATCCAGAAGGATGCCCACAGGGGGTTTGTGACCCTTGGTCTCTCCATGAAAGGCTACAGGAAGAGAAAGACAGGAAGCAGCAAGCATACGAGAAGCAATTCAAATTCAAAACCATCTAAGAGGCTTAGGTGAAGAGGAGACTAACCTCCCTGATGAGGTTCTCCAGCAGCAGAAGCCACCAGAAAAGCAATGAAAAGAAAAACTAAAAGCACTGAAGCAATCCAGAAGTAATCCCAACGAGGTTGGACTTTCTCTAGGGAACAAGAAGAAGACCGCGGCTGTGAAAAACCCACAGGAACTAAGAACAAATTCTCCCAGGCAAAGCTGTTGGCAGGGGCTGTGAGACAGAGAAACTCAGAGTGAGCGGCAGCAGTGTGAAAAGACTGACATGGGACCCTGGCCCAGATTACAAGAGTCAAGAAGCCTTGTGCTGCATGTACATCTCTTGGAAGCAGATCCCTGCCCTGCGGCTGTGTGGGTATCCTCCCATGCGTGGGCACAGACTCGGGGAGCCGGGACTTGGGGTCCAGCTTGGACAGTGAGGCCCTATCAACGCCCCTGGCTCCATCTTCAGAACCAATGCTTCCCTCGAGGCCCTGTAGCTCCTGTGACCCTCCCAGAGCTCTTGGCCCAGAGTAGACTGGCGGGTTTGCTCTGCCTACGGGCACTACCTCTCTGAGAACTCCTTTGTCTGCTTCCTGTGCACAGCCTGCCTTTTTTTTTTTTTTTTTTGGTCTCATTTAAAAATGTGCCAGAATCCATTTGCGGCCCAGTTTGTGTGTGATTTCTCTTTCCAGATCTGTTCTTCTGCCTCTTTGCTCACTGGTGGGGTGGGAGCCAGGGCTCAGCAGAAATTCCACTGAAAATGCCAGCGGAAGACAGCCCCCCCGCTGGTGTGGATTATGCTGCGTCCTTGTTTGTTTTTTCTTTGTTTCCTTTCCCAAAACAGAAGAAGCAAGGATGGTTATTGGACAGGTGTTGTTAAAACATTCTATTCTAGATAAACACAACATTTGGTTGTACTGCAGTGTGGAGCATTTGGCAGGGGAGAAGGAGGGGAGAGTCACCCTGGTGATGAAATGGTGCACTCCCTTGAAACTAACCGATTCTTGATGTTGTGTGACCGAGTAAAGATTATAAACTATATCTGCAGGGGGTTCACTTAAAAAAAAGGAAAGAAAAACTTATTCTCATCAGCTTATTTCTCTGATAAGGTGAGAGAANGTGACCGAGTAAAGATTATAAACTATATCTGCAGGGGGTTCACTTAAAAAAAAAGGAAAGTAAAACTTATTCTCATCCGCTTATTTCTCTGATAAGGTGAGAGAAACTTTCTCTCACTTGAGAACAGGCAATTCTGTACTGACACCCCAAAAAATGGCATTGCTTTTTCTATTCCCTCTTCCCCTGGGAGGCCAAACTCAGCACTGTGCTCAGTTCCCAAGACCTTCATAGTGACCAAACCTGGGATATGAGGCATGGAGGGCTAAAGGCACATGGTAATTCGGGTTACCAACCAGTGGTTTAAAATAAACACTAACTTAAAAGCAAAACGAGGGAAAAAAAAAACTAGTAACTTTAAAAAATTGTTATAAACTGCCGTGTTATAATTTATAATTGTTGAACCATTTTCAACTGTGAAAAGGAAAGCTTTTTTTTTTCNGGGGGAGAGAGAGAGAGAGAGGGAGGGAGAGAGAGAGAAAGAGAGAGAGAGAGAGAGAGAGAGAGAGAGAATCTCAAGCAGGTTCCACTCAGCACAGAGCCCCATACAGGGCTCCATCCCACCACCCTGGGATCACGACCTGAGTCTAAACCATGAGTCAGAGACTCAACCTACTAAGGCAGCCAGCCGCCGGAAAAAAGAAAAGCGTCTTAGTTTCCAACATAAGTGGTCACCACAGCTTTAAACTTTTACGNGCTTCGTCCCGCCCTCTCACGATACCTGCGCAAGCCTCGCCTCTACACGCCCCGCCCCCTAACTGTGGCACCCTGCCCAGGCCCCGCCCCCACGCCGCCCCGCTTCTTCACTGCGCGCGCGCAGGTTCCTGTAGCCCTGGAAGCGGATAGTGTGGGGAAGAGGTCTTGCTGCGGGGCGTGAGTTTCCCATTTTCTAGTTTAAGCCCGCTTTTCGAGGGTCCTCTCCTCCATTTACACGGTCTGAATGTCGTTATGGGCCGTGAAGTCCCTGCACCCGCCTCTGCACCGCAAGTAAATTCAGACGTCGCACTGGGGCGCCGGGGACGCGTCCCTTTCGGTTTAAAATCTCAGCGAGGCTGGTCCCTGTCCTCGGCACTTCCGTGTTGGGTCCACGCAGACGCCGGCTTTCTCGTCCGTGTCCTGCTGGAACCCTCTTCGGAGCCCGCCTCGCGCGGTCTAAGGCCCTCTTCGAGGTGGACTTACTCCCTTGGCACCCCACAGACTCTTTTTCTCGGCCCCTCCCTAGAGGCTGCGTGCTCATCCGGGTCCTAGGATTCTTCTGGTCTCCCCCCAACTTCTAGAACATTGCCTTTCTGATCACTCCACTCACCTCTTCCCTTGACCCCGCGCTGGGAGAGGTGACCTGGGCCTCACTCTCTCAGAAATAAATAGATAAAACATTAAAAGAAAAATTAAAAAAAAGAACGTGTTAATTTCCTTAATTGTCAAGCAGATACCATGTCAGAGTATTTTTACAAAGAATAACTAAGTCTTTAAGATTAATCTGAAATACCCCATACTGCGGAATAAATAGAAGTCAAAATATATTAAAACTCACAGCATGATAGGTATCAAAAGAATATGTGGAAATGGCCAAGTAATTTTATAAGATATTTTATTCAATTATTTGAGGTTTCTTTAGAAGGCTGCTTTATTATCTAGGAGTCTCAGCCTGACAGTTGGATTCTGGTGACAGGCTTTTCATCATGGTCTTTCATCATGGTCTCTGGGAAGGAATCACGAGGATGGAAGGTCTTACTTCATTAGCTGAGGTTCCTTCATATTTATGTTTCCTGAAAGAACAAGGGCCTTTCCTTTTAAAATTAAATATTTTTAATTAATTTAATTTATTCTGCCTCTCCCCTACTTGTGCTCTTTTTCTCTCCAACATTTGAAAGCAAATAAATAAAATTCAAAAAATTTTTAAATGTTTTATTTCTGAGAGAGAGAGGGAGGCAGCATGAGCAGGGGAGGGTCAGAGAGAGAGGGAGATACAGAATCTAAAGCAGGCTCCAGGCTCTGAGCTAGCTGTCAGCACAGAGCCCGATGTGGGGCTCGAACCCACAAACTGTGAGATCATGACCTGAGCCAAAGTCGGACGCTTAACTGACTGAGCCACCCGGGCGCCCTAATACAATTTAATATTATCTGAATTAGGAAGGATGTGGGGTGGCAGAGAATACTATAAAATGATGCTGTTAAGTCCTTGTGTTTATTGTGTTCAGGGAGCATTTCTCCAGACAGATTCCATATGGTTTATTGGAAAGGAATGCTCTACCAAATGAAATAAAAGCAGGCCAAGACATTGAGTGATTGGGATTTATATGGGAAGATAGGAATAGGTTACCAGGGACTGATTATGTGGTAGAAGTAATATAGGAGACACGGTGGCTACATTGTCCTTTGGATGTTAATAGCTGTTTTATTTCAAGAATTAGTAAAGGGGTGCCTGGGTGGCTCAGTCAGTTGAGTATCCGGCTTCGGCTCAGGTCATGATCTCATGGCTTGTAGGTTCGAGCCCTGAGCCTGGCTCTGCGCTGACAGCTCACAGCCTGGAGCCTGCTTTGGATTCTGTGTCTCTCTCTTTTTCTGCCCCTCCCCTGCTCTTTCCTTCAAAAATAAATAAACATTTAAAAAAAGAATTAATGAAAATGAATCTTATTTTTGACAACTGAAGAGAGAACAGTAATCAGGAGAGTTTAATCAAATGAACCAGTATAGTTCATGCAGGTGTATGATTCACACTTAACAGCTGGTATAACTTTAAGTTTATTTGCTTATTTTGAGAGAGACAGAGACAGTGCAAGCAGGGAAGGGGCAGAGAGAGGGAGAGAGAGAAGCCCAAGGAGGGTCTGCAACATCAGTGCAGAGCCTGATGTGGGGCTTGAACTCACAAACTGTGAGACTATGACCAGAGCTGAAACCAACAGTGAGACTCTCAACCTACTGCGCCATGCAAGTGATGCTGCTGGTATAACTGCTACTTTTTTTCAGCTTTATTGAAGTATAATTGTCAAATAAAATTGTATGATATTTAAAGTGTACATTGTAATGGTTTGATATATCTATAGATTATGAAGGGATTTTCCCCATGTAGTTGTCATATCATTACTTTACATATTTATCTTCTGTTTGTGTGTGTGAACATTTAAGTTCTAAGGTTTCAAGTATATAATAGAATGTAGTTGCCATGTCCTACATTAATTCCTTAGTCTTTATTGGTTTTAGAACTGAGAGCTTGTACCCTTTTATTAACCTCTCCATGTTTCCCCCAACCCCAAGTCCTGGCAACCACTTTTCTAGTCAGTGTTTCTGTGAGGTTGATTTAATTAAATGATGGATTTCTCTTATTTATTTATTTATTAAGTAATCTCTGCACCAACCTGGGGCTTCAAGACCATCGATATCAAGAGTTGCATGCTCTATGGATTGAGCCAGCCTGGCACCCCTCATTGATTTCTTTATAAGTCAATGCATTAGAAGGAAGGAGCAGTCTCATCTTTCACACTTTATGGACCAGTTTTGGCAGGTAAAAACCCTGGTCCTCAATCCTGGCAGGTCCTCGAACGAATGGCCTTTGGGATCATGGGCCAGCCAGTCAGTGGGCCTGAAGCCAGGTCTCATGGCTCCTACCTCATCCCGTTATGGAGGGGCACAGTGTCAATGCATCTTTTAAAAATGGGATAAAAAGGATAAATAAAAATAAAAATGGGATGATAGATCTTCTTTTATTCATATGTTGGCTCTGCCAGGACATTCTGGTCAATTTTACCTCAAAATCTTTTAAATATGCTAATCTCCCTATCTAAACATATTTTGATTGACTGTCAGTTCGATGTGGCTGAAATCTTCCACATGCAGGATGAAAGAAAATATACTTGTAGTAGATGTTAACAGATACTGCCAGAAAAATCACTCAGGGCAGAAGTTTTTTGGATATTTGATAATCTACTTTTACTTTCCTTAGCGTTCATATTAAAGAGCATATATATACTTCCATACTGGGTATCCTTAGAAATACTGCAAAACTGATTATTCTTTAAGTGAAAGTCCCAAAGACTACATATTTTACAAGCTTTGTAAACATTCAGAAAGAAAAGAGCTAAAATACCATTTGTAAATAAAAAAACCTTGTACTTTCAGAAGGTATGTGTAGCGATTTTGAAATTATATTTAGATACTGATTTAAGTATATAGTGATGTAAACAAGTTAAACTCCAGTATTTGAAGGTAAGTCATCTCAAGCATGTAACAGAATAAATTGTTACAACAAACGGCAAGACAATTTATAACAATTTTTAAAAAGTTCTTCCTAAAGCAGTGGTTGGTAACCCAAATTATCATATATGCTTTTGCCCTCCACGCCTCTTCTCCGGTCTCGTCCGTATGTAGGTCTTCGGAACTGCGTTGAGTTTGGCCTCCTCGGTGATTGGGCAATGGAAAAGGCAATGCCATTTTGTTGGGTTTCAGAATGGAATCGCCCTTTCT
Organism: Crocuta crocuta; assembly: GCF_008692635.1. NCBI lineage: Eukaryota > Metazoa > Chordata > Mammalia > Carnivora > Hyaenidae > Crocuta > Crocuta crocuta. The sequence goes on along the minus strand of NW_027533260.1, from coordinate 84,435 downwards.
CTCCAGGGAGAGTTTTGAATTTCACATTCTAGTTTGTAATACGGGAAAAAAAAAAAAAAACTCNACTCCGGCTGTGTAATTAAACTACTTAAATTGATTCTAACTAAAGGAAATGTTCCTGCACACTCCCCGTCCCCACAAACCACCAAGATCCCAGTTCCCTGGCATCCGAATTGCTACGGCTTCACGGGCTTTTACGTTAAAACTGTTAGAGACCGTGAAATAAGCAGGAAGCAAGGCTGCTCCTGGAGACATTTCAAGAATTCTGTTTACACCCGACAGAGACACCTTGGGAACGAGCGGAGGGACACCTTCCATATACCAGAATCTCGCGGTACCGGGCCCCTCGCGGTACCGGGCCCCTCGCGGTACCTGGCCCTTCGCTGTCTAGTTTCCCTCCGCGCTCCGCCCCCTGACGGGCTCTTCGAAGCCCCGCCCCCTCTCCGGCTTCGACCCGACCCCGCGCGGGCCTCATCTCCCTGCGCGCCCCGCCCTCGCCTGCTCAGTCCTGCTCCTATAGCGGTACCTGCTGAAGCCTCGCCTCTCCACGCCCCGCCCCCTGACGGTCGCACCCCGCTTAGGCCCCGCCCACGCACGACGCCCTCTCGTCTTATTACTGCGCGCGCGCGCAGTTTTCTGTAGACCCGGAAGCGGATAGCGAGCAGTAAAATGTCTCGCTGTGGAGCGTGAGTTTCCGTCTTTCTAGTTTAAACCTGCTCTTCGCGGGCCCTCTCCTCCAAACCCGGGGTCTGGGCATCGCCACGGGTCTTAAAATCACCGCACTCGCTCCTGCACCCCCAAGTAAATTCAGACGTCGCAGGGAGGCCAGGGGCGCGTCTCTTTCGGTTTAAAATCTCAGTTCAGCTGGTCCCTGCCCCCGGCGTTTCCGTGTTCGATCCACGCAGACTCCGGCTTTCCCCTCCGTGTCCTGCTGGAACCTTCTTGGGAACCCGCCTCGCGCCGTGTAAAGCCCGCTTGCACGAGGTGGATTTGCGGCCCGCCCCAGCCTCGCCCTGTCGGCCCTGCCTGGGCAGTCCCTGCAGCCCCTCCGGCGAGGCCGCGTCCTCCTCCGCACCCTGGGATTCTGGAGAGCCCGCCCTTCTGAGGCACCCTCCCCGCCCCCTCTCCTCGCGTCGGCTTCTGTTCCCCAGACACCCCCGTTCCCTATTCACCTCTTACCCTGACTCCGCGCTGGGGTGGGTGACCTGGCCTGCCTAGTGACACCCAGTGTTCCAAGTCCCAAATGGTTCCCCACTGGAAAATGTGCTGCTTTCAGGAGGCGGTACTGAATGTGTGATGGAGGGAGACTGGGAGAATGAAAGCCACTGAAAGAAAAACCCTAGAGACGACGTAGAAGATGGGCAAGGGACTTGCAGAGAGACCGGATAAACCGCGAAAGTAGCAGGTGGAAAAAATAGAGAAGTTTGAGGAAAGCTCGGTCTCAAGAAGGGCCCTTCCTTGTTCAGGGCACTTGAGATGGAGAGGACAAAAGAGTTAAGACCTTGGCCAGGAGAGCAAGGTGGGGTAGAGAGAGGAAGCAGGTGGCGAGAGAGCGGAAGAAACCGGAATGAAAGTAAAGCCACCTGGGAGTGCCCGAGAGAGGAGACCAAGGGAGTATAACAGAGAAAGAAGAGAGGAACTTAACGGAGAGCAGGGAAGGAGCACAGATGGGACAAGAAAGAGGCAGGAACGCGTGGAGACGGGACAATCAGAAGGATTGGGGAGAAAGAAAAACAAGAGGGGAAACACGCAGAATTTGGCAGAACAGATGTGAGAGAAGGAATCCCAAGGACAGAAAGAGCAGGACAGGGGAGGGGTACGGAGTGAGCAGAAACCCGGGGCGCGGTGGCGGGAGGGTGTGGATAGAAAAAAAAAAAAAAAAGTACAGAGGTAGATAGAATAAGAGAGAAAAGCACATCTTAGTGAAAAGAGAGGGTGCAGCCGAATCCAGATGAGTCTGTGTTGATCGGATACAGATGATGAAGTTGTGAAATACTGATTTGTGGCTTTACAATCTAATACATTTAAAGTTTGTTTAAATTATATGGATAAGGATGAACATTTCAAAACTCGGATCTGTAAGGCTCGTGCGTTTTATATTTATGTGCATTACAAAATAATTTTCATTTGCAAACCATATTCAGCCAGTGGGCTGTAATTTAGTTAATTTGTGGGTTATCCTCTCCCCTTTGCCTGGGCTGGGATCCGAAGGGGAAGGGGAGAAATGACTGCCACCACATGGTGCCTTTTAATTTATTTTTTTAATGTTTTATTTCTTGGGGTGGGGAGAGAGAGCGAGCACGCAGACGGGGGGAGTGGCAGAGAGAGGGGGTGAGAGAGCCCCAAGCCAACTCTGGGCTGTCAGTGCAGAGCCCATCTCTGGGCTCCATCTCAAGTACTGTGAGATCACAACCTGACCTGACGTCAAGAGTCCGCTGCTTAGGGGATGTTTAGGAGCACCTGGCTGGTTCAGTCGGTTAAGCCTCCGACTTCATCTCAGGTCATGATCTCATGGTCCTTGAGTTCCAGCTCTGGGTAGGGCTTTCAGCTGTGGGTGTGAAGCCTGCTTTGAATCCTCGGTCTCCCTCTCGCCCCCACCCCCTCACTCACTCAAAGTAAACAAACATTAAAAAAAAAGAGGGGACACCTGAGTGGCTCAGTTGGTTGGGAGTCCGACTTCAGCTCAGGTCATGATCTCACGGTTCGTGGGTTCGAGCCCCCTGTCGGACTCTGTGCTGGCAGCTCAGAGCCTGGAGCCTGTTTCGGATTCTCTGTCTCCCTCTCTCTCTCTGACCCTCCCCTGCTCATGCTGTCTCTCTCTGTCTCAGAAATAAATAAAGCATTTTTTTAAAAAGTACTCTTTAAAAAAGAAAAGCCTCAGGGCACCTGGGTGGCTCAGTCTGTTAAGCATCCGACTTCGGCTCAGGTCATGATCTCACGGTTCGTGGGTTTGAGCCCCGTGTCGGGCTCTGTGTTGACAGCCAGCTAAGAGCCTGGAGCCTGTTTTGGATTCTGTGTCTCCCTCTGTTTCTGACCTGCCCCTGCTCACACTGTCTCTCTCAGAAATAAAAAAGAAAAGCCTCAGATGCTTTACCAACTGAGCCGTCCAGGCGCCCCTATGTGATACCTATTTAAAGGAATGTTAAATTTACTGTGTTTTGGGGTTTTTGGTTGTTAATGGATTTACTTCCCCCTCTCTACTTCTCTAACATTTAATTCAGTACTCTTTTTGTACCTTAAGGAAAATCTTAGTTCAGTTTCCACTTTCTTATGAATAATAATATTTAAGTTCATTTATTTATTTTTGAGAGAGAGTGAGAGAATCCCAAGCAGGCTCTGCATCACCAGCGCAGAGCCTAACACAGGGCTCACCACCTGTGTGATCATGACCGGAGTCAGAAGCTCAACCATCTGAGCCACCCAGGTGCCCCATGTATAAATAATTATTAACTTCTGAAATAAGCTTTTGTGGCCCCTCCTATATACTCAAGTCATGTTAGTCTTTTCTCAATATGATACATATTTATAAGTTTTTAATTGCCCAATGTGATGTATTCTTAATTTTTTTCACTTTGACACCAGAATTATTTAGATTTTTTAAAAAATTACAGATTGTCCACCTTTTAAATTGGTTTCTGGTTTATATTAAGGCCTGGGTGCTTTCTCCTATCTTATATATTAGGAAAGTTCTTTGGCATTTGGTAAATAATTTTAGGTTGTTTCAGTGAGTACTTGGTAAGGATGTCGATGATCTTTTAGCCTTTGAAACCTAGTTTAACAGTTGCCTAATTCTCCATTTTCTTCCTTTATGTGATCCCTTAAAACAGTGGGCTGTGAGCTACTAAGTCCCTGTACCCCTCAATTCTGTTTTGTCTGCTGTCTGCAAATTGAAGGATGGCTGGGTTGACTTGAACTTTTTTCCCAAAAGAGTCCATCCATTTATAATGATGAGATTTGCTCATCGACAAAACTGATATTAAACAAAAATTTGCTCAGAGCTAATTTCTGTAGCTGATTGTCTTTCATTGTGATCTGCACTAATGGTTATGTTTTTGCAATTATGTATTTTAAAATATGTTATAGTGGTTTTTCTGGAAAAGGGGAATTAAGTGCTTGATATCAGTGTGATGAGCCTTTCAAAGGAACTTTTCCTTTTATGGGGCATCAGAAAGAAGATTCTGGGACTTTCAGGGGGAGGATGACAAGGACAAACTGCCTGCTGGCCCATCAAGCGACCATTTCAGAATTCACTTACACCGGATCAGTGCCTTGTCAGACCTTGTCAGAAATGTCACCCCTTCCTGGCCTCAGTGAGCCCACTTGTAACTTGGAGATGGGACACTAGTCCAGAAACTGAGTCTGAGCAATGCTGAATCCTGAAACTATTGGCCACATTGCATGTGTCTCTGTGTGTGGCAGTTCTTTTTGGACATAGTGCCCAGTTGTCATTGGAATTTTAAATGGGGAGCACCTGGCTGGCTCGGTAAGAGTGACTCTTGATCTCACTGTTGTGAGATGTTGGATGTGGAGCCTCCTTTAAAAAAAAGAAAAGAAAAGAAAAATGATTATAAATGGGTCCCAGTCCTCCAAAAATGAAACACAAGACACTACGATGCAAGCAGAGACACAGACTCCGAGTCATAGACCGTCGTCCGTTGTCCTTCTCTGCAGCAGGGGTGAATCTCTCAGCAGAGTGTGTCACTCCGTGGCATTGAACCCTCTGCTGGCCCCGTTGTCACCAGGACAGAATGCAGACTCACCGTGGCTACACAGCCCGAACCATCAGGGCCCCCGCCAGTGTCTCCAGCCTCTTCCTGGGACCTCGCCCTGGGGCCTCGCCCTCTCCTCACAGCTCACCGTGCTCCATCACGATCACCTTTTCTCCGTTGCCAAACGCCAGCCTTTGCTGTGGCAGGTCCTCGTGCCTCCTCTGCCCTAATGTCCCTAATCCACCTCGGCTCTGGCCCTTTTTCCTCCTTCAGGTTTAGGCTCAGAGATGTCTCTCCAGGCTCTCCTTACGGGCCCTTCCCCAGCCACACGTCACGGTACGCAGGTTGAATTGTCTCCATGTGACAAAGGCTCTTCTCCATTGGGTCTTTCCTGTTTCCTCTCAGCAGGAGGGAGCACGGAGTCCCTCCTTCCCAGGCTGGCGGCCGCACCTCGCTTGGGGTGGGGTTGCGACGCCAGGGCTGTGGGTTGAGCTGAGTAGTTCTCGGGGGAGACCAAGGAGCCAGGGCAGGTGATGATGCTGGTATTTGTTCTGGGAATGTCAACATTCATGGATCTGAACCTCCTGTGGCCGTGAATTTAACTCAAGAGCAGAAGGATGTACTGAGGCCTGGAAGGCCCTACAGACCAGGGGTCCCCCCACGTTCACCTGCCCTCTGCCAGCTCCCAGGTGGTCCTGGCTGTGCACATCAACAGGGACTGGCAACATCTTGGGCAGGGGCTTGGCTTCCAGCAGTTGATCTGCTCAGAGTCAAGAGTCCCAGTTTCCCTTTGTGAGGGGTGAGGACAAGGTCAGGAGGCTAAGGGGACATAAAATAGGCACTGTCAAGAACTAGAGGTTCTTTAAATAGGGAGAGGAGACCTGGTGGCCTCTGTGAAGAGATCTGGGGCTTCTCTGTCTGTAATATCCTCATTGCGCTCAATCCAGCAAATGTTCTAACTATTTTTGTTGTCGGTGGTGGTGGTTGGTTGGTTTTTTGTTTTTTATTTTTTTGTTTATTTGCAGGTACAAATGCTTTATTGCAGCAGGTTTTTTTTTATTTTTTAAATTTACATCCAAGTTAGCATATAGTGCAACAGTGATTTTAGGAGTAGATTCCTTAATAACCCTTACCCATTTACCCCCTCCCCACTCCCACAACTCCTCCAGTAACCCTCTGGTCTCCATATTTAAGAATCTTTTATGTTTCATCCCCACCCATCCCTGATTTTGTATTATTTTTGCTTCCCTTCCCTTATGTTTATCTGTTTTGTGTCATAAAGTTCTTGTATGAGTGAAGTCATATGATACTTACCTTTCTCTAATTTTGCTTAGCATAATACCCTCTAGTTCCATCCACGTAGTTGCAAATGGCAAGATTTCATTCTTTTGATTGCTAATTAATACTCCATTTTATGTAAATATATACCACATTTTCTTTATCCACTTATCCATCGATGGACATACTTTGGCTATTGTTGATAGTGCTGGTATAAACGTTGGGGTGCAAGGTCCCTGCAAAACAGCATAACTGTATCCCTTGGATAAATACCTAGTAATGCAATTGTTGGGTCATAGAGTAGTTCTACTTTTAATTTTTTGAGGAACCTCCATACTGTTTTCCAGAGTGGCTGCACCAGTTTGGATTCCACCAGCAGTGCAAGAGAGATCCTCCTTCTCTGCATTCTTGCCAACATCTTTTGTTGCCTGAGTTGTTAATGTTAGCCGTTCTGACTGAAGTAAGGTGGTATCTCGTGGTTTTGATTTGTATTTCCCTGATGATGAGTGATGTTGAGCATTTTTTCATGTGTCTGTTCACCATCTGGACGTCGTCTTTGGAGAAGTGACTGTTCGTGTCGTTTGCCCATTTCTTCACTGGATTATTATTTTTTTTCCGGGATGTTGAGTTTGATAAGTTCTTGATAGGTTTTGGATACTAACCCTTTATCTAATATGTCATTTGCAAATATCTCCTCCCATTTATTCTGTCGGTTGCCTTTGAGCTTTGCTGATTGTTTCCTTCACTGTGCAGAAGCTTTTTATTTTGATGAGGCCCCAATAGTTCATTTTTCCTTTTGCCTCCCTTGCCTCCTGAGACGTGTTGAGTAAGAAGTTGCTGTGGCCAAGATCAAAGAGGTTCTTGCCTGCTTTCTCCTCTAGGATTTTGATGGCTTCCTGTCTTACCTTTAGGTCTTTCATCCATTTTAAGTTTGTGTATGGTGTAAGAAAGTGGTCCAGGTTCATTTTTATGCATGTTGCTGTCCAGTTTTCCCAGCACCACTTTTGAAGAGACTGTCTTTATTCCATTGGATATTCTTTACTGCTTTGTCAAAGATTAGTTGGCCATATGTTTGTGGGTCCATTTCTGAGTTCTTTATTCTGTTCTATTGATCTGAGTGTCTGGTGTGTGTGTGTGTGTGTGCGCGCGCGTGTGTGCGTGTGCGTGCGGCGCACACATGCTAGTACCATACTGTCTTGATAATTACAGTTTTATAATACAGCTTGAAGTCTGGGATTATGATGCCTCCTGCTTTGTTTTTCGTTTCAAAATTGCTTTGGCTATTCAGGCTTTTCTGATTCCATTCAAATTTTAGGATTGTTTTAGCTTTTTGAAGAATGCTGGTGTTATTTTTTATTTTTATTTTTATTTTTTTACAAATAGTTTATTGTCAAATTGGTTTCCATATAACACCCAGTGCTCATCCCCACAAGTGCCCNTATTTTATGGTTTTTTGTGCAATTGTGAATGGGATCAGTTTCTTGATTTCCTTTCTGTTGCTTCATTGTTGGTGTATAAAAATGCAACCGATTTCTGTATGTTGATTTTGTGCCCTGCAACTTGGCTGAATTCTTGGATCAGTTCTAGTAGGCTTCTGGTGGAGTCTGTCGGGTTTTTGATGTAGAGTATGATGTCATCAGAATGTTGGTGTTATTTTTATAGGTATTGGACTGAATATGTAGAATTGCTTTGAGTAGTATTGACATTTTAACAATATTTGCTCTTCCTATCCAGGAGCATGGAATATTTTTCCGTGTGTGTGTTTGTGTGTGTGTTTGTGTGTGTGTCTTTTTCAATTTCTTTCATAAGCTTTCTATAGTTTTCTGTGTATAGATTTTTCACTTCTTTGGTTAGATTTATTCCTAGGTATTTTATGGTTTTAGGTGCAATTGTAAATGGGATCAATTCCTTGATTTCTCTTTCTGTTGCTTCATTGTTGGTGTATAGGAATTCAATCGATTTTTGTGCATTGATTTTATATCCTACCACTTTGCTAAATTCATGGATCAGTGCTAGCAGTTTTTAGGTGGAGAATCTTTTGGGTTTTCCATATAGAGTATCATGTCATTTCCAAAGAGTGAAAGTTTGACCTCCTCTTGGATGATTTGGATACCTTTTATTCCTTTGTGCTGTCTGATTGCTTTGGCTAAGACTTCCAATACTAGGTTGAATAACAGTAGTGAGAGGACATCCTATCTTGTTCCTGACCTTAGGAGGAAAGCTCTCAGTTTTTCCCCATTGAGGATGATATTAGCGTTGGGTCTTTCATACATGGTTTTTATGATCTTGAGGTATGGTCCTTCTATCCCTACTTTCTTGAGGGTTTCTATCAAGAAAGGATCCTGTATTTTGTCAAATACTTTTTCTGCATCTATTGAGAGGATCATGTGGTTCTTGTCCTTTCTTTTATTGATGTGATGTATCACATTGTTTTGTGGATATTAAACCAGCCCTGTATCCCAGGTATAAATCCCACTTGAGCATAGTGAATAATTTTTTTAATGTACTGTTGGATCAGTTGGCTAACATCTTGTTGAGGAATTTTGTGTTCATGTTGAGGAATTTTATGTTCATGTTCATCAGGGAAATTGGTCAGTAGTTCTCTTCAGTGGATTCTTTGGTTTTGGAATCAAGGTAATGTGGGCTTCATAGAAAGAGTTTGGATGTTTTCCTTCCATTTCAATTTTTTGGAACAGCTTCAAGAGAATAGGTGTTAACTTTTCTTTAATGTTTGGTAGAATTCCCCTGGAAAGCCATCTGTCCCTGGACTCTTGTTTTTTGGGAGATTTTTGACTACTAAGTTGATTTTTTTTTACTGATTATGTTCATTTTTTTCTGTTCATTTTTTCGGTTTCTTCCTGTTTCGGTTTTGGTAGTTATATGTCTAGGAATTTGCCCATTTCTTCCAGATTGCCCATTTTATTGGCGTATAATTGCTCATAATATTCTCTTATTATTGCTTTCATTTCTCCTGTGTTTACTGTGATCTCTCCTCTTTCATTCTTGATTTAACTTACTTGGGTCCTTTCCTTTTTCTTTTTGATCAAACTGGCTAGTGGTTTATCAATTTTGTTAATTTTTTCAAAAAATCAGCCTCCAATTTCATTGATCTGTTCTGTTTTTTGTTTGTTTGTTTGTTTTGATAGCATTGATTTCTGCTCTAATCTTTATTATTCCCTGTCTTATGCTGGTTTCGGGTTTTATTTGCTCTTTAAGGTGTAAGGTTAGGTTGTGTATCAGGTGTAAGGTTAGGTTGTGTATCTGTGACCTTTCTTCCTTCTTTAGGAAGGCCTGTATTGCTATATACTTTCCTCTTATGACCACCTTTGCTGTGTCCCAGATGTTTTGGGCTGTGGTGTTATTTTCATTGGCTTCTGTGTACTTTTAAATTTCCTCTTTAACTTCTTGGTTAGTCCATTCATTCTTTAATAGGATGTTCTTTATTTGTTACAAGTATTTGTTACTTTTCCAAGTTTTTTCTTATGGTTGGTTTTGAGCTTCACAGCATTGTGGTCTGAAGATATGCACGGTATGATCTTGATCTTTGTGTACTTGTTGAGGGCTGATTTGTGTCCCAGTATGTGATCTATTCTTGAGAACATTCCTTGTGCACTGGAGAAGAATATTTATTCTGTTGCTTTAGGATGAAATGTTCTAAATATATCTGTAAAGTCCATGTGGTCCAGAGTGTCAATCAAAGCCATTGTTTCCTTGTTGATTTTCTGCTTAGATGATCTGTCCATTGCTGTAAGTGGGGTGTTGAAGTCCCCTGCTATTATGTATTATGGTATTATTGCCAATGAGTTTCTTTGTGTTATGTTGCTTTATGTTTAAATGATTCATATATTTGGGTGCTTCGTTTGGATCATAAATGTTTACAGTTGTTAGGTCTTCTTGGTGGATAGATTCCTTAATTATGATATGCCTTTCTTCATCTCGTGTTACTGTCTTTATTTTATTTTATTTATTTTATTTTANTCAAAGCCATTGTTTCCTTGTTGATTTTCTGCTTAGATGATCTGTCCATTGCTGTAAGTGGGGTGTTGAAGTCCCCTGCTATTATGTATTATGGTATTATTGCCAATGAGTTTCTTTGNGAGGTGGATGCTTTTTCTTATCCATTCTGTTACCCTATGTCTTTTGATTGGAGCATTTAGTCCATTAACATTTAGAGTACTGAAAGATATGAATTTATTGCCATTGTTTCTTGTAGAGTTGGAGTTTCTGGTGGCGTTCTCTGGTCCTTTCTAGTTTTTGTTGCTTTTGTTCCTCCCCCCACTCCCCCTTCTTTTCTCCCCTCAGAGAGTTCCCCTTAAAATTTCTTGCAGACCTGGTTTAGTGGTCACAAACTCCTTTAATTTTTGTCTGGGAAACTTTTAATCTCTCCTTCTATTTTGAATGACAGCATTGCTGGATAAATAATTCTTGGCTGCATATTTTTCCAGTTCATCATATTGAATATATCCTGCCACTCCTTTCTGGCCTGCCAAGTTTCTTTGGATAGGTCTGCTGCGAACCTGATCTGTCTTCCCTTGTAGGTTAAGGACTGTTTTTCCCTAGCTGCTTTCATGATTCTTTCCTTGCCTGAGTATTTGTGAATTTTACTATGATATGCCTTGTTGATGGCTGGTTTTTGTTGAATCTAATGGGTGTCCTCTGTACTTCCTGGAATTTGATGTCTGTGTCTTTCCCCAGGTTAGGAAAGTTTTCTGCTATGATTTGCTTACATGACCCTTCTACCCTTTTTTCTCTCTCTTCAATTTCTGGGACCCCTATGATTCTGATGTTCCTTTTTAATGAGTCCCTGATTTCTCTGATTCTTAAGTTGTGCTCTTTTGCCTCAGTCTCCTTATTTTTTCTGCTTCATTATTCTCCATAAGTTTTTTTCTCTATATTGCTGATTTACTGCTCTGCCTCATCAATCCTTGCCACTGTGGCATTCATTCGAGATTGCAGCTCAGTTATATCATTTTTAATTTCATCCTAAATAGCTGTGCAGAGAGGGATTCTAATCTATTTTCAACCCCAGCTAGTATTCTTATTATTGTGATGCTCAATTCTGGTTCAGACATCTTGTTTGTATCTGTATTGATCAAGTCTCTGCCTATTGTCTCTTCCTGCTCTTTTTTGGGGGATGAATTCTTTCATTTTGTCATTTTGAAGGAAGAAAAGGAATAAATAAGGTAAAAAAATTAAAATTAAAAAATTTAAAATGACACACACACACAAAATGAAATATATGATGCTAGATCCTAGGTGTATTTAGGTCTGGTTGTTGAAAGGAGATTGATAGATTAGAGGAAAAAGTGAAAAATTAAGGAAAAGAAAAAGAAAACCTTTGAAAATTTGAAAAAATGAATACCATGAAAGCGAATAAAATGAAATGATGGAAATAAAATAGAATTTGAATAATTTACAAAAATAAAAAATGTAGTAGGAAAAATTAAAAATAATAAAAATTGAAAATAATTTCAATTGTCCATCGATGGACATTTGTGCTGTTTCCATACTTTGGCTTTTTGTTCGACTTTTAAAAACTGGACTCCGTGTTGTCCCCACAAGTATTCCCGGCAGGGCCACCTTCCATACTGAAGGCTCAGTGTCCTTCACTTTGCACTCTTGTCTCTTACTGGTGTGGTGCCCGTGCATCTTGGCCCAGTTTGCTCAGGCATGCATGGAGGAAAGTGGAAAGGTGGGGAGAATGGAAGTGAGCCTAGAGGGCTCTGCGGGAGGGAAGTGGAAGCAAGTGTGGGCCCCCAGCGAATGGCGTGTGCACATGTCCCAGGCATGGCTGTGGGGTGAGGGGTGTGTGAACTTGTTGGTAAGGGGCATCTCAGTTCCAGCAGGAGCACCTGGAAGTGGCTTGTGGGTAGTCGTGGGGCCGCATGGGTCCGTTTGGAGAGCCATTGTTGTGGCTCAGGTTCCCTGGGACACAGATGCCAAGGCTGAGATTTGCCAGTGGGGGGTTTAGTTGGGAAACTCTTGATGACACCTGAGGAGACATGAAAGGAGAGGGATTAGACAGAGACACGTTGCCCTGTGATGTTGCTGGAACCAGGCTGTGAGCTTAGTCCACAGGGAGCTCTGACCACAGCTGGATGGTGCCTTGGTCCTGGGGGAAGTGGGGGCGGTGGGGATCTGGGAGGTGCGCCCCAGCATCTGCTCCACACGGTGACTTCTCTGTGGTCTTTTGTCCTCCCCTTGTTACATTTTAAGTCTTTGGAAGTTATTTGGTGAGGACACACAAATGATGTTTTAGATACGAGACGTACATACCACAGAGCCTTTTTTTTTTTAATTTATTTTTTTAAAATTACTTCCGAGAGAGAGAGAGAGCGTGAGTAGGGGAGGGTCAGAGAGAGAGGGAGGTACAGAATCCGAAGCAAGCTCCAGGCTCTGAGCTAGCCATCAGCACAAAGCCCGATGGGGGGCTCTAACCCACGAACTGTGAGATTATGACCTGAGCCGAATGCTTAACCGACTGAGCCACTCAGGCGCCCCCACAGAGCCTTTTTATTTACTGCTCTTCCAATCTCTAGAACAAAACATTCTTAATTAACGATGCCCCCTTAGTAAGTACCCTTTTCTATGCTCCATTTCAGAGCACACTACATTAAACACTGTTTTCAAACCTAGCTTCTAGTCCTCACCCATATCCCATCTGGTCAAGGTTTCCCAGCCACTGTGGGACTGAGACTTTCCAGGTACCTCCCTCTGTCAGCCCAGTGACTCATTTCCTGTTCTCTTCCTGCTCCCGACAGCACCTTGTGGCATGGCTGATTGTCCCTTTTCCTTGAAAGACTGATTTTCTTTTCCCCTCTCCACCCAGCTTCTGCTCTGTGCTCTGCATCCTGTGTACAGGGGTCTCCGCATCTCTGATGGGATGCCTAACAGGCATCGCCATCTTTATTTGCGCAAAAATGGTCTGGACCTTTTCTAAACGTCTTCCCCCTGCATCCTGCACATCTTGGTTGAGGGCCAGCTTGTACTTCCTAGTGCTTAGATGCACATCTCGGCATGAACGTAAAATAAGTAAGAAATTACATTATTTAAGTATTTATAAGATAAGAAAAAGTTAAAGTTACTTAACATGGTAGGGAACATATGGTTTCTAAAATTCTTTCAAGACGTTGGGTGGGGGTGGGGGGCAAATATTGTAAGACAAGTCCCAATCTGTATCCCCAGGTGCCTGAGTGACCTCCTCTCCTGCTGGTCTCCTGACCCTGCTGCAGCCACGCATGCCTCTCCCCCTCTCCCCTCTACCTCTCTGCTGGGGCTAGGCCTGCTCCTGCCTCAGGGCCTCCCAGGCTCTGTCCCTCTGCCTGGAACTGTCTGGCCCCTCAGAGGCAAGGGGCAAACACTCTCCCTCCCTCTTCTGGATCCTCGTTCTGATGCTGCCTTCTTTCTCAGTGGAGCCTCTGGGACTTCCCTGTTAACATGGCAGCCGCACCCTCATCCCCACCTCTGCTGGCTGCCCTGTATATTTCCTTCTGGTCCTTCCCCTTCCACGTTTGGATCCTGGTGACAGCAAGCTCCAGGGGGAGAGCAGGTGGGAGGTGGCATATCTGTTAGGACAGCTGTTAGAAAAATACAAGAGATAACAACCGTTGGTGAGCAAGTGGAGAACAGGGAGCCCTTGTGCACTGTTGGCAGGAATGTAAATGGATGCAGCCATTTTGGAAGACAGGGTGGAAGTTCCTCAAGAAGTTAAGAATAGAACTGCTGCAGGGGCGCCTGGGCGGCCTAGTCGGTTGAGCGTCTGACTTTGGCTCAAGTCATGATCTCACGGTTCGTGGGTTCGAGCCCCGTGTCGGGCTCTGTGCTGACAGCTAGCCTGGAGCCTGTTTCGGATTCTGTGTCTCCCTCTCTCTCTGACACTCCTCTGTTCACTCTGTCTCTCTGTCTGTCAGAAATAAATAAAGCATTAAAAAAAAAAAAGAATAGAACTACTGCATGATTCAGCAATCACACTTCTGGATCTGTATCCACAGGAAAAGAAATCACTATCTTGAAGTGAGATCTGCACTCCCATGGACATTACTGCTATCATTATTCACAATTGCCAAGGTACGGAAACTACCTAAATGTCGACAGATGAATGGATAAAGAAAATTTGATAGATACATACAATGAAATATCATTTGGCCATAAAAATGAAGGAAATCCTACTATTTACGACAACCTGGGTGAACCCGGAGAACATTATTATGCTAAGTGAAATAGCCATACAGAGAAAGACAACTACTGTGTGATCTCGCTGACACATGGAACTTAAAGATGTCAAACTCCTACCAGCTGCATCGGCGGGAGTCTCGGGGGCACTTGGTGCGGCGCTCTGGGCGCTTTGGTGGCGTGGAGACAGGAAGTTTGGTGGTTTCGAGGCGTTGGCGCTGTTTATTTTGTAAGGAGGGAGGGGCAGAGAGAGGGAGAGAGAATCCGAAGCAGACTCCACACTGTCAGCGCAGAGCCTGACACAGGGCTCAGTATCACTAAATGTGAGATCATGACTTGAGCCGAAATCAAGAGTTGGATGCTCGACCAGCTGAGCCACTCAGGCGCCTCTCAAGGGCTACCTCAAGANAGGAGGGCACTTGTGGGGATGAGCACTGGGTGTTATGTGGAAACTAATTTGACAATAACTATTTGTAAAACAAACAAAAAAAAAATGTCAAGCTCCTAGAGCGCCATAGAGTAGAACCAGGGACTAGGAGGTGGGGAACATGGTGGAGATGTTGGTCAGAGGGTACAAGCTTCCATTTATAAAATGAGTAAGTTCTGGGTATTTAATGTGAAGCACAGTGACTAATCGTTCATCGTAATGTATTATATACTTGAAATTTGCCGAGAGAGTAAATCTTAAGTGTTCTCACCACACACATGCACACAAAATGGTAATTGTGAGGTGATGAATGTAAGTTGATTTTGATAATTATTTCACAGAGTATACATATTTCACATGATCACATTGTACATCTAAATATACGTAATTTTTTTTGGGTCAGTTATACTTCAGTAAAGCCAGAAAAAGGTGGGAGGTATGTTGACCTTCCCTCTTCTGGATGGTGCCCAGTCCTAGCTTCAGGTTAGATTGCTCAGGCATTTTGCAGATACATCTTTTGTGCCCCGCCCCCCCCATAGATTCCCCTTCAGATAGTTGTCAGAGGCAGCCTGAATATTTGAAGTGCCCCAGGTATTTCTGATCTGTATCCAGAGTTAAGTACCAAGTCCTGGGTCCTTATGACTGAAGACTGAAATCTGGGCTGAGGGCGAGTGGGTTTCTGCTCTGCATGGGGTTTGATCAGGGTAGGTCTGTGATTTGAAGGGAGGGTCAGTGTAGCTGAGGTCCTCACTGCTGCAATGTGTGTGAGCACTTCACCAGGAAGGGAAAGTGATCTGAAGAAAAGGGAGGGAAAACTCCCTTGTTGGTGTCCGTGGAGGTGTTTACTGTCCGTTAGCCCCTCCTGTGGCTGTGGGCAGCAGAGGGCCGTCTCTCCCGCATGATGAGGACTTCCCTGTTTGTGTGGTTGTGGCACAGGATGGGGTATGATCATTCTAAGCTTTAAACAGCATATTTTCAACTTTTTAGGTGGGCTTCTAAGAAAGACCCATGTTGCCTGAGGAAGAGGCCCAGAGGAGGAGAAAGAAACATGAAAGAGGAGATGGGAATGACATTTTCTCAGGTAAAGTCATATTCTTGGTTGATGTTCCATTTCTTCTTCCTGTTTGTTATAGACTCTGGGTCTAGAGTTCTTTCTTGTCTAGCAAGAAAGCGGGTCACAGGATTAAAATGTGAGAGATGGCTAATGTCCTGGAGAAGACAAGAGCCATGATTAAGGGTCTTGATCCAATTTTATTAGGATCAGAAGGCTTACAAACATGGTGAGGCACTGCTGCACAAAGAGACAATAAACCTGTGAATGTTAACTCATGGGCGTGAGGGAAAGGGGGTTTTGAAGATACACGGAGTTAGGGTTTGGGTCAATATAAAACAAAATCCTGGCACTGGGCAGATGGACGTTACCAGCAGACAGGAGATGCAGTGTCTGTTTATCTTAGCCAGCATAGGGGATAACACAGATAGAGCATGCAACCTCAGGGTATCAAGGCACCTTTCTTTTGCTAATTTGCTCCACTCTGGACAACTTTGTCCCACTGAGGGCTATATCCCTATTTACCTAATTACCTAATTTGGTCCTTCCTTCCTATGAAAGCAGTTTTCTTCTATAGTACTAAATTGGGGGCATTTTTGCCCTGAATACCTAATCTTGCTTACCTCATATAACTTTGTATTGGAGCCTTTGCCCCAAACTCTCTCTCCTTATTTGCCTAATCTTGTTTACCCAAACTTGGGTATGAGCATCCTATGGCTTTGTAATTCTTTTTTTTTTTTTTAAATAGTTTATCGTCAAGTTGATTTCCATGTAACACCCAGTGTTCATCCCCACAAGTGCCCTCCTCCATGCCCATCATCCTCCTTCCCCTCCCCCCCCATACCCATCAGTCCTCAGTTTGTTCTCAACATTCAAGAGTTGCTCATGGTTTGCCTCCCTCCCTCTATCCCCCTAGTTCCCCCCTCTATCTCCCCCACGGTCCTCCGTTAAGTTCCTCCTAATCCTCCTATATGTGCAAACATATGGTAGCTGTCCTTCTCTGCCTGACCGATTTCGCTCAAGATAACACCCATGTTGCTACACATGGCCAGATTTCATTGTTTCTCATTGCCATGGAGTATTCCATGGTATAGATAAACCACATCTTCTTGATCCATTCGTCCGTTGATGGACACTTAGGCTCTTTCCATGTTTTGGCTATTGTTGAGAGTACTGCTACATACATTGGGGTACATGTGCCCCTATGCTTCAGCACTCCTGTATCCCTTGGGTAAATTCTTAGCAGTGCTATTGCTGGGTCCTAGGGGAGTTCTATTGTTAATTTTTTGAGGAACCTCCACACTGTTTTCCAGAGGGGCTTCACCAGTTTACATACCCACCTNTTTTTTTGTGCAATTGTGAATGGAATCAGTTTCTTGATTTCTCTTTCTGTTGCTTCATTGTTGGTGTATAAAAATGCATGTGATTTCTTGAGTTGATTTTGTATCCTGCAACTTTGCTAAATTAATGAATCAGTTCTAGTAGGCTTCTGGTGGAGTCTGTCGGATTTTTGATGTAGAGTATCATGTCGTCTGCGAAAAGTGAGAGTTTGACTTCTTCATTGCCAATTCTGATGCTTTTTATTCCCTATGTTGTCTGATGGCTGATGCTAAGACTTCCAGCAGTTTGTTAAACAACAGTGGTGAGAGTGGACATCCCTGCCGTGTTCCTGATCTCAGGGGGAAAGCTCTCAGTTTTTCCCCCATTGAGGATGATGTTAACTAAGGGATTCTCATAGATGGCTTTTATGATGTTTAAGTAAGTTCCTTTTATATCAACTTTCTCGAGGGTCTTTATTAAGGGATGCTGTATTTTGTCAAATGCTTTTTCTGCATCTATTAACAGGATCATATGGTTTTTATCTTTTCTTTTGTTGGTTTGATGTATCACATTGATTCATTTGCGAATATTGAACCAGCCCTGTAACCCAGGAATGAATCCCACTTGATCTTGGTGGAGAATTCTTTTTATGTGCTGTTGAAATTGATTTGCAAGTATCTTGTTGAGGATTTTTGCATCTCTATTCATCAAGGATATTGGCCTGTAGTTCTCCGTTTTTGCTGGGTCTCTGTCTGGCTTGGAAATCAAAGTGGTGCTGGCTTCATAAAATGAGTCCAGAAGTTTTCCTTCGATTTCTATTTTTTTGGAATAGTTTGAGAAGAATGGGTATTAATTCTGTTTTAAATGTCTGGTAGAATTCCCCAGAGAAGCTATTTGGCCCAGGGCTCTTATTTGTTGGGAGATTTTTGATAACTGATTCGATTTCCTCACTTGTTATTGGTCTGTCCAGGTTTTCTATCTCTTCCCGTATGAATTTTGGTAGTGAGTATGTGTTTAGGAATTTGTCCATTTTTCTAAGTTGTCCAGTTTCTTGGCATATAGTTTTTCATAGTATACCCTGATAATTGCTTGTATTTCTGAGGTGTTGGTTGTAATCAGTCCATTTTCATTCATGATTTTGTCTATTTGGGTGCTCTCTCTTTTCTTTTTGAGAGGCCTGGCTAGAGGTTTGTCAATTTTGTTTACTTTTTCAAAAAACCAACTCTTGGTTTCATTGATCTGTTCAACTGTTTCTTTGGTTTCTGTATTGTTTATTTCTGCCCTGATTTTTATTATTTCTCTTCTCCTGGGTTTGGGGTGCTCTTGTTGCTCTCCCTCTAGTTCCTTTAAGTGCGCTGTTAGATTTTGCACTTGCCCTTTTTCTAATTTCTTGAAGTAGGCCTGGAGAGCAATGTACTTTCCTCTTAGGACTGCCTTTGCCACATCCCATAGAGTTTGGATTGTTGTATTTTCACTTTCTTTTGTATCCATATATTTTTAAATTTCTGCTCTAATTGCCTGATTGGCTCATTCACTTTTTAGTAGGGTGTTCTTTAACCTCCATGTTTTTGGAGGTTTTTCAGACTTCTTCCTGTGATTGATTTCAAGTTTCATAGCATTGTGATCTGAAAGTGTGCTTGGGATGATGTCAGTTCTTTTATATTTATTGAGGGCTGCTTTCAGTCCCAGTATGTGATCTATTTTGGAGAATGTGCCATGTGCACTTGAGAAGAAAGTGAATTCCATGGCCTCAGGATGTAGAGTTCTAAATATATCTGTCAGATCCATCTGGTCCAACATGTCATTTAAGTCCATTGTGTCTTTAGTGATTTTCTTTCTGGTTGATCTATCCATTGCTGTAAGTGGAATATTACAGTCCCCTGCTATTAGCACGTTCTTATCGATAAGAGTGTTTCTCTTTGTGTTTAATTGTTTTATGTATTTAAGTGCTTCCATATTCGGTGCATAGACATTTATAATTGTCAGTTCTTCCTGATGGATAGATGCTGTAATTATTATATAATGCCCTTCTGCATCCCTTGTTATTGTCTTTAATTTAAAGTCCAGTTTGTCTAAGTATATCTACTCCAGCTTTTTTTTTTTTTTACTTCCAATAGCATGATATTTCTCCATCCCCTTACTTTCAACCTGAAGGTGTCCTCCAGTCTAAAATGAGTTTCTTGTAGACAGCAAATAGATAGATTTTGTTTTTTTTATCCATTCTGCTATCCTTTCTCTTTTGATTGGGGCATTTAGTCCATTTACATTCAGCGTTTTTGAAAAATATGAGTTTAGAGTCATCATGTCATTTATGGGATTTATGCTTGTTGTGATGTCTCTGGTATCTTGTGTTCCTTAAAATTTCCCTCAGAGAGTCCCCCTCAGGATTTCGTCTAGGGCTGGTTTAGTGGCAACGAATTCTTTCAATTTTTATTTGGAAAGACTTTGATCTCTCCTTCTATTCTGAATGACCGGCTTGCTGGATAGAGGATTCTTGGCTGTATATTTTTTCTGTTCATCACATTGAAGATCTCCTGTCATTCCTTTCTGGCCTGCCAAGTTTCAGTAGATAGGTCTGTCACCACTCTGATAGGTTTCCCTTTGTATGTTAGGGCCCTTTTATTCCTAACTGCTTTCAGAATTCTCTCTTTGTCCTTATATTTTGCCAGTTTCCCTATGTTATGTCGTGCAGAAGATCAATTCAAGTTACGTCTGAGGGGAGTTCTCTGTGCCTTTTGGATTTCAACGTCTGTTTCCTTCCCAGATTGGGGAAGTTCTGTGCTATAATTTGTTCCAGGACTCCTTCAGCGCCTTTCCCTCTCTCTTCCTCTTATGGAATTCCTATGATACGGCAATTATTCCATTTGACTGTATCTCTGAGTTCTCAAACTGTCCTTTCGTGTTCCTGGATCAGTTTATGTCTCTTTTTCTCAGCTTCCTCTTTTTCTATAATTGTGTCTTCTAAATCACTTATTCTCCTTTCTGCCTCTTCAATCCGTGCATTGGACGCCTCCATTTTATTTTGCATCTCATTTATAGCATTTTTTAATTCATCACAACTATTTTTAGGCTCCATAGTCTTTGTAGCAATAGTTTCTCTGATGTCCTCCATGCCTTTTTCAAGCCCAGCGATTAATTTTATGACTATTGTTCTAAAATCTTGTTCAGTTATTTTGCATATATCTATTTTCAGCAGTTCTTTAACTGTCAGTTCTTCCTGGAATTTCTTTGGAGGAGAACTCTTTCATTTCGTCATTTTGGTTAGCTTTCTCTCTCTTGTTAGTTTTAAAAGCTTGTTATGCACTCTGCATCTGTGAGTGCTGCTGTACCAAAGAAGGCTCTTTGACTGTCCAGTGCCTGTTCGTTCAGAAAGTTTTCTTTGAATGGTATTTCTTGGTCTCGTTGAGACCTTGGTTATTTTATTTTCCTACTCATAGTGATATTTGGGACTCTCCACCATGTGTACTTTGTCTTGTTTCTTGAGGTAGCTCTGGAAAAGAGGACAGACAGACACACAGGGAGCAAAGGCACACAAACGCACAGTCAAATCCAACAAACACGCAAACCAAAAGGGATAATGCAAAAGAAAAAAGAGGAAGGAGGGAAGGCAAATAATAAGAAATAAAAATACATAAAAAGGAAAAAAAGAAGAAACCCAATAGACAAAGCACAGTCTAAAGCATATAACCAGATTTCCCAGCTACAAGTAAATAGCTGGGTGTGTGCAGTGTTGGTGGAAGAGCATAGAGAAAGAGAGAAATGACAGGGCGGGGATGAAGCGAAATTGGAAATGAAATGAGCAGGCAGAAGGAATAAGAGGCTTTTTTCAAAGAGCAAAAGAGTGGAATATGGTTGGAGAAGAGGCGAAAGAAATCATGATGATGCTCTCCAGAGAAGCTATATAGTCTGATTACTCCAGAGAGAAAGAGATGAAAAAGTAGGTAGGTGTAGAATTTACATCTAGAGAATGGATTAAATGTGACTGTTTAAGCAAGCCAGTGACCAGAATTGGTCTAGCCCTGGCTCTGGTAAAAAAAAAAAAAAAAAAANGGCTGCAAAAAAAAAAAAAAAAAAAAAAAAAAAAAAAAAAAAAAAAAAAGGAGGAGGGCAGCTCTCTAGCAGGGGTGGGCGTGGTTTGGTCCAGTGCGTCCCACGGAGTCCTGCCTTGGCGGTTGTGGGGAGAAGAGTGGCGGCACCCCAGTCTCTTCTTGAACCAAGCATTGCAACTCACTCTTTTGAGTGTGTAATCTCCCTGTGCCGGTGGCATAGCCAAGGTGGGCCGTGCTCTGTATCCCAGGCCACGCCTCGTTTCCAGATCTCTGTCCCCGCGCCCCATTGAAATTGCCCGAAATATAAACTCACAGGTGAGCCCCTCAGAGCAGTTTCAAGCCTCTCACCTCCCCCCGGGGATTGAGCCGGAAGCTGCTGCTCCCATCTACTCCAGGTCGGACTGGCGAGTGAGGAGCAGTTTCTCTGGGGGTCCCCTGGGATGAGTGTCCTGCCTAGGGCTAGCTGGAGAGCAGGAAACTGGATCCCTCTGTGTCCCGAGCGGAGGTTTTTCTCTTCTCTAGCGACAGGGACAGTGTCTTGAGCAGTTTTGGCCACTCTCTTTCCCCCTAGACTCACTGCGGCTCCCCGCAGAGTGGGATCCCCCCCTCCCCCACCCCGTGTCTCTGGTCCTGGCCCGATTTTATCTTCCCCAGTTCTCACTCACGCTATAAGGTTTTCTCAGGGGACTCTGTCTCCTTTTCCTCCCAAACTCCTGGATTCTGTAAATGTTCCTATGGCTTCAGGCCTTCTCTGTGTGAGAGTTGGGGGCAAGTGAAATGTATGGAGCCCCCTACTTCTCTGCCATCTTGCCTCCCTACCTATCTGATTGTACTCCTGTTGCCTGTACTTAAGTGGTTTATCTGATAAATCATTGCTGAAAATAATGTCATGAAGCTTTTTCTCTGTTTTCTATTAGAAATTTTATGTTTTGTTTTAATTGTCAAGTTAACATACAGTGTAGTCCTGTCTTCAGGAATAGATTGTTGTGATTCATCACTTACATACAACACCCAGTGCTCCTCAAAACAAGTGCCCTCCTCAATGCCCATCACCCACCTCCTCCACTCTCCCCAACCTCCCACCCCCATCAGTCTTCAGTTTGATCTTTGTATTTAAGAGTCTCTTATGTTTTGCCTCCCTCTCTGTAGCTTATTTTTCCTTCCCTTCCCCTTTCTGTTGAGTTTCTCAAATTCTGGATATGACTGAAATCATATATCTGTCTTTCTCTAACTGACTAATTTCACCGAGCATAATACCCTCCAGTTCCATCCACATTGTTGCAAATGACAAGATTTCATTCTTTTTCATTGCTAAGGAGTATTCTATTGCATATACATACCACTTCTTCTTAATCAATTCATCAGTTGATGGACATTTAGGCTTTTTCCATAATGTGCCTGTTGTTGAAGGTGCTTCTGTAAATATTGGGGTACATGTGCCCCTATGAATCAGCACTCTTGTATCATTTGGATAAATTCCCAGTAGTGATATTGCTGGGTCATAGGGTAGTTCTATTTTTAATTTTGTGAGCAACCTCCACCCTGTTTTCCAGAGTGGCTGCACCGGTTTGCATTCCCATGAACGGTGAAGGTGGGTTCCCCTTTCTCCACATCCTCTCCAGCATCTGTTGTTTCCTGAGTTGTTAATTTTAGCCATTCTTACTAATGTGAGGTGGTAACTTAGTGTGGTTTGGATTTGTATTTTCCTGGTGATGAGCCATGTTGAGCATTTTTTCATGTGTCTGCCATCTGGATGTCTTCTTTGGAAAAGTGTCTATTCATGTCTTCTGCCCATTTCTTCACTGGATTATTTGTTTTTTGTATGTGGAGTTTGGTGAGTTTTTTAGAGATTTTGGATATTAACCCTTTGTCCTATATGTTATTTGCAAATATCTTCTCCCATTCTGTTGGTTGCCTTTTAGTTTTTGTTGATTGTTTCCTTTGTTGTGCAGAAACTTTTTATCTTGATGAGATCCCAGTGATTCACATTCTTTTTATTTCCTTTGTGTTCAGAGAAATATCAAGTAAGAAGTTGCTGCAGCCAAGGTCAAAGAGGTTGCTGCCTGTTTTCCTTTAGGATTTTGATGGTTTTCTGTCTCACATTTAGGTCTTTCATCCATTTTGAATTTATTTTTGTGTGCGGTGTAAGAAAGTGGTCCGGTTTCATTCTTCTGCATGTTGCTGTCCAGTTTTCCCAGCACCGTTTGCTAAAGAGACTGTCTTTTTTCCATTGGATTCTCTTTCTTGCTTTGTCGAAGGTTAGTTGGCCATATATTTGTAGGTCCATTTTTAGGATCTCTGTTTTACTCCATTGGTCTATGTGTCTGTTTTTGTGCCAGTACCATACTGTCTTGATGATTACAGCTTTGTAATAAAAGCTGAAGTCTGGGATTATGATGCCTCCGGCTTTGATTTTCCTTTTCAACAATACTTTGGCTATTGGGGGTCTTTTTTGGTTCTATACAAGTTTTAGGATACTTTATTCTAGGTCTGTGAAGAATACTAGTGTGATTTTGATTCGAATTGCCTTGAATTTGTAGATTGCTTTGGGTAGTATTGACATTTTAACAATGTTTGTTCTTCCAATCCATAAGCATGGAATATTTTTCCATTTCTTTGTGTCTTCTTCAATTTCTATCGTGAGTTTCTATAGTTTTCATCATCAGATCTTATATCTGTTTGGTTAGGTTTATTCCTAGGCATTTTATGGTTTTTGGTGTAATTGTAAATAGGATAGGTTCCTTGAGTTCTCTTTCTGCTACTTCATTATTGGTGTATAGAAATGCAACTGATTTTTATACACTGATTTTATATCCTGCGACTTAGCTGAATTCATGTATCAGTACAGCAATTTCTTGGAGTTTTTTGAGTTTTCCATGTAGAGTATCATGTCATTTCTGAAAAGTAAATGTTTGAAATCTTCTTTGCCAATTTGGATGCCTTTTATTTCATTTTATTGTCTAATTGCTGAGGCTAGGACTTCCAACACTATGTTAAACAACAGTGATGAGAGTGGACATCCCTGTCGTGTTCCTGATCTCGGGAAAGCTCTTGGTTTTTCCCAACTGAGGATATTAGCTGTTTTGATTTTTATGATGTTAAGGTATGTTCTTCTATCTGATTTTCTTGAGGGTTTTTTTTTTTAAAGAAAGGATACTATATTTTGTCAAATGCTTTTTCTGCATCTTTTGAGGGAATCATACGGTTCTTATCCTTTCTTCTATTAATGTAATGTATCATGTTGATTTATTTGCGAATATTGAACCAGCCTTGCAGCCCAGGAGTGAATCCCGCTTGATCATGGTATCAGATCTTTTAATGTACCGTTAAATTTGATTTGCCTGTATCTTGCTGAGAATTTTTACATCCATGTTCCTCAGGGATATTGACCAGTAATTCTCCTTTTTTGTGAGGTCTCTGTCTGGTTTGGGAATCAAGGTAATGTTGGCTTCATAGCATGAGTCTGGAAGCTTTCCTTCCATTTCTATTTTTTAGAACAGCTTGAGAAGAATAGGCATTAACTCTGCTCTAAATGTCTGGTAGAGTTCCCCCAGGAAGCCATCTGGCCCGGGACTCTCATCTGTTGGGAGATTTCGATAACCGATTCAATTTCTTTACTTGTTCTGGTCTGCTCAAATTTTCTATTTATTTCTTTTGAGTTTTGGTAGTATGTGAGTGTCTAGGAATTTGTCCATTTCTTCCAGATTGTCCAGCTTCTTGGCATATAATTTTTCATAGTGTTCTCTAGTAATTGTATTTGTGTGGTGTTGTGATCTCTCCTCTTACATTCATGATTTTATCTAGTTGGGTCCTCCTATTTTTTTTTTTTTTTTTGAGAAGTTTGGCTAAGAGTTTATCAGTTTTTTTATTATTACTATTATTTTTATCAATTTTGTTTATTTTTCAAAAAACCAGCTCTTAGGTTTACTACTTTTTTTTTTTTCATTCTGTATTGTTTATTTCTGTTCTAATCTTTTTTATTTCTTCTGCTGGCTTTGGGCTGGCTTTGCCGCTTTCTAGTTCCTTTAGGTGTGACATTAGGTTCTGTATTTAGGACCTTACTTGCTTCTTGAGATAGGCCTGTATTGCAATGTATTTTCCTCTTAAGGACAACCTTTGCTGCATCCCAATGGATCTGGACTGTCCTGCCTTCCTTTTCATTTGCTTCCATATATTTTTAAATTTCTTCTTTAATTTCCTGGTTGACTCGTTCATTCTTTAGTAGGATGTTCTTTAACCTCCATGTATTTGTGGGCTTTCCAAATTTTTTCTTGTGGTTAATTTCAAGTTTCATAGTGTTGTCATCTGAAAATATGCATATGATCTCAGTCTGTTTATATTTGTTGAGGACTGTTTTGTACTTGTTGAAAATTGTTTTGTGACCTAAAGCTATGTGCTCTATTTTGGAGAATGTTCCATGTGCCCTCAAGAATAATGTATATTCTGCTGCTTTGGGATGAAAAGTTCTAAATATAGCTGTTAAGTCCATCTGGTCCAATGTGTCATTCAGAGCCATTGTTTCCCTATTGATTTACTGCCTAGATGATCTGTCCATTGCTGCAAGTGGAATATTAAAGTCCCCTACAATCACAGCATTATTATCTATACATTTATTTATGTTTGTGATTAAGTGTTTTATATATTTGGGTGCTGCCACACTGATGGCATAAACATTTACAATTGTTAACTCTTCTTGATGGATAGACCCCTTAATGATGATATAATGCCCTTCTTCATCTCTTGTTACGGTCTTTTCTTTTGACATCCAGTAGTGTGATAGATGGTTCTCCATTCCCTCACTTCCAATCTGCAGGTCTCCTCAGGTCTAAATTGAGCCTCTAGTAGGCAGCATATAGATGGGTCTTGGTTTTTTAATTCATTCTCATACTCTGTGTCTTTTGATTAGGGCATTTAGTGCATTTACATTCAGATTATTGAAAGGTACAGATTTAGTGTCATTCATGCATGTGATGATATCTCTGGTTCTTTGTAGTTTTTGCTGCTTTCCACTCACAGAGTCCCCCTTAGGGTCTCCTGAAGGGCTGGTTTAGTGGTCATAACTCCTTTAGTTTTTGTTTGTCTTGGAAAGCCCTTCTCCCTCCTTCTATTCAGAATCACAGCCTTGCTGGATAATGCATTCTTGGCTGCATTTTTTTTCCTATTCAGCATATTGAATATTTCCTGCCACTCCCTTCTGGCCTGCTAGGTTCCAGTGGACAGGTTTGCTACTACCCTCTGTGACTACTTTTGTAGGTTATGGCCCGTTTGTCCCTAGCTGCTTTCAGAATTCTCTCTTTATCTTTGTATTTTGCCAGTTTCACTATTGTATGTTATGCTGTTGACCTGTTTTTTATTTTGAAGGGAGTTCTCTGTGCCTCCTGGACTTGGATGTCTGTTTTCTTCATCCAGATTAGGGAAGTTCTCAGCTATAATTTGTTGAAATAACCCTTCTGCTCCTTTCTCTCTCTCTTCTGGAACTCCTGTGATATGGATATTATTTCATTGTATTGAATCACTTAGGTCTCTAATTCTCCCCTCATGGTCTTGTAATTTCTTTGCCCTCTTTTTTTCAGCTTTGTCATTTTCCATAATTTTATCTTCTATTTCACCTATCCTCTCTTCTGCTTCTTCCATCCTTGCTGTCACTGCGTTTAGTTTATTTTGCACCTCATTTACAGAATATCTTAATTCATCATGACTATTTCTTAGTTCTTTGGGGTCTAGGCAGCAATAGATTCTCTGCTGACTTCTATGCTTTTTTCAAGCCCATTTATTAGTCTTATCACTATTTTCTAAATTCTTGTTCAGATAGATTGTTCATATTCATTTTGAGCAATTCTGTATCATTTCTTCCTGGAATTTCTTTTGAGGAGAATTCTTCCATTTCATCATTTTGGCTCACTTTCTGTCTTTTACATGTTTTAATAGCTTGTCATACACTGTCCAGGACCTGGCACTTCAGGAAGTGTTTTTGGGGTGTGTTGCATCTACCCTGTTGTTGCATCTTTGGCTGTTCTATCCCACTTTTTGTAGTGGTGGATTGTTTGGACCTTCCATCAGGTGTGCTTTGATTTGTTTGTTGAAGTAACCCAGGAAAAAAGGAAAAAAAGCCGGTGAACCTTATCTCGTACAAAGAGAGAAATGAAAGGGGTAAAAAAAAAAAGAAGAAAAAAAAAAAGACCAGGCAGAGAATCAAAGAAACTATAGGCTTAATCCAGAGAGAGAGAGAGACAGAGAGACAGAGAGAGAGAGGAAAATAAAGAAGAAAGAGATACAGAAAAGCTTTAAAAAGACTAGAATAAAAATGCCTAATTAAACAAATGAACACCTAGAACAGAAAGGAAAAAAGTGTGTACACACACACAAATACATGTATATGTAAATATATAAAAAATAAGAATTGACCAAAAAAATCAAATCAGAAACTATGAGCCTGATTCCAAAGGGAAGGAAAAAAAATCAAAGTAAAAGTAAAAAGTAAAAAGAAGGGAAAAGAGAAGAAAAAATAATAATAATAAAATTTAAAACAAACCAGACTATGTACAAAACCACAGGATAGTTGTCTGTTGGTGCCTGGGATCAGTGGCTGTGCTGGTCTCCAGGATAGTCAGTCTGGTTTGGAGAGTGTCAGTCTCACTCTGGTAGAAAAGCAGTTATCAGGCGTGGAGGGGTTGGGTTTGGTGTAAGTGGGTCCTGCCTCCACTGGAGGCCATTGTCCTGTCCCTGAAACTTCATTGTGTTGATAATGGGGGCGGGGAATGGCGACACCCAGTTCTCTCCTACCCACACTGGATGTCTCAAACCATGCTATTCAAGCTGCCCTCAGAGTAGTGTGGGCAGTCTGCCTGCCCAGCTCCACAGTCTTGTGCGCTTCCTAGGCACTCAGCTGGGATGAAAACTCCCTGACTTAAAGGATCCTGTATCACGTGCACCTGTTCTGGGGTGATACCATCCAGGTGCCCCTAGAATATTTTACTTATTATTTTTTTATTGTGATTTACAATGATGATCATTCATCATGTTTTACACAATAGAACTGGCATGCACCACTTGTTAATATTGTAAAATGCAATTCTTCATTTATAAGTGCTATATTTGTTTTGCAATTCTGGACTCTGATTTTTTTAGATTATCCATCAGATATGCTTGGTTTGGATTACTTAGTATTGTAATATACTATCTGACCTTCAGCATTTATTTATATGAAGTATATAGAAAATTATAATACTTCTTATCAGTTATGAGAAATGTATTTACTGCTAATCGGTATGTGCTTTGGGGTCATGGTGGAAAAGTACTGTGTCTTAGAACAAATGTGAGCAAGGATGTGGAGAAAAAGGAACGCTCTTGCACTGTTTGTGGGAATGCAAAATGGTACAGCTACTGTGGAAAAAAATATGGAGGTTCCTCAGAAAGTTAAAAATAGAGCTGCCTGCCTGGGGCGCCTGGGTGGCTTAGTCGGTTAAGCGTCCGACTTTCGCTTAGGTCATGATCTCGCAGTTCGTGGGTTCGAGCCCCGCGTCAGGCTCTGTGCTGACTGCCGGCTCAGAGCCTGGAGCCTGTTTCAGTCTGTGACTCCCTCTCTCTGACCCTCCCCTGCTCACGCTGTCTCTCTCTCTCTCCTAGAAATAAATAAAACATTAAAAAAAAATTAAAAAAAAAAAAATAGAGCTGCCTAGGGCGCTTAGGTGGCTCAGTCAGTGGAGTATCCGACTTTGGCTCAGGTCATGATCTCATGGTTTGTGGGTTTGAGCCCATTTCAGACTGCTCTGCGCTGACAACTCAGAGCCTGAAGCTTGCTTCAGATGCTTTATATCCCTGTCCCTCTATCCCTCCCCTGTTCGTGCTCTGTCTCTCAAAAATGAATAAACATTAAAAAAAACAATCCTACAATCTCATAATCACACTACTATTTACCCAAACATTACAAAAGCACTAATTCAAAGGGATACACGTACCTCTATGTCAATAGCATTATTTATGATAGCCAAATTATGGCAGCAGCCCAGGTGTACAGCTAGATGAACAGATAAAGAATACACACCATGGCATATTATTCAGCCATAAAAGAATGAAATCTTGCCATTTACAACCACATGGATGGAGCTAGAGAGTATAATGCTCAGTGAACTAAGTCTGTCAGAGAAAGACAACCATATGATTTCACTCATATGTGGATATTAAGAAACAACGCAAATAAGCAAAGGGAAAAAAAAGGACAAGCCAAGAAACACTTTTTTTTTTTAAAGTTTAAGAGAGAGAGAAAAAGAGACCAAGTGGGAAAGAAAGAGGGAGAGAGAGAATCCCAGGCACACTCTACACTGTCAGTGCAGAGCTTGATGCAGGGCTCGAACTCACAAACCATGAGATCATGACCTGAGCTGAAGCCAGACACTTAACCAATTGAGCCACCCAGGGGCCCCAAGAAACAGACTGCTAACTACAGAGAACAAACTGATGGTACTAGAGGGGAGGAGGGTGGGGTGAAGGTTAAAGAGGTGATGAAGATTAGGGAGCACACTTGTTCTGATGAGCACTGGGTGTTATACGGAATTGTTGAATCTCTTTATTATACCCCTGAAACTAATAGAACACTGTATGTTAACTATACTGGAATTTAAAAAGAAAGAAAAATATCCTTTCTTTGAGAGCTAACATAATTTTGTATAGCATGAGTGTTTTTGTCATTGAGTGTTTAAACTAGACTATCCTAATTTGTATTACAGATGAGCACTCTTTAGTAAAAAAAAAAAACTGTTCCTTTAGGTATTCCTAAAATTCTGAAGATCATGGAAAAGTTTTATAACTGTGTTCAGTACAAGTATTACTTTTGTGGTGATGTTATGCTTTCCATATGTAACATTTGTTTGCAAACTGTAATTAACAGGATACCTCTGGCTCTTTATATTTTGTAGATGTTTCTCCTACACATGTGATCAAGAAATTACAACCAAAGGAGAACAGTAATACAGGAGAAGTATTCCAGGCAGTGATGTTGGAAAGGCACGAAGGTCATGAAATCAAAGATTTTTACTTCGGGGAAATCCGGAAAAGTATGCATGACTTTGAGTGGCCATGGAGAGATGATGAAGTAAGTTACAAAGACGTGCCTGTGACCCATAAACACAGTCTCCCTGATAGAAGAGATCAACATGGTACAATGGAGGCAGGAAACAAGCCTGTTGTCAATAGGCTTGGATTCAGGTTTCAGGATAAACGGGACACGTTTCATACTGAAGGAAAAATGTATGCATGTAATCAAGTTGATACGTGTGTTAACACTGGTTCCTCAGTTTCACCATTTCAAGAAATTTCTCCTAGTGTCCAAACCAATATCTCTAATGAACATGGGAATGATTTTATTCACCCTTCAACACTGACACAGATGAAAAATCACATGGGGAAAAGCCTTACAAATGTCATGACTGCGGCAAAACCTTTAATCAGGGCTCACACCTCACTAGACATCAGAGAATTCATACAGGAGAGACACCATATAAATGTGACATATGTGGGAAGCTCTTCAGTCAAAATTCAAATCTTGCAAGTCATCAGGGAATCCGTACTGAAGAGAAACCTTACAAATGTAATGAGTGTGGCAAAGCCTTTAGTAAAAATTCACACCTTGCTAATCACCAGATAATACACACTGGAGAGAAACCCTACAGATGTAATGAGTGTGGCAAAGCCTTTAGTGTATGTTCAAGCCTGACGAACCATTGGTTAATCCATACTGGAGAGAGGCCTTACCAGTGTAATGGATGTGGCTAGGCTTTCTGCCAAAGTTCCAAACTGGTAAAACATCACAGAATATACTGTGAGAGTATACTGGAGAGAAACCACACAAATGTGATGAGTGTGGTAAAGCTTTTATTCAAAGTTCAAGCATAGTTGACCATCAGAAAAGTCATACTGGAGAGAAACCATACAAATGTAATGTGTGTGGTAAAGCCTTTATCATGCATTCAAGCCTAATAAACCATCAGGTAATGCATACTGGAGAAAAGCCTTATAAATGTAATAAATGTGACAAGGCTTTTATCAAGCATTCACACCTTAGGAATCATGACAGAGTTCATACTGGAGAGAAGCCATACAAATGTATTGAATGTGGCAAGGCCTTCAGACAATGGTCTGACCTCAGGATTCACCAATGAATTCATGCTGGAGAGAAACCTTTCAAATGCCATGTGTGTGGCAAAGCCTTTACTCAGGGCTCACACTTGACTAAACATCAGATAATCCATACTGGAAAGAAACCATATAAATGTGATATATGTGGGAAGGTCTTCGGTCAGAATTCACACTAGCAGTTCATCAGAGAATCCATATTGGAGAGAAACCTTACAAGTGGAGTGACTGTGGTAGAGCCTTTAGTGTGCAGTCCAGCCTAACATCATCAGGTAACCCATACTGGAAAGAAACCTTACCAATGTAATGAATGTGGTAAGGCCTTTACCAAGCACTCACACCTTAGGCATCATGGAAGAAATCATACTGGAGAGAAGCCATATGCATGTGTTGAATGTGGCAAGACCTTTCGGCAATGGTCTGACATCAGGATTCACCAAGGGATTCATGCCAGAGAGAAATCTTTCAAATGTAATGAATGTGGCAAAGCCTTTACTCAAGGCTCATGCCTCAGTACACCTTAAGTAATCCATATTGGAGAGAAACCATATAAATGTGATGTATGTGGCAAGGTCTTCAATCAAAATTCACACCTCACAAGTCATTGGAGAATCCATGCTGGAGAGAAACGTTACAAGTGCAACGAGTGTGGCAAGTTCTTCAGTCAAAATTCACACCTTGTAAATCACCGGAGAATCCATACAGGCGAGAGACCTTACAAATGTAGCGAGTGTGGCAAATCCTTCAGTGTCCATGCAAGCCTAAGTAAACATCAGGTAATCCATACAGGCGAGAGACCTTACAAATGTAATGAGTGTGGCAAAGCTTTTAACAGGGGTTCACACCTTAGACTTCATGAGAAAATTCATACTGGAGAAAAGCCATACAAATGTATTGAATGTGGAAAGGCTTTTAGACAATGGTCTGACCTCAGGATTCACTGAAGAATTCATTCTGGAGAGAAACTCTACAAATGCCATGAGTGTGGCAAAACCTTTACTCGAGGTTCACACCTCACCAGTCATCAGATCATCCATACTAGAGAGAACCTTACAAATGTACTGAATGTGGCAATGCTTTTAGGTATTGCCTTAAACCCAGGGTTCACCAAATAGTTCATACTTAGAAATGCAACAAATGTGGGAAAGTTTTAAATTAGTACTCTTCACTATGACTAAGTATCCTGGAGAGAAACCACACAGATGTAATGTGTGTGGCAAGGATTTTACCCAAAGATCAAAAGTTGGGGAACATACCAGGTTAACACCTTATAAATGTAATGAGTGTGGCAAAGTTCTTAGCTTGAGTTCCAAGTATATTACAATATAGTCCATGTTGAAGGGAAACCATGTAAATGTTTGTGGCAGAGCCATTTTCCATGTCTTACAATGAGATCAGAATATATAACTTTCAGAGAAACCACACAAAACTGTGCGTGCTAAGGCTTTTGCCCCAAAGTCAAAACTGTGAAACATCAGAGGATTTATATTGGAGAGCCACCTTACAAATGTAAAGAATGTCATCAAGTTTTCATTAAATGATCATGCCTTTGGAGGAATGAGAGAATTTATGCAGGGGAAACTATACCAAATATGCTGAATATGGAAATACCTTTAAGAAACTGTGTGTCCTCAGGATTCACCAACAAATTCATATTGGGGAGATTCCTTGCAAATCCTTACAAATTTGATAAATATTTTGACCAATTTACAGGAAGGACCACAAATGCAAGAATCCAGGAAGAACTAGATGCAGCTGGAATAACTAAGTCTTTAGGTCTCAGAGATTAACCTGAAATGTTCCACACTGCATATTAATTATGTCAAAAATTGTTACCTGTATCATGGGAATAAGGACATGAGTGGAAGTAGCTCATGATTTTCTGTGTATATTTATCTGACTTTTCTTCAAAAGGCTTCATTAAAGCCTCGTATTTCTGAGTTTTACCCTCAAGACTGAAATCTGTTGATCTTAAGCCATCCTTACAGGCCTTACCTGACCGTCTCTGAGGAGGAATCATAAAATAAAGGAGCCTGCTTCATTGGGTGGGACTCATTCATATCCGTGTTCTCTGGAACAACAAGGACACGGAGTTATCAGATTCAGTTTTGTGTGAATTTGCAAAACCACCCTAAAAGTCGTCATGCTTGTTATGTTCAGGGCAATCTTCTTTAGGTAGACCCTTCTCTAGCTGAGTTACAGGGACTGGCCTTTTTGTGAGAGGATAGGGATAGTTGGTTTAATCAGGACTGATTATGTGGTAGAAACCTTGCAGGGGAAGATAGTAATAGCTCTTCTATACTATCAGTGACAAATTGATGGATCATTAATGCCATTCCCTTTTCTTGGAAAATGAAAGGAGCAGTTATGAGTTGAATCCAAAGAACCAGAACAGTAAGTGCATGATTAATACTAAACTCCTGCCATTACATTTTGCTACTGTTTCTTTTTTCAGAATGTATCACAAGTCTCATGTTTTCATCAATAAAGTTTAAGTCATTTTCCCCCATAACCCTGAAGGGGTTGTGTTCTTTTTCCAACACAGTTTTATCCCATCTCTGTAGAGTACTTGGTAACACATACTAACAAGCCACCATTAGGCTCTCAAGGTTGAAGGGACCTATAATAATTTCTTTCCATGATGGAATTAAAAAACAGACAGTTTGAGGATTCTATACTTACACATTTACTTCAGTTATTCTTTCCATACTCTGCCCCAGGATATTTATGTAGTTATAATGAAATGCCATAGCGGTGCAAGTTCAAGACTCTGATCCCCTAAAACCTGCCCCCCATTCATAAATCTGCACCATATGATTTTATTTCTTCATGTGTTTTGTGCCCAAATGGAACCCATTCTTTGCACCATGATTTAAATAACATGAAAACATTTGGAACATAGTACACATGGAAAATTCAGAAATAAAATAATTTCAGAATTAAAGCTAAAAATAATCATTTTGATCTTGGAGCACTCAAGGAATAGTTTAAGATGAACAGTATCCAATAGGAAAATTTGATAAACTAGAAATTTCACATATTCATCCTCCAACACATTTTTTGTTAGTTTTCACTTGTGGCTGTCCACTGGAACAGATGGAACTAACCAACGTTGGGTTTGGATATTGAGACTGGTGGTGCCATGCACTAAAAGTGTTACGAGAATATATGTAATTAAGATTTCTGGGGAGAGCACTGACTTCCAAGCTGGTCAACAAATGGCTTGAGGGAATGGGGAATGGTGAGTGGTTTGTTGTGTTTTAGGTGGCTACTGGGTGGAGCTGGAAGGGAGGGTGCTGCCTTTCATTTGAATGTCCAGCTGCCACCAAAGGAAGGAGCACCAAGGCTTTTCTCCCAGCTTGCCCAGGTGGGCAGAAGTGATGGTGAGGCTTAAAAGGGGTCAGTAGTCAACCACCAAAAAATGGATACTCTTTAATAATACACTGAATATGGGGCACCTGGGTGGCTTAGTCAGTTAAGCGTCTGACTTCGGCTCAGGTCATGATTTCACGGTTCGTGGGTTCGAGTCCCGCGTCCGGCTCTGTGCTGACAGCTCAGAGCCTGGAACCTGCTTCAGATTCTGTGTCTCCCTCTCTCTTTGACCCTCCCCTGTTCACGCTGTCTCTCTCTCTCTCAGAAATAAATAAAACATTAAAAATTTTAAAAAAATGATACACTGAATATTTATTCTTGAAACTCCTGATTTCTTGATTGGGAAAGACAAGATTTTCTTCATGCTAATTTATTTTTTTTATTTTTTAAAATGTTTATTTGTGTGTGTGTGAGAGAGAGACAGTGTGAGCAGGGGAGGGTCGGAGAGAGAGGGAGATGCACAATCTGAAGCAGGCTCCAGGCTCTGAGCTGGCTGTCAGCACAGAGCCCGATGTGGGGCTCGAACCCATGAACTGCGAGATCATGACCTGAGCGGAAGTCAGACACTTAACTGACTGAGCCACCCAGATGCCCCTCTTCATGCTAATTTATTACATTCCTTTTCCTCGTGTACACCTAGGTTCCATGGAATAATGTGCTTGTTGAAATGCTTANACTCCCTCTCTCTCTGACCCTCCCCTGCTCATGCTGTCTCTCTCTCTCTCTCCTAGAAATAAAAAACATTTAAAAAAATTAAAAAAAAAGATTTTTATGCTAATTTAATGAAAATGTTTGGAAATGTATATTAGATAATAAATATTACTAAACAAACTCACTAGAGGAGCAGTTTTCCAGAGGATTTTAAAATGTTAATTTCAGATTATGGTCTTGAGCAATTCATTCCATAGTTCATTTTCAACTGTAATAAAATTTCATTTCTTACACAATTTTCCCTTACCATGATCTTTTCCTTCCACACATTGTGACCCAGATTGTATGTTTCATTTACCTTTTTTCCCATTTTATTCCAAGAGATACATAGATCACTCTGTTGTTTGGAGACTTTTTTGACATGAAAATGCACATGAGGCAGTGATGGGTACAAAGTAGGTGCTAAATCTGAAGAGTTCCTTCATGTCTTAAGTGAAATAACTTGAAACATCTGAACTGTAGTAAGTAGTTGGCTGTGGTCTGGTGCTTGGAAATCAAGTGTGTGGAGGTTAACAAGCACCTAGTGAAGTAAATGAATAATAATGATGAATAAGATAGAAAGTCCCCAAGAGTCCAACCCCAGTGTCTGGTAAAATAATCTGCATTGTCAAGTGCCTGGAGGTCATCTGCTATTTCCCAGTTACTGATCCCTCTCTTCAGATCCAGACAACTCTGCACTAGAACATGGGTTCATATTACTTATACTTTATTTTTTATGCAATCATACATGGTATTGTTTTTAAGTAGGTTTCACGCCCAACTCTGAGCCCAGTGCACGGCTTGAACTCCTGACCCTGAGATCAAGACCTGAGCTGAGTTCAAAAGTCAAACACTTAACCAACTGAACCACCCAGGCACCCTGGTATTGTATTTTTTAAATTTCAGTTTCAAGGTGTAAATTGCTAGTATATAGAAATGCAACAGATTTTTGCATCCTTCTGTGTTCTAACACTTTGCAAATT
This sequence comes from Crocuta crocuta, assembly GCF_008692635.1. NCBI lineage: Eukaryota > Metazoa > Chordata > Mammalia > Carnivora > Hyaenidae > Crocuta > Crocuta crocuta. Next base: position 48,253 of record NW_027533260.1, on the reverse strand, counting down.
TTTCTTCTAGAAATTTTTATACATTCCTTTGTATTTTCTACATATACCACTTCAAAAATATTCCCGTTGATGTTGTGACAAAGCACCACAGCCTGAATGACTTAAACTAACACGTTTATTCTCTTACAGTTCTGAAGGCGAGATGTGTAAAATGGATCCCTAGCTCCGTGCTCCGTCTGGATAGGCCAGGTCAGGCTTTCTTTCCTTAACTTCCCATGGCTGGAGGCCACTTACACCCTCTGCTTCCTGATCCCCTTCCTCCCTCTTCAAAGCCAGCAAGATAGTATCTTCAAACTTGTTTACATCCTCTATCACTTCACCAACTTCTACATGAATAACTCTGCCTGTGTCCTTCTTATAAGTCCCTCGGGACTGTATCGCAGTTACCGGATCATCCAGGATAATCACACACCTCACGGTCCTCACCAGAGCGCATCTGCAGACTCCTTTACAACATTTACAGTAACGATCCCATGTGCTAGGCTGGAGGACATGGCCATTCTTCGGCATGGCGGTGTTATCCAGCCCACACGACCATGATGTCTTCTGCAGGTAGCTACACTATTTTATCTTCCTTTTCTCTCCTTACCACTTTTGTTTACTCTGCCCTATGTTACCAGCTAGAACTTCTAATAACATGTCATGTGAGTGGTAAGAGTGGACATCCTTGCCTTGTTCCCAGTCTTGGGAGAAAAGCATCTGGTCTTTCACCATTACATATGAAGTTTTCTATAAGTTTTTTTTGTAGGTGTTCTTTACTGAGTGGAGGAAATTTTCCTCTCTTTGTAGTTTCCTGAAAGTTTAGATCATAAGTAGGTGTTGAATTCTGTCAAATTGACAGGATCCTGTGATTTTTCCTGCCTGCCTATGAACATGATAGATTATACTGCTGGAATTTGAAGCTGCCTTCTGTCCCTCAAATAAACCCATTTGGTCATGGTGTGTACAATTCTGTGCATTGCTGGCTTCCACTGTTAATATTTTGCTAAGAATTTTTGCATCTTCATTTGGGAATTAGTTGGAAGTTAGCCTCGTTCCCCCCTCTTGTGCCCCCCCTTAATGTTTTTGTGTGGTTTTGTTATTCTGCTAATACCAGCCTCATACATTTACTTGAAAAAAGTATTTGTTCTTCTATTTTCTGAAAGAAATTGTGTAGAATTTGTTAATTCTGTGCAGGTTTGATAGAATTATCTAGTGTTGCTGTTGTGACTTTGTTGTACCAATATTTGTTGAGTAGAACCCTAGATGTCAGATGGTGAGCCACGGTTCAACAAGAGATTATAAGCGAAAGTGAAGTAGAGAAAGTTCATTACTCACAAATCGTGGGGGAGCTATTCTGCACACCTATAGGGGTCGTGTGAGGAGATTAAGGCAGGGTGCAGGCAGAGATCTTAGGGCAGGACCAAGGGCACATGCCTTTATTAGGGTCCCTCAGTGGAATGTTTGGGGTTCTGGGCTAAGGCCACATAGGTCAATTCAAATCAAACAAAGCAGGGTTTTGGTAAGCTTTTGGCGGTGGGTGAGGGGTCTTACCAAAGGGGACAAGGGGAAGACCCTGGGAGATGAGGAAGATGCTTATCATGGGGAAGATTGGGAGCGTACTATCAGGAAAGGACATTTGCTTCTGTCTCTGTGGGCTCTTATCTAAGGTCTGTGCTCGAGGGAAGGCCTAGTATCAGTTCAAGGTCCCTACAGGCCTCCAGACCACACAGAATGGATGCTGAGGCACCAGTATTCGTAAACTCTCAACACTCGCTCTATGTGCCTACAGGTTTCTTTGTCGGGAGGGAATTTTAAGATTACAAACTTACTCTGCAATTCAAAGGATTCCTATCATTTCTTTCACATGGGTGATTTGTGGTAAGGTGAATATTTAGAGGAATTGGTCCATTTCACCTAGGTTTTCAAGTATATGTTGTAGAGTTTTATATTAGTCCCTTACTATCCTCTTGATGTCTGCAGGTTCTGGATAGTATTCCCTGTTTAATTTGTTATGAGGAATTTGTGTTTTCTCTTGTATTCTTTGGTAGTTTTGCTGGTGAATCATGGACTTTATTGATTTTTTTTCAGTGAACCAGCTCTTTGGTTTATTTTCTCTGTTTTCCTATGTTCTATTTTATGTAACTTTTGTTCTTGCCTTTATTATTTCCTTCTTTCTGCTTCATTTGTGTTTTTTTTCCCCTTCTGATTTCTTATTGCAGTTTGTTCTTGGATATTTTCCCTCTTTTCTAGTATAAACATTTAGTCCTATCATTTTTCCCTCTCAGTACTGCTTTAGTTGAACCTCACAGATAATAACATGTTATATTTTCATTTTCTTTCAGCCTGTGCATTTCCCTTGAGTCTTCGTCTTCTTCCTGTGGATTATTTGAAGGTATGTTGTTTAGTTTTGAAGTGTTTGGAGATTTTCCTGTTAATTTTCTGTTTTCATTTTGTAGTTCAATTCCATTGTGGGCAGTGAACACAGTCTATGATTCCATTCTCTTAAATTTGTTGATGGATGTCTTAGGACCCAGGATATGATCTGTCTTGGCATATGTTCTTTTTTTTTTTTTTTAATAACATCCAAATTAGATAGCATATAGTGCAGTAATGACTTCAGGAGTAGAATCCAGTGACTTATCCCCTATGTATAACACCTAGTGCTCATCCCAACAAGCTCGTTACTCATTTAGCCCATCCCCCACCCACAACCCTCTCTAGCAACCTCTTCTTTGGAGAAGTGTTTATTCATGTCTTTTGCCTATTTCTTCACTGGATTATTTGTTTTTTGGGTGTTGAGTTTGATAAATTTTTCATAAATTGTGTACACGCACCCTTTATCTGATATGTCATTTGTAAATATCTTCTCCCATTCCATTGGTTGCTTTTTAGTTTTGCTGATTATTTCCTTCCGTGTGGAGAAGATTTTATTTTGATGAGGTCCCAATAGCTCAGTTCTGTATTTGTTTTCTTTGCTCTGGAGACATGTTGAGTAAGAAGTTGATGCGGCCAAGGTCAAAGAGGTTTCGGCCTGCTTTCTCCTCTAGGATTTTGATGGCTTCCTGTCTTACGTTTAGATCTTTCATCCATTTTGAGTTTTATTTCCGTGTATGGTGTAAGAAAGTGGTCCAGGTTCATTTTTCTGCAAGTCGCTGTCCAGTTTTCCCAGCACCATTTGCTGAAGAGATTGTCTTTATTCCATTGGATATTCTTTCCTGCTTTGTCTCAGATTAGTTGGCCATACATTTGTGGGTCCATTTCTGGGTTCTCTGTTCTGTTCCATTGGTTTATGTGTTTGTTCTCGTGCCAGTACCATACTGTCTTGATGATGACAGCTGTGTAATATAGCTTGAAATCCGGAATTGTGATGCCTCCAGCTTTGGTTTTTGTTTTCAACACTGCTTTGGCTATTTGGTGTCTTTCCTGGTTCCATACAAATTTTAGGATTGTTTGTTCTAGCTCTGTGAAGGATGCTGGTGTTATTTTGATAGGGATTGCATTGAATATGTAGATTGATCTGGGCAGTATTGACATTAATCAATATTTGTTCTCCCTATCCAGTAGCATGGAATATTTTTCCATTTTTTGTGTCTTCTTCAATTTCTTTCATAAGTTTTCTATAGTTTTCAGTGTATAGATTTTTCACTCTTTGGTTAGCTTTATTTGTAGGTATTTTATGGTTTTGGTGCAATTGTAAATGGGATCGATTCCTTGATTTCTTTTTCTGTTGCTTCATTATTGATGTATAGAAATGCAACCGATTTCTGTGCATGGATTTTATATCTTGCAACTTTGCCAAAGTCATGGATCAATTCTAGCAGGTTTTTTTGGTGGAATCCTTTTGGGTTTTCATATAGAATATCATGTCATCTGCAAAGAGTGAAAGTTTGACTTCCTCCTAGCCAATTTGGATGCTTTTTATTCCTTTGTGTTGTCTGATTGCTGAGGCTAGGACTTCTAATACTAGGCTGAATAACAGTGGTGAGGGTAGACATCCCTGTTGTGTTCCTGACCTTAGGTGAAAAGCTCTCAGTTTTTCCCCATTGAGGATGATATTGGCTGTGGGTCTTTCATATAAGGATTTTATAATCTTGATGTATGATTCTTCTACCCCTGTGTTCTTGAGAATTTTTATCCAATATTTTCTCAAATACTTTCTCTGCATCTATTGAGAGGATCATGTCGTTCTTGTCCTTTCTTTTATTGATGTGATGAATCACACTGATTGTTTTGTGGATATTGAACCAGCCCTGCATCCCAGGTATAAATTCCACTTGATCATGGTGAATAATTCTTTTAATGTATTATTGAATCTGGTTGGCTAGTATCTTGTTCAAAACTTTTGAATCCATGTTCATCAGGGAAATTGGTCTATAGTTCTCCTTTTTAGTGGGGTCTTTGGTTTTGGAATTAAGGTAATGCTGGCTTCATAGAATAAGTTTGGAAGTTTGCTTTCCATTTCTATTTTTTGGAAGAGCTTTAAAAGAATAGGTGTTAACTCTTCATTAAATGTTTGGTAGGAATTCCCCTGGAAAGCCATCTGGCCCTAAACTCTTGTCTATTGGGAGATTTTTGATTACTAATTCCATTTTGTTACTAGTTGTGGGTCTGTTTAAATTTTCTATTTCTTCTTGTTTCAGATTTGGTAGTTTGTATGTTTCTAGGAATTTGTCCATTTATTCCAGATTGCCCAACTTATTGGTATATAATTGGTCAGAATATTCTTACTATTTTTGTATTTCTGCTGTGTTGGTTGTGATCTCTCCTCTTTCATTGTTGATTTTATGTATTTGGGTCCTTTCCTTTTTCTTTTTGATCAAACTGGATAGGGTTTAGCAATTTTGTTAATCCTTTCAAGGAACCAGTTCCTTGTTCTATTGATCTGTTCTACTGTTTTTTGTTTTTGTTTTTTGTTTTTGGTTTCAATAACATTGATTTCTGCTCTAATCTTTATTATTTCCTGTCTTCTGTTGATTTTGGGTTTTATACGCTGTTCTTTTCCAGCTCTTTAATCTATAAGGTCAGGTTGTATATCTGAGACTTTTCTTCCTTTTTTAGGAAGGCCTGGATTGCTATATACCTTCCCCTTATGACTGCCTTTTCTGCGACCCAGAGGTTTTGGGCTGTGGTGTTAGCATTTTCATTGGCTTCCATGTAATTTTTAATTCCCTCTTTAACCTTAGTCAGTTTATTCTTTCGTAGGATGTTTAGTCTCCAAGGATTTGTTATCTTAAACATTTTTTCTTGTGGTTGATTTTGAGTTTCATGGCACTGTGATTTGAAAATATGCATGGTCGGGGCGCCTGGGTGGCTCAGTCGGTTGAGTGTCCGTCTTCGGCTCAGGTCACGATCTCGCGGTTTGTGGGTTCAGGCACCACGTCAGGCTCTGTGCTGACGGCTCAGAGCCTGGAGCCTGTTTCGGATTCTGTCTCTCTCTCTCTCTCTCTGACCCTCCCCTGCTCGTGCTCTCTCTCTCTCTCTCTCTCAGAAATTAAAAAAAGAAAAAAAGAAAATATGCATGGTATGATCTCGATCTTTTTGTACTTGTTGAAGGCTGATTTGTGTCCCAGTATGTGACTTATTCTGGAGATTGTCCATGTGCACTTGAGAAGAATGTATATTTTGCTGCTTTAGGATGAGATGTTCTGAATATATCTGTTAAGTCCATCTGGTCCTGTGTGTCATTCAGAGCCATTGTTTCCTTGTTTGATTTTCTGCTTAGATGATCTGTCCATTGCTGTAAGTGGAATATTGAAATCTGTTACTATTATGGTATTATTGTCAATGAGTTTCTTTATGTTTGTGATTGATTTATATATTTGAGGGCTTTCACGTTGGGGGCACAAATGTTAACATCGTTAGATCTTCTTGGCAGTTACACTCCTTAATTATGATAATGCCATTCTTCATCTCTTGTTACAGTCTTTATTTTAGAATCTAGATTGTATGATAGAAGTATGGCTAAACCAGCTTTCTTTTGGCAACCATTAGCATGATAGATGGCTCTCCATCCTCTTTCTTTTTTTTAAAAAGAGAGAGAGATTTTGTTTTGTTTATTTCTGAGGCAGAGAGACAGCGTGAGCAGGGGAGGGTCAAAGAGAGAGGGAGATACAGAATCTGAAACAGGCTCCAGGCTCTGAGCTGGCAGTCAGCACAGAGCCCAATGCAGGGCTCGAACCCGCGAACCATGAGATCATGACCTGAGCCGAAGTTGGACGCTTAACTGACTGAGCCACCCAGGCGCCCCTCTTACTTTCAATCTGAAGGTATCTTTAGGTCTAAAATGGGTAGGAAAACGTTTGAAACTTAAAAAGGTACAATAAAATAGAATAAAATGATGAGGGGCGCCTGGGTGGCTTAGTCGGTTAAGCGTCCCACTCTCGTTTGGGTCATGATCTCGCGGTTCGTGCGTTCGAGCCCCGCGTCGGGCTCTGTGCTGACTGCCCGCTCAGAGCCTGTAGCCTATTTCAGAGTCTGTGTCTCCCTCTCTCTCTGACCCTCCCCTGCTCACGCTGTCTCTCTCTCTCTCTCCTAGAAATAAATTTTAAAAAACATTAAAAAAATAAATAAAATGATGAAAGTAAAATAGAATACAAAAAATATATAGTAGAAAAAAGCTAAAATCCTTTTTATAAAAACAGAAAATAAATTTTTCTGTATTCAAGGATAGGAAAAAGAAAAAAATTGAATAGATGGACTAGTGAATAGAATGTAATACAAATGAAATACATTGTTTCCCCTAGAATTCAAACTGTGAACCACTTTATAGGCCGTCCACTAACCCAGGCAGAAAGACTTGTATTTCTCTAGAGCAGAGTTGGTGCAGTTGGGCAGGACTTGGTCTAATGGCCTCGTTCTCCATTAGACGGTGCTGCTAGGCTTACTGGGGTGGATCATTGTGCATATACGCTTGTATGTGCATGTGTGGGGAAGTGAAAATGGTGTCACCCAGCTACCCATTCTCTAGCACCAGAACTCCGTGCTCTTGCCGAGGGGCAGTCATGCAACCCTCCTTTGTCTCCAGCTTCCTTCCCTGCTTCTACACTGTCCGTAACCAAGCTGTTGGCCTGCCAGGCGGCACCTCCCTCCCAAATTTTATCTCTGATGGGGCTGTTGTGACACTCAGGTGTTAGTTTTGGCAGAGACCTATCAATTTTAAGTTCTTGTCTTGAAATGACCAACCGTAATTAGACATTTGAGAAGCTGTGAGGTAGTGACTATGTGACAGACCACCTGGGTAGAATGGTGACATGGTGGTCTGTAACCTTGCATACAGGGTATGAGTGTGGTCAGCCAGGACAGTGAAGTAGAAGCTTGCCAAGTGGATTTCCAGAAGCAGAAATAGCATGTTAGTATTTAACCATGCTTGAGGTTAACCTACAACATTCCCCACTCCTGTTTGTTAGTGATTCAAATCTTTGAAGAATCTTACTCTACTATTTCGGAGAGTGGGATGTATTAGTTATGAACTACCATGAGTTTTATGGATCCTATTCTTTGGTTTATGAACTGAAGTAATAGTTTAATTAAACAGAGTCCTATTGTTTTAACTATAAGGAGAAGGATAAGGGGTCCTGCAAGGGCACTAATGAGAGTGGTTAGCCATGGGGACCAGGAGAATATAGACTCATACCAGTTTTGATCATTTTGTCTTTGTCTCTCCCTTTCTTTGAGTCGTTGTCTAATCTGACTTAGGCTTTGCTTGATGATTCCTGAATTATTGACATAAAAACAACTTTGTTCCCCGAGGGCTATGCAAAGCCCTCCTTATAGAAACAACAGGTCTAAGCCTCTTTGATTTTGAAGTACCACCTCAGCTAAAGAGTTTACAGATTCAGACAGTTTATCAATATTTCTTTAACTATCCAATGGTATCGGACAGGGGCATGGTCAGAAAATGTTCCTCCAACTAAGGAAATTAAGAACAAAATTACCCAGCAGATTCTTTTACCAGCCGGACCTTCAAAGGATTTTCGGTCCATTTGATGGTCCATTGTAGGGGAAGGTGGTCGGGGTGTGCCACTTTAATTTGAGAGCGATGGATCCAGTGGCCCTGGCCAGCAACTTTTACAGCAGATGGGGTGGACAGGATGATCAGATAGTGTCCAATCCCCAGGTCCGAGTCCTTGGTCTGATGATTCGACTGTAGAGGGCGGTTCCTTCTGGTTTTCTCTCACTAGGTTATAGATGGCTTAGGAGTGTACTCTGTAGAGCCTGCAAAGACTTAAGGAGATGTTGGTTGGAGATTTCTGCCCATTGTTCATCTCCTAATTTTGGAAGCAAAGGAGGTGGTCTTCCAAATAAGATTTCAAAAGGGGTAATGCCTTTAATGTAAGGTGTACAGCATACCCTGAGGGGGGCAAAAGGAAGGAGGCCTACCCAGTTCTCACCAGTTTCTGTAATTAATTTAGTCAAGGTTTTCTTTAGAGTTCTATTCATTTTTTTTTTTTTACCTGCCCTGAACTCTGAGGATGGTAAGCACAATGTAATTTCCAATCTATTTATAAGCTTTTAGCCAACATTTTTGATATCTGGGCTATGAAAGCCGGGCCATTATCGGACCCCAGATCAATATAGGGATGCCAAATTGGGGAATCAATTCATTAAGATATTTTTGAGCCACTATCTGAGCTGACTCTGTTGTAGTGGGGAAAGCTTCTATCTATCCAGAGAAAGTGTCCACCAGCACGAGGAGATCATGATAACCATATTGTCCATCTTTCATTTCAGTGAAGTCAAGTTCCCAGATTTCTCCAGGCATCTGTCCATGTAGTGTCTGTCCTGAAAAATTAAACTTAGGAGATGGGTTAGTCTGAGCATAGGCCTTGCATCAGTCTACTTGATTTTTGGCAATTTTATTAAGGTTTGAAATAAAAAAAACTCTTTGGGCGAGTTCAGACAATTTAGTTGCCCCTAGATGTGTGGAGCTGTGGACTTGCTGGAGCCAGGACCGTCCTTTAGCTTCTGGTATGAAGATGTGTCCATCTTCTAGTCACCTCTTTTTGCCCTCAAGGTTTTTATCAGGTGTAGCTCTTCTTTGGTATAAGACGGTTCCGTGGGGAGAAAGCATGGAGGCAGCAGAGGCAAAATTTTAATCGGAAGAACATCTCTTTCTGCTGTGGCCTTTGCCATTGCATCGGCAAAGGTGTTTCCTTTTGCTTGGGGTGAGTCTGCCTTTTGGTGGCTCTTGCAATGTATAATAGACATATTTTTAGGAAGCCATAAGAGTTCCAGTAGGGCCAGGATTTCTTTTTTATTTTTAATTTCCTTTCCTCCTGATGTTAATAGTCCTCTTTCCTTATAGAGAGCTCCATGATCATGGGCGGTGGCGAAGGCATACCTGCTATCAGTGAAAATGTTCACCGTTTTTCCCTTTGCCCCTCTGAGGGCCTGGGCTGGAGCTATCAGCTCTGCTTTTTGGGCAGAAGTGTTCTGTTCAAGTGCTTGGGCCCAGATAACTTGGTCTTGAGTTATTACAGCTTCATCTGAATACCTGATTCAACTTTTGACAAAACTGCTGCCATTAGTATATAATTTATAATCCACCTTTGGTAGAGGTTGGTCCTTTAAAGCCTCCCCTCAGTCCCATAAGAGTACTCACAGCTTCTAAGCAATTGTGGAGTGGTGCCTCCAAGTCAGCATCAGGTAGCAAGGTGACTGGGTTTGAAGCCTCTATCTTCAGGAAAGTGATGTATGGAGGGTCTAGTAACAATACCTGATATTGGATGGTTTGTGCATTGGAGATCCATCGGTCCGGTGGGGAGCACAACAGGGATGTTGTTGCGTGAGGTCCTACAATCTGAAGGTCCTGCTCGAACATTTGTTTGGAAACTTCTTTGACCAGCATGGCAGTGGCAGCAACAGCTCTCGGGCAGTTGGGCCATCCAGTGGCAACAGAGTCCAGTCGTTTGGACAAATAGGTTATAGGTTGTTTCCAGGGGCCCCTTTCGCAATTCCCTGGGTCTCATGTACAAATAGCTGGAAAGGCTTGGTAATATCAGGTAAAGTCAGGGCTGAGGCTTGGGTAAGGGTGCCTTTAATTTGTTCAAAAGCCTTATCTTCCTGTTCTCCTCAGACCATCAGTCCCTTCACCCCCAGTAGCAAAATATAGAGGCTTTGCCATTTCAGCGAAACCAGGTATCCAGAGGCAGCAGTATCCGGCCGCTCCTAGGAATTCTCTGATCTGTCTTTTAGTTGTGGGTTTAGGAATGTTTAGGATAGCCTGGATTCTTTCTGGCCCCAGTGATTGCTTGCCTTCATGTAGCTCGTAGCCCAAGTATATTAGAGTCCAAACAAATTTGTGCCTTTTTCGCAGAAACTTTATATCCTAGGACATCTAATTCCCTCAGCAGGTCCTCAGTAGCCTTTGTGCAATTCTCTATGGAGTCAGCGGCTAGGAGCAAGTCATCTACATATTGTAACAGAGTAACATCTGGTTGACTCTCCCAGTAAGGGACCAAATCCCTCTGAAGAGCCTCATCAAAAAGAGTGGGGGAATTTTTTAAACCTTGGGGCATTCGGGTCCACGTTAACTGTCCAGTGTAGGGTCTGTCTAGGTCTGTCCATTCAAAGGCAACAATAGGCTGACTGACATTTGCAATTGGCAAGGCAAAGAATGCATCCTTTAAGTCTAGGACAGAGTAAAGATGGTGGTTTGGTGAGAGTTACTCAGGAGAGTATAAGGGTTGGGTACTGTAGGATGAATTGTTTCAACCCTTTTGTTGACTTCCCTGAGGTCTTGTACTGGCCTGTATTTTAAGGTTCTGGGTTTCGGGACTGGAAGCAAAGGAGTATTCCAGGGGGGATGGCATGGTATTAGGATCCCGTCCTCTTGCAGTCGGTTAATGTGTTTGGCAATTCCTTCTCTCACTTGGTGACTGACGCGATATTGCCTCACCCGGATGGGGGTGGCTGTGGCAGCTAACTGGATCACTAATGGTGTCTGTTTAATGGCCAGTCCAGGGGATTAGTTTTGGCCCAGACTGAAGGAATTGTCTCCTTCTATTTTTCTATCAATGGAGAAGCTTTCTGCTCTGGTCTTTCTAGGAGTAGATATTCCTCTGATATAGGGCATGTAACTAGAATGGCTGGTGGTGGCAAGTTTAAGTCTATAGATTGTCCGGTAAAGGAGATTTGGGCCTTAAGCTTGTGTAATAGGTCTCTCCCCAGAAGGGAATATGGACAATCAGGTATGAGCACAAAAGAATGAGTAATAGTCCCTTGGGCCAAGTCCGTAATTTGGGCATGAGTCTGTGGGTAGCCTTGTGTTCGCGCTGTGGCTCCCTGAATATATATCTTTTCTTTAGTCACAGAGCCTAAAGGTTCCTTGAGAACAGAATACGTAGCCCCGGTGTCAGCCAGGAATCTGGTTTCTTTCCCTCCTACATTGAGGGTAACCATAGGTTCCAGGGGATTCAGGGAAAAAGGGGAGCTGTGGTAGTGTCATTGTTCCTGAGCCATGAGGATGGGGGCGTTTTCTCTGAGGGCATTTATCTTTCCAGTGCCCTTTTTCCTTACAATAAGCATATTGATTTTTTTCCCCTAGAATTGTTCGGGGTCCCTTCTGGCGGAAGTGGGGTTTCCTTTGCTGTTATTTGGGGGTGGCTTCCAGGCTGCCATAAGGACTTTCCCTATTTCCTTCCCTTGCATGATGGCAGGGCTGTCCCTACTCTGAAAAACTCATTGGGATATTTCTACTAGCTTTGAAATTACCTTCCCCTCAAATCCTTCTAGCTTCTGAAGCTTCTTATGGATGCCCAGGGCCAACTGAGAAACAGAAACCATATTAATGGTTTTTCGGTTCTCCACTGCCTCAGGGTCAATAGGAGAATATAGACGGTAAGCCTGGTAAAGCCTTTCTAGGAAGGCTGCATGCGTTTCATTCGGTTCTTGGACCATGTCATGGAGTTTTGTCAGATTGGTTGGCTTTCACGCCACTGCATAAAGCCCCTGCAACAGAACCTGGCAATATTGGAGTAGATGCTCCCTACCGTTATCCGTGTTGGGGTCCCACTGAGGCGGCACGGAAGGGAAAATGTGCTGGATTCCATGAAGGTCTGTGGTAGGCATCCCATCTGGGCCAAGGATTGCTCTCGTTGCTTCTCAGAGCATTCGGGCCCTTTCTTCAGAAGTTATCAAGACCTGCAAAAGTTGGTGACAATCTTCCCAGGTAGGTAAGTGAGTGGTAAAAATAGAGCTCAATAAGTCAATTTGGCCCTGGGGGTTCTCAGAGAAAGACGAGTTCTGAGTCTTCCAGTTGTAGAGGTCCGTGGTAGAGAAGGGAGTGTAGATAAGTGTCGGGCCTGTTAGCTGCCCATTTGGCCCAGGAGCTGGAAACATTTGCCTCTGAGGAGGGATGGGGACTGGGGCATCAGAGGACTGGTGTTCTCCTCCATATAGGGCTCCTGATCTAGTATGTGGGGGGCTAGTTAAAGAGTTTCCTTTGGTCCCTGGGGGACTGATGGAGCCTGGGGATAAGGGAGTGGTCCCTGAGGATCAGATAGTAAGTCTTCCCCTTCTGGTATCTCCTGAAGCACTGGGCAAAGCCTCTTTGAGGGCTGAGTGACAGGAAGTAGGGTTTGGGGTCGGAGAACAGGAAGAGGAGTGGGAAAGGGAGGGGCCAGACAACAGCTTTTGTTCCTGTTCTCGGCCCTCTCTCAGCCATGAGGGTGGGTCTTCTAGGAGCTCAACCCAAGTCCAGCATGTGGCTCCTGGTCGGGGTGAACATCATGACAAATCCTGCAGACGGCGTTAGCAAGGTTAAGATTATAGGAGCCCTCTGTGGGCCAGTCAACCCCAGAGAATGTCAGCCAGCCCAGCTGGCAGTGTGTCCGCAGCCAGGATTGCGTTAGGTTAAGCCATAGTTTGTTTTGTCTTTTCTTTTCCTAAAACCAGAAAAGTTATTTAGAATAAATTCAAGAGGGGAACACGGCTTAGACGAGGATCGACCCATGACAGAAGTTAAACAGCGGGTCACACCAGAGAAAGGTTAATAGGAAACGTTTAACAAGACATACAGAGCACTGAACACAGAACAAATGGTCGGGGTGATCAAGCCCAACCCAGACGATCCGGAGACCCAGATGGCGCTGGGGATGTCTCCACCAGACGCCAGCTAGGGGGAAGGTAAGCCACGTCCTGCCTTCCCTCCTAGAAACAGATCTGGGCAGTAACAGAAAACAGGAAATAGGCGCCGCCTTGTGTACCTTAGCTGAGTCAGGTCTGAGAACCGAAGGCGGGGGCTGAGGACCGTGTCTCGGCAGCATCCCCCTAGCGGTTCCGCTTCAGCCTCCGAATTTCGGGTGGTCGTAAATCTCAGAACCTCCAAATGAAGCAGGGTGATTGTCGGAAAGACCACCAAACACTGAATGGAGGAAAGATTTTATTCACGGCCGGGCCAAACCTGATCTCCGGACATCATGGAGAAATGCAGAGAATGGCCCCGAACGAAGGTGGCAGTGAGCTTCTCTGGATCTCAGCAAGGCAGAATACGTCATTATTTAGTTAACCAATTACATTCCACAGCATACCATGCTAACCAATTGCATTGTGACACTCAGGTGTTCGTTTTGGCAGAGCCCTATCAATTTTTAATTCTTTGTCTTGAAATGACCAACCATAATTAGACATTTGAGAAGCCCTGGAGTAGTGACTATGTGGTGACAGACCACCGGGGTAGAATGGTGACGTGGTGTTCTGTAACCTTGCGCACAGGGGGCGAGTGTGGTCAGCCAGGACAGTGAAGTACAAGCTTGCCAAGCGGATTTCCAGAAGCAGAAATAGCATGTTAGTATTTAACAGTGCTTGAGGTTAACCTACAACACTTCCCACCAGGGCATGGCCAGGTATTGAGCTGCAGTTTCATACTCTGCTCTCCCTCTGTTAATAGTGTCTTAATGGTATTTAAACCCTTTCCTTCCTCCCTTTCTTGCTCACGGTGTTTCCACTCTTTCTCTTTTGCTCTAGCTGCTTCTGGGGGAAATGCTTTTCCTGTACTCTCCCCCTCTCTCCACCAGCAAAAACAGCTCCCTATCCTCTGCGGGTTCTCTCTCCCCCAGTTCTCTCCACACCACTTACCTGCCAATTTATCTGGCTCACTTTATGCAGATTGTTGTGGTAATCCTCAGATCAATTTTCTAGGTGTGCAAAATGGTTTTGTGCTGATCTAGCTGTATTTCAGGGATGAGAGAAGCAGAAAATGTCCATGCTGCTCTGCCATCTTGACCTTTCCTGGCATATGTTCTTGGGAAAAAAAAAGTGTAACCAGTGTTTGAGTGGTGTCCCAAAAATGTTGATGAGATCATGTGACTTGGTGGTGTAGAGTTCATCAGTGTCCTGTTGACTTTGTCATTGTTCCGTCAGTTATTGAAAGAAGTCTCGAGCTCTACTTGTGAATTTGTTTCTCCTTTCTGTTCTATCAGTTGATAACATATTTTGCAGGTAGCTATACACTCAGGATTGCTAAGTGACCCTTTTATCATGTAACTTTTCCCTTTTTACTCAGTATTTTTTTCTCTGAAATCTTCTTTATCTGGTGTTAATATAGACCTTCCTGCTTTCTTTTGATTGAGGTTTACATGGTATAAGTTGTGCTATTCTGTAGACATTGTGGCTAAGATAATTCTGATGTGTGAAGCTGTACTGGGCATTGTGGGATAGTTTGCAGCATCACTGGCCCATATCCACTAGATAGATACCAGTAGAACCACTGCAATGATGACATTAAAAATGTCTGCAGACCTTTGCATATGTTCCTGAGGTCAGGGATGGTTATCACCCCTGTATATTAATTCAGTAATACAGAGATCAGGAAAGCAATCGTTACTACCATGCCACTTTGTTTGCAGCTGCATTTAACACAATATTCCAAGAAAGACCTGATGTCAGAAGTGAATGAGCTGATTTGCAAGTAGGATTTGAGGCTATAACTGTGCCTCATCTCCAGCTGGTAAAACATACCATTAATAAATACTTTGAGGGTCAAGGGCAAGTTAAAATTCAAAATCATGGAAAAGTCTACATGAAAGACATGGCCCTAATGCCATTTGAAGTAACCTGCAACTGATTAAATTATGTCCTGTGGGATAGCTCCTCTTGGACAGCATGGCTTAGTGAACAGAAAGCACAGGTGTGGCTCCGTTAGAGGGGCCAGAGAGGCTCAGTGAGCCTGAAATACATACGAAGAGCACTGCATGTCTAGCTAAATGTGGTGGGTGGGTACCTAATAGAAAATGTAGCTGTTTGGTATCACATAAAGTACTATTTAAAAATATTGCGTGGACCACAATGTGCCAAGTTTGCACCTTAAGGAAACCGTGATCGTGCAAATGTTTGGGACTGTACACTATGATGGGAAGGAAGTCGCTAGCGAAAATGGCTGGTTGTACAAGGAAGGCAGGGTTTCTGACAGTTTAGCAGATGTAACTACATGAAGTCAAGAACAGTGAACACAGAGGACTGGATGGTTATTCTCAGGGGAGAAACAGGAGCCAAGGAATCACTCATTCCTGCTCCTCCCTCTTTGCTGTGGACCAGAGACTGCTGGGTCCCTCCTTTCCTTTTTTTTTCTGAATGAGAGGGTTTACAGAGGTTTTTTTCCTGTTCCACCATAGTGTGTTAGGAATGAGGACTCCATGTAAGGCTCTCAACCAAGAGGAATCTCATGAGACTGTTGTGAGACCCTCACGTGTGACTGTAGTCGTGTTTGGGTAGAAGCTGTTTTCTTTTGGCACAAAAGCAGGTGTATTTTGCGTGAATAAGAGAAAAATAATTTCTGATAGAAGCTGTACTATCATACATCATATTTCCAATTAATTATCACCCTCTTGTGAGATATCAAAGAGCAGAGAGAGATAAAGTTTGGCCACTTGACTTTGGCAATTCTTCCTTTTTGAGAGGATTACACTTCTTTGTCCAATTTATAGCCAGCTTGACTAATGCAGTGTGAGTAGAATGGCATATTTTAAGTGTAAGTGGAAGTTTTAAAAGCTGTTCGCTCCTTCTAACCCTCTCTTCTCTCTGGTGCAAGTATAGTTATGTTCCACATAGACTGAAGTTCTACCCTGAATCTCAGCCTCAAATGACAGAACAAAGCAAGAAGTGAATAATCATAGATGTGATATGAGGAAGAAATAAACGTTTGTTTTTGTAAACCTAAGCAAATTCAGGGATATTTGTTACCACAGAAAAGTTTCTAGAAAGCGGACTAGTACTTCCAGTGATCTTTTCTGTTCTCCTTACCCATCTTAACCTCCCAAAGTCATTGTTTCCAGTTATTGTACCACCTTTGAAATCATGTTTTCAACTACTCCCTTTCTGTATTACTACCCTCATATCTGCCATTTTATATGCNAAGCGAAAGTCGGACGCTTAACCGACTAAGCCACCCAGGCGCCCCTATTTTTAACTTTTTAAACATTTATTTATTTTGAGAGAGAGTATGTGCACAAGTAGGGGAAGGGCAGAGAGAGATGGAGAAAAAAATCCCACGCAGGCTCTGTACTAGAAGTGTAGAGCCTGATGCAGGGCTTGACTCCTGAACCGTGAGATCATGACCTGAGCCCAAACCTAGAGTCAGACACTTAACTGACTGAGCAGACACACCGTTTTGAATTCATCTAGAGATATATTGCCTTTTACCATCTAACTACCCTCAGTGGACTACGTGTTTGCCACGTGAGCCTCAGAACCGCATGAGCTCCCTTACGAGGAGGTTCCCACTCATTGGTCAAACACCCCAGGCAAACGGAAAAAAATGAAAGAGCCTTTTGGCTTGGGTGCTCTATTGCTAGCCCTTTTCCAAGGGTGTGGGCTTCAGTTTCTCCCGCTGTGGTGCCAAACTACGAATGTTCCGCTTTCATTTTCATTCTGTTCAGGATACACTTTCATTTATTTTCTACTGCTTCTTTGTCCCAGGGTCAGTCACAAGGAAATCATTATTTTCCAAGTATTTGTGGATTTTCCAGAGACATTTTTATTAGTGATTTCTATCATAATTCCATTGTGGTCATAGATCTATTTGGTGTGATGTGAATTCTTTGATGGCTCAGATTACGATTTCTCTTGGTAAAGTACTGTGTGCACTTTCAAAGATGTGTCTAATTCCCTGATTAGGTGGAGCCTTCTTATAAAGGAAAAAATCAGTATTGCTCCTCCTGTGTAGGGAAAAATCAGTTTTTCCCCCTCTTGCGTGCTTCTATCCTATCTCCCTCACTACTCACACAGAAGACTTCATGTCTGACTCTTCTGGTCACAAATATGTGTAGGGTTTCCCCCATCAACAAGCAGTCTCCAACATCAGCTGAGTCTCCTACCATTTACCTTAACTTGACACCCTCTACCTGGATACCCCCACACACACACTACAGCCACCAGGTGTGAGTCCAGGCTGACACACGTGCTTCTGCTCTAGATCAGAGGTTCCAACAAGCCCCTCGTTGTTTTTGAGTAGCCTGCTAGAGCAGCTCACAGAACTCAGGGAGACACACTTACCAGTTTAGAACAGGCTACGATAAAGGATACGGATGGACACTCAGATGAAGACATACTCAGGATGAAGTCTGGGAAGGTCCTCAGTGCAGAAGCTTGTGTCCCCATGGAGTCGGGGTGTGTCACCTCCTGGAGTTGGGGTGTTCGCCAGCCTGAAAGCTCTTTGAACCTCCAGCCATTGGGATTTTGTGGAGACTTCCTCATATATGCACGAGCAGTCATTAACTCCATTTCCAGCCCCTGTCCCCCCTCTGGAGGATGAGGGGATGGGGCTCAAAATCCCAAGCTTATAATCATGGCTTGTTCTTTCTGGCAAGCAGCCCCACCCAGGACCCCACCCAGAGTCGCCTCCTTATAACATAGATACTACTAGTGCCCTTGTCACTTAGGAAAATACAAGCACCCTAGGAGTTCTGTGCAGGAACCAGGGACAGAGAACAATATATACGTTTCCTATTACCTCACAGTTCCGTTAATGTCGACTGGGGCCAGTGTCCTTGATAGTCATGTCACATTCAAGGTACTGATTTTGACTACTTATTCTATTACGGAGAGATGGGACATGGAGATCTCTGACTGATTGTGGATTGGTGTGTCATTGTGGTCCTGTCCGTTTTCTCAGGGGTTTTGTAGTTCTGCCAGGTGCATGGATTAGGGTTCTGCTGTCATTCTGGTGAATGTAACCCTTTATGATTATGAAATAGAGTTTATAATCCCTGGTCATAGTATTCGCTCTTTAGCTTTGATCTGATACAGCTACTCTATTTTTAATAGCATTTGTTAATCTTTTGTCCATGATTTTACCCTGTGTCCTTTAATTTTTGAAGTGAATTTCTTGTAGGAAATATATTTTAAAAATCCACTTGACAAGGGCACCTGGCTCACATGGTTAGTGTCAGACTCTTGGTTGTGGCAAAGGTCATGACCTCATGGTTCTTGAGATTGAGCCCCATGTTGGGCTCTGCACCTACAGCACAGAGGCTGCTTGGGACTCTTCCTCTCTCTCTCAAATAAAACTGGAGAAGAATTCATGTGCAGATCACCCTGGAAACTTACTCCAGGCCTATTTACAACTCTTGTTTCCTCCATCCCTTGTACCATGTTGATCTCTTCTATCAACAGTATTTACAGGCATGTCTCTGTAATTTATTTCATCATCTCTCATGCATGACTTTGGCCATAATTTTTCTGGATTTCCCTGAAGTAAAAATCTTTGATTTCGTAGCCTTCATCCCTAATATCACTGCCTGGAATCCTTCTCCTGATTACTGTTCCCTTTTGGCTGTGATTTCTTGATTACGTGTACAGGAGAAACAGCTACAAGATATAGAGTCTTAGGTATTGTTCATTACAGTTTGCAAACAAATGTTATGTTGTCAACATCTAACAACAAAAGTAATACTTATACTGAGCACAGTTATAAAACTTTCCCTGATCTCCAATATTTTAGGAATACCTGGAAGAACAGGATTTTTTTTACCAAAGAGAGCTCATCTATAATACAGATTAATCTTAGGCTAACCCAATGACAAAAACACTCATGCTGTACAAAATTATTTTAGCTCTCAAAGAAAAGGTATTTTTCTTTTTAAATTCCAGTATAGTTAACACACAGTCTTCAATTCCACACAACACCCAGTGCTCATCAGGAGAAGTGTGCTCCTTAATCTTCATCACCTCTTAAGCCTTCACCCCACCCACCTCCCCTCTAGTACCATCAGTTTGTTCTCTATAGTTAACAGTCTGTTTCCTGGGGCGCCTGGGTGGCTCAGTTGGTTAAGTGTCTGGCTTCAGCTCAGGTCATGATCTCAGAGTTTGTGAGTTTGAGCCGTGCATTGGGCTCTGCACTGTCAGTGCCTGGGATTCTCTCTCTGCCCCACTTGCTCTCCATGCCATCACTGTACTGGGCTCCTATCATAGCCCCCACTTTAAGCTGGTTAATATAATATTTGACAACCTATATTATGGTTTTGGCTTGGTATATAGCCTGTCTCAGCCATTAGACAGGAAATCTTACCAAACTTTCTCACATAGGTTTATCTTAAAAAGACAGCCTCAAGCTTGGCTTCCAGTAAATCTAACAAGGCCCTGGGAAGGGTCCAATGGTCTCGCTGAAATTAGCCCAAGCCACCTCTAAATGGAGACCTACAAGATTTGTTGGATGGCTCATTGCCTTCCTTATCGGATGTCATCTTAGTCACAGCCTCTGTGGCAGCAGTCTCCCTGACAGAGTCTGTCCACACTGTTAAAGTAGTCAATCATGTAATGACTAATATCCCCAAAGCACGGATTACTCAAACACATACTGACCATGCAGAGGCTGCAGAAACAGCCCTCAAATGGACGGGGGACTGCCAACCTGACAATTTTTCACTCTCTTACAATGTAGTATGTCTCAACACACCTGAGATTTAGTGAGGAAGAAAAAAACACCTACAAGCAGCTTTTTCCACCAACTTAAAATCTGAGATTAATGCTCTGACTCCCCAGCTGCATCAACAAGTGTTAGATATTCAACAGAAAACACAGAAGTGGAACACGAGTTATCTGACAGTGTGGAATGGTTGAATCCAACTAACTGGTTCCATGGCCTTACTATACATGTTTGGATTATTGGAGCTCTTTGCTGGCCAATCTTTTTTGTATTTCTCATAGCTCTCCGAATGAGCTCCCCCATAGTGGCCTCAAGACATCATGAATGACAGCTGATTGCCTTCCTCAACACCCATGAACAATAAGATTCTTCAAACAAAAAAAGGGAAATCAAATAACTATGTCCTGGGATAGAAGAACACTGCTTTCTGGGCTTGCTGAAAATAGCTGGTCAGTGTCTAGTTCATGTATATCTAGCGGTTGGGTTACTGAACCTGTGCTCTTGATTCCTTAGACCATGTTATCTATGGAATATCTTACTTTGCTCTCCATCCTCCTTTCTGCATCTGCTCTTTTGTAGTTGTGGGAACACCTTGTTTTTCAGCATGCTTTCCTATACATTCTTACTGCCAGTCCACGAATATAGTGTGCGAGGTTTCCCTATAATGCAATAATATAATGTATAATGCCTAATAAATACGGGAGCTTGAGCACAGCTCTGGGAGACTTCCCTGAGCCTCCCTCTCATCTCCTGACTTGCATGGACTCTTGAGTAATTCTTTCTGCCGCCCTTGGCTTTGGTGGACAAAGCCGAAAGCCAAACCTACAGCTTTTCTGTCTCTGTCTCAAAATAAATAAATTTTTTAAAGAGTATTTCTTGGTTTCTCTTTGTTTCCCCTTTGCTTATTTGCTTTGGTTCTTAAGTTACACACAAGGTGAAATCATATGGTATTTGTCTTTCTCTGACAGACTTGCTTCGCTTAGTGTTATACTCTCTAGCTCTATCCATGTGGTTGTAAATGGCAAGATTTCTTTTTTTGTATGGCTGAATAATATACCACTGTATATATACCATATCTTCCTGACACATTCATCTATTGATGAATTATGGGCTGCTCTGACAATTTGCCTATTGTAAATAATGCTATCAACATAGAGGTGCATGTATCCTTTTGAAGTAGTGTTTTTGTAATGTTTGGGTAAATATCTAGTAGTGTAATTCCTGAATTGTAGAGTAGCTCTATTTTTAACTTTCTGAAGAACCTCCAATTTTCATTCCCACCCATAGTGCAAGAGGGTTCCTTTTTCTCCACATCCTTGCCTACACTTGGTGTAAGATACAGTGTTTTTCCACCATGACTCAAAGCACATACCAATTGGCAGTAAATACATGTCTCATAACTGTTGAGAAAATATAATTTTCTATATACTTCTATACTTAAATGAAGGACAGATAGTATATTACAATGGTAAGTAATCCAAAACAAGCTTATCTGATGGATAACCTAAATAAATGACCGTCCAGAATTGTAAAGCAAATATAGCATTGAGAAAATTAATAAAACAATGTTTACCAAATGAAATTTTATAAATATCTGTTATAAAATTATCTATATCCACGAATTATAGGCACTTTACAGTAAAAGTGGTAAATGTCAGTTATATTGCATAAAACATCTGTAAATCACAGTAAAAATTGATAAAATATTCTAGGCACACCTGGGTGACAGTCAGTTAAGCACCCAACTTCAGCTCAGGTCATGATTTCACAGTTTGTGAGTTTGAGACTCACATCAGGCTCTCTGCTGTCAGCACAAAGCCTACTTTGGATCCTCTTTCTCTGCCCCGACCACCCCAGTCACACGCGCAGTCTCTCTCTCTCCCTCTCCCTCCCTCTCTCTCTCTCCGAAAACCAAACATAAAAAAATATTCTAGTAACCCTTGACAAAATCAGTAGTAAAGAATAGCCATATTCTAGAAAATTATACTCTGGAGTTCTAAACATAACCCCTTAAAAATAGAAGATTTCTATTCTACAAAGACCACACAATATGAAAACTGGAAAATATTTTGAGGTCACTGACTTCTGAAATATTAGGTCAGGAAAATATAAAAGAATTGGAGAAAGAAGTCACAAGTCACAATTGTTATTTCATGCCTGCATTTATGTAATAGCCAACTGATAGGGAATTGCTCTATCTATGCAGTGCCCTTTGGTTATCCAGCTCATTAGCCCCTAATATATTTAACTCTGACGCATGCTTTGAAAATGTATTAACTAAGATCACAGACAAAACTGTTGAGAACAAATTGCAAAATGAAAATATACAGAATATAATGCAAAAGGATATCATGATAACCTGACAGAAAGTTGATAGCTCTTATTAAACAAAAATAATTTTGAGTCTACTATAAAACATGCAATATCCAGTACATCTAACAGCACTAATTTGTTTTAAAAAACTTGAGCTAATTTAGCAGCATTTTTTCAAATAACAGCAGTAACTCAGGATTTATACGTACAAGGATGCCTGCTCTATTTCTATAAAACATACTACTAGAAGTCCTAGCCAGAACAGATAGCTGCCCCTGCAAAAAAAAAAGGAAGAGAGATACAAGGCATTCAGATAGAAAAAGGAGAAATAAAATTATCTCTGTGCATGGTGAGCATGATCTTTTATGTAGAAAATCCTGTAGACTCCACACACACACACGAAAACAAAACCTAAAACTGCAAGAACTGGATGAGTGAATCCAGAAAAGTTGCAAGATATAAAACCATGAAAAAATCAATTGTGTTGCTATACATTATCCATGAACAATCCAAAAAGTTGAGAAAACAATTCCATTTATAATGTGTTTAAAAAGATAAAAATTGGCTTAATTTTAGCCTAGGAAGGGTATATTTGTACACTCTAAACTAAACACACACTGCAGAAAAAATGAGAGAAGATACAAATAAATGCAAAGATATTCCAAGTTCATGCATTGGAGGACTTAATGCCAAGATAGCAGTACAACCCAAAGCAATCAATTCAATGCAATGCCTAGTAAAATCTTTTCACAAAACACATAATCCCATCCTAAGATTCATATGGAATTTCAAGGAGCCCTGCATAGCAAAAACAAACTTAAAAAAGAACCAAGTTGAAGGTCTCACATTTCCTCATTTCAAAATGAAAGACACAGAGACCAGTGAAATAGAACACAGACATCAGAATTTTTGTATATTTTGTAAAATGATGTTCCACCACGGTATCAAGACCACTCAATGGAGGAAAGACAGTCTGTTCAACAAAAGATGCTGAAAAAAACTGGATCTCCACATGCAAAAGAAAAAATGTAGTTGGTCTATTATTTTATACCATACACAAAAATTACTTCAAAATGGATCATAGGCCTAAACTAGTGAGACATAAAACTAAAATTTCTAGAGGGAGGAGTTAAGATGGCAGAGAAGTGGGGGGGGGGGGGGGGGGA